>NC_066615.1:23082691-23441537 GCF_025231255.1 Drosophila biarmipes | reverse complement strand
GGGTGGCTAATATCGGCTAGGGGGCGGCGAACAGTGGCGGCAGGTGGAAGCCCTTGAGTAGGTGTTATTTGGTCTCGTTGATGAGGTCGATGGCCCTGAACTGGTTGGCCACATTGATCGTCCAGTCGGAGTGCTGTCCGGCTGTGAACTCCTTCACGAAGCGGTAGTTGCAGATGAACACCTTGTCCTGGTACTCGGGCAGGGTGCTGCAGTAGAGTGGGTCAGGGGATGTTTCAACGGCAAAGGCAACCCCGACTTACCCCATGTTCCACGGAATCTCCTCGCCGCGCTCCCGCATCTCGGACAAACCGCGCATCACGTGGAACACCATGGTGATCTCGACGAAGCGCTTCTGCAGCTTGTCGTTCGCCTCGTCGAACATAATGCCCACTTGGTAGGGGAAGCTGAGGTAGATGTCGCTCTCCTTGATCTCCAGCTGTCGCCGCTGCGTCATCGAGAGCTTCTGGATGACGGGCCGCAGCTCCGCAATCGCCTCGGGTGAGACCAGCTTGTCCAGCGAGTCCAGGTCGCCGCCCATCAGTCTTGAGGACACCACTTGCAGGGCTTGCTTGGCGCCGTAAATAAAGTCCTTCAGCTGAAACTCGCTGTCGAAGTAGGGGCGGATGATAAACTGGATGGTAATCCAGTTCTTGAGGGTGTTCAGCGCCGAGGGCCACACGATCTCGGGGAAGTCCATGAGGCGGGGCAGTCGGTTGTGGCTCTCCCTGGCCTCCTGCTCCTTCTTATCCTGCTCCTGGGGCACAGAAGCGAAGGACCGCCTTGCCGGCTGCATGGGGCTCGCGATGGCGCGCGTATCCTGTGTCCTGGAGGCTGCCACAATGGGTCTGGGCTGCAGACGCGTCAGGGAGGTCCTGGCCATGGCCAGGCAGCGTCTTAGCGTGTGCTGCATGTCGAAAATTGCACTTTTAGCTGTGCAATTGCTTTGATTTAAAAACTGTTATTGCACTAGAGGTAACATAAGGTTTTCACCAGTGATGCCAGCCTGGCTATTTTCACGTCAAATGTGGTTTTCGATAGGTAAGAGCCCGTTGTTTTGGCTATTACAACAAACAAATCATGATACCCTCATCAGTTATCGATACAGCACAAAAGGCCAGTGCTGCCAGCCTAGCTGTTTTCCAATGTCCAATAAGAATGAATGAAATAACAACAGTTCTATTTCTAGCTATTTGCAAATTTTAAAATTCTACGTTACTATTTTTTTATATTAGGGTTAACGTAAGCTTAATACTAGACAAAGGATGACCTCCGGCTGCTGGCCTTGCAAGGCCTTTGATCTCTGAACTGGGCTCACCTCCATTTAAGTTTGGTCAAAAGGCAATATCAAAGAAACGAATTAAAAGGCAGTGCAACAAGCGAACTAGGACAACAAAAACGGATGAACATATTTTGAATACCATTTAAGTTGCAGATTTACCTTATTTGTTGAGCTCTACCAACCTAATTATTTATATTTGTGACTTTCTTTTATTTCAGATTTTATCAACCTATTTTTAATAATAATCCGTTATTTTCATCGACATTATTCGTAAATTATTACAAACTTGTCAGTGCAGCGTTGCCAGACCTAGCCGTCTATCGATGTATCGATAGCTAACCTCTAGAAATTGAGCTGACTTCCGGCTGTCAAATTTTTCTTTCTTTCCCAGCCACGACGAGCAAGGGTCGACAGCATGAGGTAGATTTAAGTTTGTAAATATGCGCGAAATGACAAGCTCGTGGTTTTAAAATGTGTGAAAAGTGTGCAGGGGCGGGGGCGGGCCACCGCGGATGTCCGGGCGGCCGAGGGCAACTCAGTTTTTCCGGCAATTGTGAAATTACCAAACGTGCGCCGCTCACCTACACACACACACATGCATAATATGCAGCACGCTGTTTTCCACCTGGCCGACTAACAAATACCCCTCCTTTGCAGTTCTCTAAAGCTCCAAAAGAGGCTCGCAGCCTCCGTACTGCGATGCGGCAAGAAAAAGGTCTGGTTGGACCCCAATGAGATCAACGAGATCGCCAACACAAACTCGCGTAAGTACATGGGTTGAGCTTAGGCGAGAAATAGACACTACTAACCCCATCCTCCTCCCATTGCAGGCCAAAACATCCGCAAGCTGATCAAGGATGGTCTGATCATCAAGAAGCCCGTCGTGGTCCACTCCCGCTACCGTGTGCGCAAGAACACCGAGGCGCGTCGCAAGGGCCGCCACTGCGGATTCGGAAAGCGCAAGGGTACGGCGAACGCCCGTATGCCCACCAAGCTGTTGTGGATGCAGCGCCAGCGCGTCCTGCGCCGCCTGCTGAAGAAGTACCGCGACAGCAAGAAGATCGACAGGCATCTGTACCACGACCTGTACATGAAGTGCAAGGGTAACGTGTTCAAGAACAAGCGCGTCCTCATGGAGTACATCCACAAGAAGAAGGCCGAGAAGCAGCGCAGCAAGATGCTGGCTGACCAGGCTGAGGCTCGCCGACAGAAGGTGCGCGAGGCCCGCAAGCGCCGCGAGGAGCGCATTGCCACCAAGAAGCAGGAACTCATCGCCCTGCACGCCAAGGAGGACGAGATCGCCGCCAAGGCCGCCACCGCGGGACACTAAGCAGTCCGGCCTCGCTAGTCGAGGTACCCCATATTGATAGTACTGTTTGTCATCTGAATAAAACACCTTTAGTTTGGCCGAAATGATTTTGTACAAACGTGAAACGCTCCTGCTTATTAATGCCCGTAATTTGTGCGAGGGAATCTAGATGACTGCGCTTAATTGGCACCTGTGTCCTACTTGTGCTGCTAAAACTAGATTATGGAGGCTTCTTAAATTGCATCTGTCCTTTAAATCCTAAATGCTTAAAACACATCGAAGCAATCAGTTTAAAGATTTCTTTTTGAAGGCACTGCTAAACTATACTATCCTATTGGATGAACTTCCTTCCCATATGTAAAGGTACTGTTGCTCCCCCTTCAAGTTAATAGCCTTTCAAGAAAAGGAAAAGCAATTGGCCAACTTTTTGAGCATAGACCAAATGCAGGTGATGCATGTTTGGCAATGTACTGTCTTTACTACCACAAATAGACTCGCACCATTTTTATTTTGTTTTGTTTTAATTAAATTAGGTCTTTGAGGTGGTAGATCGTTAGTCCCCTCTGTTAACACCTATTTGTTGACGTTTTCTGGGCGTATTATAGAATAATCTTTTGCTCTTTAATTTTAACTTTTTTTGCTGTTCGAGTGAACAGGTGATAATAGCGATCCCATCCGGCCACACTGTGGAAGCCATCGAAGTATTTAGTTCTTAGTATTTTTTAGCCGTAATTCTGCAAATACTTTGTCTGAGCAAAAATGACTGAATGTTTTTGTTAGCTGAAATTTTGATTAAGCGACATGCATTATTTTCAAAGAAGAAGATTAATTTAGCGCAAAAACAGGAACATGAAAACAAATTCAGTGGCGCAATACAAGTGCCAAATACTAAAAGAGCTGGGAGCTTTAGCGGTCAGGCATCCACATGTGGATGCTATTCTCAGTCATTGCGTTCCCAACACCAGAACCCCAAAGTCGATCAGATAGAGGTATCTTAATTTTAAAAAAAGAAACTATAAAGGTAACAACATGGTTAGGCAAACAGGTTTCGAAGACATCTTTAGCAAAACTATAGATGTATGCAAAAGTAAGTACATAGCCATTCCGGAGGCGGAGAAGGAAAGATATGGTAAGCACTTCGAAGCGTTGCGTTCTACAATCTTCGGGATATTGAGATCGGAGAACGCCCAGCTGGACAGCCTCATCGCGGAATACAGTTTGGAAGGTATGCTCAGGTGGCCGTCCAAGCCGAACCTATCCTTGCCTGGACTCTCTGTATCATGGTTGAGTTTCAGCCGGAACTGCAAGCCACACCCCATCCCTACTCCCATCCCACATTCACCGTGAGTCAGAGTACTTCGAACCGCGATAACAAATGCAGCAGTCTCGTAAAGATAATCATGTAATTGGCGCACTATCTAAATTCGAAAGCCCGCGAATCGAATCCCTGTCCCTCGCGTCCCGCCCCTTTTCGCCGCGTCGCGTTTTCGATCGTTATTTACAGCGTAGTTTCCGTTAAATTCGCAGGGAGTACGGGGGATAGGCTTAAAGTCGCGAAACCCAACGAATTCGATTTGGTGTTTAAGTTGCAAATTCCGTATTACGAAAGCATCGTCGTGACGCGAGATTCGAATTATCCGGGTAACGTGTTTCTCGATATGACGCGCGTGTTAGAACTTCTTGAAGACGATCCCCGCGAGGACCACCAGCGCATTCGTAAACTACTTCAGCTTCAACTCGTGGACTCGCAAAACTACCTCGTCGTAGACAAACTGCGTTCGTGGCTCCAGAGCCTGTTTAGCCAAGCGCTCAATCGGATCGCGGATCGCTTGGAAGTGGATGGAGTTGTGACTCTGATTAAATATAGGACCTGTGGGCCGGCCCACACCATCTACGTGGATGGGGAGCTGGAGTACTCGGTCGACTTCGTACCTGCTATTCGCCTGGGAGCCGAACAGAACGTATTGCTCGCGGATCAGTTGATTTACTTCGAGCGCGCGAACCTATCTTTCTGGGATGCAATCCCCAAGCCCCTGAAAACCCAGACCCAAACCAGCAGCATTTCTTTTAGGTCCTCCTTTTACTTAGCCGAGAGGGCGATGCTGATGGGTAAGCACGAGAATTGTCGGGATGCAATCAAGCTTATGAAGAAATTTCGCGATGTTAGGACCAACTTAAGTAACCTCAAGAGCTACTACATTAAAACTCTGTTTCTTTGGAAGCTTAGCGATGAACCAGCGTCCTACTGGCAGAAGCCGCTCACTTCAATTTTGCCCGAGGTGAGCTGAACTGTCCCCCATTGCTGAGCTTTTACATTAAGATGTCCTGAAATTCCCCCAGATGTTCGACAATCTGGTGGAGTGTTTAAGGCTTGGAACTCTTCCCTTCTTCTGGGACCCCGAACTGAACATGTTCGACGTGTTGACCCGGGACCAGTTGTTGGAAATGTACCAATGTGTCCGAAAAATTCCGAGTGCTCTGAGGGAAGCCGAAGTCCGACAGAAGCATTACTCTGGACTTTACGTTCTTCGTGTTTTCAGTAAGCGCTTACAACTTGAGCTTGCGTCACATCTCTGACTTACTCTTTCTCGTCATAGGCCACAAACAGGAAAGGAGTCTGCACCGCTGTTCAAAGAGGATTAGCAAGCAAACACGAAATGGTATCCTGCGGCTGACAAAGGAATAATGAAGTCAACTTAAGCCGCAGGCTGGGAACCGCGTGGCTCAGGCCTTGAGGATAGGATAGAAGGCGAAATCCATTTGGCCTTGAGGATAGGATTCTTTGAAGAAGGCTACTTAGAGCTGTCAAAATTCCATTTGAATTTTAGAATTTGTAAAGGGTTGTCCGTGTTTTTAATGTGTGTTTTAATTCAAAAATTTACTACACCATTTATTTTTGTTCTTGAAAGAATTGGTTGCATATCAAAAAAGAGTAAAGATACGGGCAGCCCTTTATGCCAACCAGGAACTTAAATGTTTGATGTATTTTAAGTTTAGCATGAATGTAAACTAAGATCCAAGAAGTGCATCAAAAACTATAAAAATAACATTTGTAATGGGTCTGAATATATTATCCATGAATTGGTTACAAAACTATCAATTTTGTGGTCTAAATATTAAAACAATTGATTTCAAAAATGTTGTTCATTATGATAAAGTAACAAATGTATGGACCATGGTTAAAAGTGAAATGACTTCTGAATTTAAGTTTCTTCTTAGAGACATGAAGTGAAGTTTAACATTTGTGTAAAAGCTATATAAAATGACAAGAAGGTTTTGTAAATTGAATGTACTCATAATAATAATTGCGTGAACCAAAATTATTTAACTTCTTTTTTTTTGAAAAGTTTATAAAGAGCTGAAAATTATATTTAGATTCCCAGCCCTCTTGTTTGTATTCAAACCCTGATTATTTTAATAAACAAAAAAAAATGATTTATTGTTTGTTAAACCCAATAATATGTTTTATTCGAATTCCTGCAAACAGGAAACCAAACCCTTTTTTAAAAAGAGGGAAACAAAATCCCAAAGAGAATAGTTGCTGCTCTGAAAATTTAAACTTTCGATGTTTTTAACAACAATTGTAGAACATTTTTTATATTTCTCTAAAGCAGGTTTGCAAAAACCTTTTAAAATTAGTCGAACATTTTTAAATAGTTTGTATACTGTACTGTAACGGGTTTCCGTTTTAACATAGCAGCTGTTAGCACATCGATTGCAATCGATAGAACCATCTAGTGCTGCCAACTCTCCGGGTTTTAAAAGTACACCTTAAAAAAGGCAAAAAAAATAAACTTTTAGCAATAGACATATTTATTGCTTAGGTCCAGTTTTTCGAGTCCCTGGTAAAGGCCGGGTAAAGTTTTTCCCATTAATTTATCTGAAGATGAAAATTTGATGATTGAAAAGGCCAAGCACAAAATCGCATGCCCTGCCAACCGCTATCGTAAGATGTATGTGTCGTAGTGTGATTCCCAATAAATGTAGCATTCTGGTAATTTGGGAATTCGGGGAATTCCCTGCTTCTGCTTTACTCGTTGATATTGAGCGAATGCACGGCAGCAGAGGCAGAGACGCTCTGCTGCTGAGTGAGGTTCGATGGTAAGATACCAAGAGTCTTGAGTAAGACAGAGATGGCTGTATACGCTCGTCTTGAGTGAGTTTATGACGTGAGCGCGTGTGCAAGAGTTAGTTGAGCTTGAGTATTCGAACCAAACGGAACTCGCTGTGCAGCTGTGAATATCAATAAAAGCATCAAGATGGAAAACATACCCTTGCCCCCGACATATGCATCATGTGCCACGGATTCCCTGTTCACCTGGCGGGAAAAAAGCCAAAAGGGCAGCCCTGGTGCTATCGGAGCGCCGCAGCCCTGGCACGGCCCGCACACTATAAAAGCCACCGCAGCGCTCTCCTCTCTGTAATTTTTGGAAAAATCTCTCGTTGGCGCGGTGCTGTGCTCGTCGCAATCAATTGAAAATTGAAATTAAGGCAAATCGAATCGAAGCGAATCGGTGCGGTGCGCGTGCAGACTGCTTAGAATTCCTACGTATTTAATTGGATCGGACGAGACCGACGGCCAGAGTCGTGGTCTTATCAAGCTCAGTGCGTGCATGCAAATTTTTGGCATAAAACAGCCGCGACTTCTTGGGAGGCAGCGCACTAGTCACAGTTCCGCCGGGCCAGCAGCTACTCCAGTCCAGACCCAGATCCACATCCAGATCCAGGTCCACCGCCACTGAACTCGAGCCAACTCAACTCAACTCAACGCAGCCCCAGCCAAGCCAAGCTAAGTCAAGTCACCTGTGGAGATTTCATAATCCCAGCCAGGAATATTCCGATTCCGAACGCGAGTGAAAGTGCGCGAGTGTTGGTGCGGAGGCAAAGAAAATTCCCCAGTCAATTGTGTCAGCAGTACACATCGTCCGGATCACAGAAGCACAGAGCCACCATGAGCGGATACACAGACCTCACCAAGCTGGAGACAAGTCGGTGAGTTGGGATCCGAGTGCGCTAGTTGGAGCGTTTAGGTTCAATTGCCCAAAGTGATGCTAAATTGATCCCCCGCCTCCCTCTTCCTGACCGCCCCTGCCCCCGCCCACCCGGCGCTCTCCTCTCTTGGCTAGTCGACTCTCTCGCACGCCCCTCTCAAACTGAGTCCGGAGCAACCGCACCCCGCGTGCGTTTTCTCTTTCGTTTCGTTTGCACCGCCAGCCACGGAGCGAAAAGCGAAAAACGAGATACAAGATACAAGAAATTTATCGTACGATTTTCGGTGTACGGCGGACGGTGGACGGTGGACGCCAGGCGGAGGGGACGGCCAATTCAAACACGAAAGAAAAAACCAAGCCAGCGCTAATATGACACAATCGGCTATATATTGTGCACCTATACAGAAATATGTTGGCGTTTTTTCACTGTTTGTTTGCCTAAATGTTTCGAGTGAGCCGCCGGAGGCGAATCAGGGGCCCAGCCTGGGATGAGCGATAAGGCACTATCTGTGTCGCACTTCCCCGGCTATCGGCAATAGCCATTACTCATCGGGTAACCACACCATGCGACCTCCTTGGGCCGCTCGAGTCGCGAGAATTCTCTGATTCACCTCGCACTCGGCAGCAGTGTGTCACTTTTTGAGGCAGGTGTCGCCTTGAACGGCAACTTACGGCTGCGGCCGCCAATGGCCCGGGCCCAGCTCAAAGCCCACAACCCAAGCCAGAGGCCAAACAAACCCGGCCGCCGAGTAGGTAGAATATCTAATTTGCGGGCGTATCAAATATCGATTATGCTGGAGGTCGAAGCGCGGCCAACGCCAACCAAATATTGGTCAATTCGGTTCAAAGACTGCGTGTTCGTATGTATATGCCATTGCCCAACATTGCAAATACGAGAAATACCACAAGGCAAGGCGGTGCAGGCAGTGCGGAGCGGGGCAGAGCACCGCCAGCGATTCATTCATCTGGCTCAGCTGACGGAGGCGACTCTCAGTTGGTCATCGCATCTGGTGGTATGGTACACGGCACTTGGTACATCGCACATCGTACAGTTTCTGGCAACATCACGCCACACGGCAGCGAAGAGAAATCGCACGGCCGAAGAGAGGACGCGCGCGAAGAGAGAGGCTGCCACATGAAGCCAGCTCAGCGCACCACCACCCACCCAGCACCCGCCACCCCTCAGCCGCCTCAGCTGCCGCTCATTGAAAAAGTCGCCTGATTTCGGCGTTGTATGCCGTACTTCACCCTCGCCTTTCCCTGCCCCTTTCCCCGCCCTTCAGTCGCGCATGTCGCGTGACGCTGGCCGGGCTTAGCCCAATTCCCACCTCGGGCGCGGAGGAGGAGCAGCGGGTCGGGTCTGGGAGCAGTCAGCAGGTGTGCGAGCCCTCCAATTGGCTGGCAGCGTGTGGCGTGTTTCCCAAACCGAACTGGCGGCGTTTGATGGTTCTGGGGAGCGGTTCGGGAGGAGATCTATGGGGAGGAACTGGTGGTCCATTGATAGGGGCCTGGCGCGTGGCCAGCTTTCGAGCGGCGCCTGATTAGGAGCACCTTTCCCAAGGCAGGGTCGCGGTCAGGGGGGCAACTAACAAGTAGCTATGATTGCAATTAAATTGACGCGATTATTCAGAGCTTCATGGGACAGCAATCAAGCAGTCTATTATGCCGAGTGTCCGAGAGCCAGAAGCGTTGATAAGATGGTAATTGCTTTCGCATTCCTCCGCCGACTTCCATGATTGGAGTCCAGCGCAATTAGCTTAATTAGTCACCGAGTGGCTGGGAATCCTCCGTCGCCGTCCACGTCGTCTGGTCGTGTCAGTGCCAGAGGAAAAAAACCTTGACACCCGTCTGCCGCGCTGCTAGATCTAGATCTGGTTCGGGTTCTTGTTCTAGCCCCCAGTGGGCGATGTCGGTCAGCGGAGCTCGAGGCCCGGAGCACGCAGCGCTCGCGTGGCCACCCCCACCCCCACCCCGCGTTACACTTCAGCCGTCGATATCAAGATTGTCTAAGTTTGTTCGCCAGGGCCGCGGGGCGGGCGGAGCGCGGAGGAGGTGTAGAAGTGTAGGGTAGAGGTCTTTAAATGGCGCATTCACTAGAACTAAATTTATCAGTGCGCTCGGCGCTCGTTCTGTCAAATGTGTAGCTGCGATCCGATCACGCGGCCCCGCACTGGCTGGCTACATTCCGGCGGAGCAATCTCCGTGGTGAATGGGAGGCTCGGAGATACGCAACTCCAGCTGCGTCTGGGAACCGTCTGGCGGCGATAAGCCGAGTCGCCCCTAGACTCTGGCCGCCTTAGCTCCAGATATCGGAAGCTAGCTCCCCATCCGCGGCGGGTTAATGGCTGGGCCCAGTTTATGGGGCTTGACCCAACGACGTTACGCGATCTTTTCGTGAAATTAAAGTTAATGAGACCGGCTAGCATTGTATAACCATTACTTGGGATCTGGTGAGCCGAGGCGGGGCTTTGCCCCCTCCGCTGCCTGCCCCTCGACAGCACGTGGACGGGTTAAATTGGCTTCGCAAACCGAAAATAGAAATCTTTCTGTCCGTCCATCTGGGCCTTTTGTTTTAAGAGCCACACGAGCACTGTCAGGTACAAAGGCACAACAGGTTTTCCATTTTATACAAATCGAATTTGCGACAACGCCAGCGAATATCTGATTTGCATAGAAACCAATTCATATCTATCATCCGCCACGTTGGCCAGCGGCGAGGCGCACCCATCCCCAGCCTAGAGCATCTAAGAAAGAAGGTTTCGAGTGTGCGGAAGTCGGATCGCGGCAGACTTAACGACGCTGGAGAACGGCCAGCGTCTGGTCTCCGATCCCAACCCAACCACACTGTCTATTGTCCAAACGGGTTCCCCTGCACACGCTCTACTGGTTTACTGCTCGCTGGCCCAAGCTCATCTTTCGATTGTTCTGCTTTTTCAGGAACTGCCTGCGCCGCATCGCCCGTCACGATGAGCAGCAGTTCTCCAAAGACAGCATCGTCAATGTGATGGAGAAGTTCGTGAAGACTGTCAACATTATGGACGACACCATACTGGTGCCATGCAGGCTCATGGATCGACAGGTTGGTACAGCAAGACCCTCCCTGCCAGGCCTGCCGCCTCCTCCATGTGGCCAGCCCCTAAATTGCCACCGTACTGACTCCTCCCCCTCCACTTGGATTCATCCGCAGATCGGCGACAGCACTGACATCATCCCAGCCACCGGCAAGGACTCAACCGCCAACCAGCTGACGCAGAGCTCCAGTGCCCACGGAAAGCGGGGGGCGGCGCACTCGAAGAATGTGCAAGACTTCCTGAGCGCATCCGAGCTGTTCAATCTGTACAACATGCTGAACTCGCTCAAAAAGGACCTGCTCTGGACCGCCAACCAGGAGGACGAAGAGCAGCGCCCCCAGGAGCAGCTCAGTGCTAGTCCCAACCCCACTTCGAATTGCAATCCCAGCGAGAGCAAGACTGAGTCCAGCAGCGGCAGCCCCAGCACAAGTGCCTCGGGCAGCGTGAAGGGCCATGTGCGCCGCACCTCCACCGCCTCGATGATGTCCACCAACTCGGTGAGCAACATGAGCGACTCGGACTCGGACATCTCGCAGGAGAACGACTCGGGGCTGGAGTCGGACGGCAACAAGAGCGACAACGCCCAGAGCAGCGACGGCAGCGACATCGTGGACGTCGCCAAGTCGAAGCAGGGCTCCGGCGACAAGGCCACGGAGCTGGCGCAGCGCTGCCGGCGGCATCTGAACGGTCTGTACCAGTGCCTGGAACAAATGACAGAGGCGGCCAACTACCTGACCGCCAGATACCAAAGTGATATTGGGCCCGTCTAGGACGGCCAACTCAACGCCTTCTCGACCCTCTTCTCCTACGCCTCCTACTCCTACACCTACACTTTCACTTCCTTTCGAGCTGGGCGGGGTTAACTTCATATTATAGTCGCGGGCGGGTGCTCACACTCGATAGTATCAAGTGCAGCCAGTGTGAGTCTTTCTTTAACTTTAACTATATCTGTATCTGTTTATCTATATGTATATGTAACTCGAGGGGGTGCTAAGTAAGACATATGAGGATCGTATGTGTGCATGAGGATTGTATAAATGTATATCTGAGGATGATAAATAACTGGTAGATATAGTAGTGGATAAAGCAGCGACTAAAGCAACAAATCAACAAACGTTCTATTGTAAAAATTGTAACTTCTTCGTTGTATCTCTCTTATGGGTTTTAAGGGGACCGAAACGAAAAACAATCACAGAAGCCAACCACATCAATCCCGATCATTCCTTCTGCATCCGTTGGGGCCCCACTGCGCCCAAGTCAAAATTGCTCTCCATAGCGCAGCTGTGGCCCCAACCCATTTTCCCTCGATCTGTACAATTTGGTTTTCGTATATATATTGGTTAGATAGCTATGGGAACTGCAGAAGCAACACTAAAGCAAACAATGTTCAACAAGTACAAGAAATCTAATTTCTAACTAAATTACGAGTACGAACACGAGAGAAGTGGGAGCGGGGCGAGCGGAGACGGCCTTCCCACTTCGCTCTTAGCCTGTATGCAAATTTATATATTCCACAATTGTTATTGTAATTGTTTAAGCCAACTATTTGTGCCGTTATGTTTCGTTTGATGTCCTCCTCGCAGCCGACCAGCGACATCCAGTGGATACAGGAGCGGGTTGGGGATGGCGATGGTCACCATGGTCTTCCCAGATCCCACCGAATGCCACCCGGAGAGTCGTCCGCGTGTCACTGGTTCGGCAGCGAAGACCGCAGAGCAAACTGTAAAATTACTAACGTTAATAGCGCTTGTGCGAGAGCTAAAAGAGAATTATTTATACACAATAAATAAATTTTACTTAGAAAATATATCCAACCCGCTCGTTTCTTGCGTCTCGTTCTGGTCACCTCCCTCTGTCCCCTTTTTGGGCTTGGCAACGATAAAGAAAGTGCCAACGGAGCTGAATTTGAGTTGTGGCTCGTGTGATGGGTACAAAGGCCGGTTGCCTCGGTCGAGTCGAGCGGTTGAAAGGTGGCAATGGCCATTGTAAACGGGCCATATAGATTACAGTGAATACCCGGTAATTGGGTCTTTGTGCAGAGTGCAAGTTATGTGGCTGCCTCCTTACTGCAAAAAGTCCACCATACCTTGCTTCCGATATAAAAATGTTATTAAAAATACGTATGTGAAAGTACTCTTATCTAATCTGGGGTCAAATCTTTTAGATAAAAATGCTCCTGCCCTGTCTGAACGTAAACTCATTATCTATTTATTTATTATTTGACGCACTTCGATATATATAAATGATATAAGACCAGAGCGACCAATACCCACATCACTATTACTTTTAATTTAAAAGTGCAATCATTTGTTTTTTTGCTTACCCCTTAAAAAAGAAATTCCTCTTTATCTGTACCACGATAAATGTACCTATATTCAAAGTAACAAATATCAGATCGATGTGACCACTCCGCTCTGAAAATCAGAACTTTTCAATCCGAATCGGAAACTTCCCTATCTAATCTCACTTCCCGGTGAAACAATAAAAGCAAACGCGTGCCGCATCTTGAGAGTCACTGGTTTTATTCCTCTGGTGATTTGATTGGGCGCAACACGGGGAGAGGGAAAACTTTCCCTCGAGCCATTTTTGGGTGAAGCTATGAGGCAACCTTATCTCCGCATAGATAAAGTGCTTAAGGCGACGCATTCCCATGCCTCCAATTACAAAATAAGTCCCGCCCGGCCGATTCACAATATGTGGCCGTGAAATACTGTCGATCATGCGGCTGACTCATGGCCATATCTACCCTGCGCTCAAGTTCAGGGCGGGGGAGGTCCAGGCTATCGGTGGCTGCCGAGTTCTTGGACCCGTGCCCGGAATCAAGAGCTACATAAACACCTGACGTAGGGTGCTTCAATCGCAAACACGCGAAGTAGTAGTGTATGCTCCCTATCGGTCTTTCGTCTCGATCTCAATTCCGAATTCAGATTATGCTTCGGTGAACTGCGCTGTGTAATCTGCTTTTAGAATGTCAGGCCATTCTGGTAAGTATGTATCTGGGCCAAGTTAATTGTGCTCTCCGCCGCGGCCACTTGACGGCTAGTTAGTGTTTATTTCTGTTTCTATTTCGGTGGTGCTCTTGGACGTGGCCTTATCATGGTGGTGACGAGAATGCGACCAGTCTCATGGAAGCCATGAACTTGTTTCGTGCTTATCGGCAGACTCCACTTGAGCGGTTTCCAGGGTCTTCCTCCTCCTGGCCCACTGAGTCGAATGGAACCCAATCCGGCTGCTGTTCTGGGGGATTTCTATTGCTAGAAGGTTCTTCTGCTCCTCTCGGGCAATCAATTAGCGCCCTGCTAAGGCTTCCGCATCGCAAGTGGAGGAGCCGAGGGGCGGGTGGCCAGCCATTTGCAAACTGCGCCAGTCTCGGTCTCAGTTTCAGTTTATTTTTCGTACATTTGTTTTGGCCCGGTGGATTGGCTGAGATTTCGGCTGCTGTGAGCCAAAACTTGTTTACGGTTCTAGCTCGCTTTCGGCTTGGCTTCCGCTTGTTGTTGGCTATCTGCTCGCCTTAACCCCGCACAGAGGCGCTGATAGACGGAAGTATCATAACTCAGCGAAGATCGATACTCCGGCTATGCTGCGTTGTTTCGCTTCCGTTTATTGACCCCGCCCGGTCCGGCAGCATCTGAACCTTGAGCGCCGCGCAGAAGATTCGTCCCCGGTCCCCAGTTCCCTGCCCCCTCTCCAGTTCCAGTTTCAGTTGCCCAGAATTAGCATAGCGACCACAAAAGAAAGTCGGAGTCGGCGTGAGTCAGCAGTTTGGGCCGTTTGTAACTGGTCAAGCACTCCGCCGTCGCCCAAGGTCCGATTCCAAGGGGCCAAGGCTGGAGCTGCTGTTCTTCAGCATTGAGCTGCACTAATCGCAGCTGCCGCAGCAACAAAGTCGGAATCAAATTTTATCACGTGCCGTCGTCGCGATCCGAAAATAACTCGGCATGCAAATCGAAACGAGAAATTAATTAATAACGGCACTCCGACCAGCTCCAACTCCAGCGGAGATTAGCATGGGGGTCCGAAAATACCGAGAAACACTTCCGTTTGACCCCAGACCGCCGTGAGTACGTAGTACGCAGGCGGAAGCCGAAAGATCTTGGCCGGAGCCTTAGCGAGTCGCAAGCCAATTGTACTCCGACTGGATCAGCTAATAGCGCTCAATTTCCGTTAGGGCCGCCTCCCCAGTAGCCGACTTCCTGCTTCCATTCGCGGATGCTGGTCTCGTTATGGCCGCCGATCGGTCGATCGCTATGGATGGGATGGGGTTCTGGAGCCAAATCGGGCCCGACTTATGGAATAGAATTCCGCATTATGCTGTCAGCAGGTACGTCACATCGCTGAATAATTAGAGCCCCGTCCACACGCCCATCTGCGGGCCGCGATAGATGAATAGCCAAGCGCAAACAGCAAACGGCACTCACGATCTCGCGGGGATTGGCGGGGCCGGAGCGAGTTGGCGGCCAGCTCGGCGAAGTCGGTTCATGGCTAGCCACTGGTACAAAGTCCAAAAACTCGAAATTCCACACTCACACATGGCCAGAGCCGCGCTCGACGGGCTCACACGGTAGACATTACAGCGAGCGCTAAATCACGCCAAAGATATTCATTCACGAACATTCTGCGGAGGCTGCTTCCCAGTCCGCGACATGCGACATCGGACGTCCAATACCCGGTGGGATGCACCCACCGACCGCGGCTCAAAGTCCAGCGATCAACTCGATCTCCGGCCGAATGGGAGCGAGCGCTAATTGAGCACCCTCGAAATTAATTAGCTTGACCCACTCCACACAATAAAGGGGAGCTCACACTCGCGAAAGGTGGGCCAAGTTCGAAGAGCCGCCGTGACGTCAGGGTTTTCGAAACGGAGGCACTTGATCCACCCGAGGTATGTACTGTACAGCCAAGAACAGGTTCATGGGGAGGTGGGGAGTTCTACACGGGAAAGATATGATGTGACATGATGACCAGCTCGATATCAGCATATCAGATTCGTACAAAAATAATAAATTGTATCATTGCTTATGCCACTTTGTTTATTTTTGTGCTGTGTGTACTAAGGGCTGCCACGGCTGAGTTGAGTGCCATTTTTAGCAGCCAACTGTGACCTGTTTGTCGGAAGGGTTTCAATCAGAGCGGGTCAGAGCTAGCTGGAAACCCCCCAAGTCCGCGAGGTGGGAAGCTGGAAGTCAGAACCGGACAATCAGCTACGCAGCAGACCGAGCCAATTTTTGCACACTGCCGCATGACGGGGCTGATTTCCTTTGTCAGCTCTGTTTTGGCGACTCCTCGTCCCCAGCTGCCACAGCGCCGCCCTCTGCCTATCCAGGCGTCGATTGTTTGCTATTGCGCGCATTTGTCCCAGGTTGCGAAACTCTGAAGAAGTGGCTGACGCAACATTGAGAACGGGCCAAAAGACCCCTACCGCAGATCACTCATTCGCCCTGTGCGCCAGTGTGAGCAATTACAAGCTTACAAGAGGAGGCGCAGGCAAAAGCTCGGACCTGCCTCACACACACACGGGCGGCGAGTCATTGGACTAGTTTCATAACTGCCAAAACAACAACGTGCCCCTCCCCCACCACGCAGCTGCTTGGAGCTGAGCGCAAGCGCAGCCACAGCGCGGCTTCGGTTTCTGTTTCGGACTCGGCGTCGGGCTCGGCCCGGGCTCAGGTGAATCTGAATGCCACACACCTGGGTATGACCTTCATGGCTAAAAACAGCGGTTGCGGCGCCGCGACTGCGCTGCCCAGCCACTGCCACCGCGGCAGGGGCCGCGACTGCGCCGGCGCAGCGGGCCAGCACTAAAGCAACATTTTACGGCCAAAACCCAAAGCGTCAGCGGCGCACAACAACAAGAATCCCAATAATAATAACAATAATCGACAAAGACGTTAAAAAGCAGCAACAACGCACAACAGTCAACACGACGCACGACGGCTAACAAAAACCACAACAACTGAGCCCCCGGCCCCCGCTCGGAGTCCGAAGCTTTCGGCGCGCTAATCGCTCGAGATGAGATCGAAAGCTGCACTGCAGCCCCAGGTCGTACGGAGCCCGCAGTCGCATTCAGCAATACCCTAACCGGAAATCCCCGCGTTTCCCAAAAGTTTTAGTACTTTTGGGTACGTTGCGGCAGTGTACCTTATCTAGTTCACTTTCGCTCTTATTTGTACTTCGCATTAAGCTCTGGTTTAAAAGGTCAATAAGATAATATTCCCTCCGTTAGTCCGCATTCTACATATACTGTTTCACTCTTTATTTTTTTTAGTAATTGAAGTGCTCAAATTATCAAGTTTTTTCGCTTCCTTTAACCTGCGGCATTCTTTGGGAAAGTACCTTGCGTCAAGCAAGAAGCAAAACAAAGCAAGGCAGAACTATGCAGCTAGGGGACCGGCCCCTGCCTTTAGGATTGCATTCCGCCTCCTGGCTGAGCGTGGAGGCCGAACCAGTTTGGCCATATAGGGCACATCTCCAGCGCGGCCAGAGCAGGTCGCGCCTCCTTCACTGGGCCACCAGCCACTTTATGGCCGCTCTTTCGAGCCATGTTTTGCCCACTTAACGCTGATTTGATGCTTCGAGCGTGGCCCGTCGATTGGTATTCCAGGGGGCAGGCAGCCAGGCAGCCGTTCCTCGACTGCCCGCTCCCTGTCTCGCTCCCCATTTGCATAATTAGCAGCTGCGGGCACGGACGACCAGTCCATGATCTGTCTGCTAATTTTCCATTGGCGATGCTCTTCTGGGGATTTTTAGAACAGTGCGGGTTATTTTTACAGCCAGACATAACAACGAGCGGGATGACAAGAAACGGGGTTCGGACCGGCGTCTGTGGAAATTCCACCATGACTGGCATCGGGGCCGAACGATCGAGAAGCAATTAAGATAGGCGGTTCAAAATATTGGTCCTTTATTGACGTTCAAAGTACATGGGTTCGGTAATTACAGGCGTCGTCGTCTGATAGGATAATGGGTGTTCGGCAACAACGAATATCACCCATACCACACGTGGTACCGGATGCCATCCCCGTCGCGGGAGTGAATCTGCTGCAGTCTCTCCTAAGTTGCGGTTTGTAAATCGTCTTATCAAAAGCTCGTCGGATTGTCTTAAGGTCGCTTAATCGGAATCGGAAAACCAAGTGAATATTCGAATCTAGGGCGCATAAATTACCGTGACAGCTGCAGGGTGGAACTGCGCATTAGCAGCCCACTAAAGTTCAAAATATCGAGTTCGATGTCTTGATTTCGCGGCGTGCGTCTTTCGCCTTGCGGGCCAATGGTCGGAGCTTGGTGCTTGGCGCAGGGTGCCCGTAGCCTGGTGTTCGATGTTCAAGTGTCGCGTCGCGGGTGAAACTAATTAAGTAAATTTAACACAGCATACCCGACCACTACCCCTGCACTATAAGCAGGCACTAGTACGTAAGCGAAAACGAAAACTAATTGCAATTTTAATTTCAATGGGAAACAAGTACGCAAAGCTACAAAGTGCACTCGGGTGTGAAACGAAAACCAAACATAACTGTTACGCTATATGTAACTACTCCATACTTACTACTCTGTGGATCCCCTTGGGTCGGATCTCGTTTGATTTCGGTCTTGGGTTTTCATTAAGTTTATTATCACGTTACAGTACGACTTAGATTATGTATTCTCTGTGTAGGTTCTACAGCGTCTATATGCATATTAAGTGGGTACACAACACAATACATAATTCATAATTACACGGGTCGATTAATCCAAATTACAACCAATTCGCCCCCAACTGGAAATCATTACAACTTTTGCCAATTCAACATATTATAAACTCGTGGTGAGACCAATTGGTATAGTCGATTTTGGTTAGATTTGTCCAATGTCTTGGATAAAAACACAATCCTCTCTACTTAACTGAGGAAACAAAACAGTAAAACAAAGGGATTTCCTTTCATTGGTCTACAAACAATTTGGCTAAACAATTTTCGCTTGGATGGATCGTAATACAATTTACTTAAAGGACTACATCTGAATACTTTTGCGATAATGCTGATTAAGTGAAATGTTCTAGCAAGTCTAGCGATAAGATGAGCTCTCTAATTGTAGGCGAGGTTCATGTGAGATATGCATAATTAATTTGGGATTTCCTTCCACATTAACGCACTCGCACACGCTCGATAAGTAACTAAGGAGTATTACCAGCTATTGACTTATGTAGTTTAGTATAGTGAGTAATATCAACGTATTCAAGCTAAGGTTGGATAGTATAAGTTGTAGGATAGTTAAACAGAACTTGTGTTTTGAACACATTTCCCGCTTGGAAACAAATATTAAGTATAACGCTAGGATTTCTCAAAAAACAACAAGAAGTCAAAGTCAAAAATAAACTTAATCGATAAATATAATGTCATTATAAAAATGTGTTGATATGCTTTATCTAAAAACAAATTATATATCAAAGGACATTTTTAAAATAAAGAAGATTTCAAACAGAAAACACTTGGGTTATGTAAACGGTTGTAAAAACTCCATCAAAAACAATTCGCTACATGCTACTAATTTTTCGTAATAACTTTCCATAACAGTCCATCGTTCCTATTACGGCCCATGTAAATAATCGTCTTCTCTTATCAGTTAGAAAGTTATTGCGCTCAGTTTCAGTGTCTAGTCTGAGGATTCGGTTGGACTGTTAGCTTAGGTCTTAGTGAACTAGTTACTGTCTAGATAATGCATGATGCGTTATTATGATGATGATGATATTAGCCCTATTACTCAGTTCACTCAGTTCTATTCACCATTTAGGCCACTCAACTGGTGGCTCTGATGCTCCAAGCTGCGCTTCAAGTCGACGATGGTGTTCAGTATGAGCTGCTGCTTGCGGTTACTACCGCCCATTGCCTGGCCCTTGGCCTCGTCAACGGTCACGTCTTGCATAGAGCTCTTGGCCGACACGGAGGCCGTAAGTTTAATTTGCGAACGCTCGTTCGACTTGCTCCGTCCGTTTGTATCTGTATTTAATTCGTAACGTAAAGGGGTCACCAATAAGCCAAGATTTAACGACTTACCCAATTCCAAGTCAAAGTTCTTTTTTATGCGCTCGAAGGAGGAGCTTCCCTTGTAGACCTTTCGCTTCAAGGGCTCGCTATGTGGGCAATAAAAGTTGTTGTTTATCTGTGACTCCGCATGCAATTTATGCTGTGTTTGGGCATTCATCTTGATCTTCATGTTCGACTTCTGCTGTGGCAGGTAGTTCTGATTGCCAATATCCTCCACAGCAATGCTCTCCATCTCGGAATCACTACCGTTGAAACTGATCACCGTTGTCGTGGTCGTGGATGTCACCATCATAGTGCGTCTCTTGCCCTTTGGACTCTCCTGAAGGCGCCTGCCATTTAGCTGAAGCTGCGGCGAGAGTGGAGCAGTGGGAGTGTTGCCGCTCATCTTGCGGGGCGGCAGCTCAGGCGGAGCATTTTGATTCATGAAGTTGGTCAGGTGCGTCTTGCGAGGACTACAACGTCCCAGTTTGGGACTGTTTGGTGGCGAGGAAGCAGAGGAAGTCTCAAACTTCAGCATCTCAATCCGCTTATTAATGGCTGCGGCTAATTCATGCTCGAGCGGAGGAGGATTCGGAGGTGGCGCCGGCTTTTTCGAGTCCACCTCACTGTTCTTGAGCATCTCTACGCGCTTGTTGGCCAAAGGATTTAGGCGTCTCGGACTGGCGACGGGAGTGTCTCTGGGAATACTGTAAGTAATACGTTAGTGAAATTATATGGATACTGAAACTAGTGTTTTCCACCTTTGTAAGCTGTTCTTCATAGATTCCAGCAAAGACTCTGCTTCCATGATGAGCTGCTTGTACTTCATATCGGCCTCCAAGTCTGCCTTGAGAAGAGCCTTTTCGCTTTCTGCGATGGTAAGTGTGTTCTTCTCATTGATGCTACCAAAAATCAGCGAGTTGGAGCGGTTTGAGAGAGGGGAAGTCTTGTAGATCCTATTTATAATGATCGTTATAATACTGAACAATAAATGTCAAAGATTATTTTCTACCTCTCCCGGGCATTCAGTAGATTACGGCGTAAGCAGACGGGCGTACCACCTACACTTCGGGTTCCGCGAGGCTCACGGAGTGGGGACGAGGGGATCTTTTCGCGGTTTTCGCAGCTCTTCTTGCGGGTCTTAAGGAACCTTTTGCGTCGACGCTGTTGGTAGCTTTCTCCCGTCTCTTGGCCGCTTTTGCGACGAGAGCGGGTTGAAGCCTTCCTTTTCATCATTGGACTAGCCGGCTGGTTCGAATAGTAATGGCAGCTGCCTAGATTGCGCGAAAGGTCCTGGCGGTCGATTACCACCTCTTGCATTGAAGAAGTGTCTATAAAGTCAATATCCAAAAGCTCGTCCGTGTCACACTCATCACCCGCATCCTGTCCAGTGTCCAGCTCCGAGGCGCAGCAGTCAGTAATATCCGAGTCGCTGCTGAAATACAAATGGAAAATGAGAAGCCCACTTAACATGACTAGGAGAGCAGTGGAGGACTGCAGCTCACCTTAGTATGTCAGTCTCCTTTTCGTAGATGTAGCTCTCGTCAAACTTCCCAATCATCTCGTTGAGTGTGGCCTCGTCATCACTGAGCACGAAGGAGATGGTGGTAGCTCCAGCTCCACCGCCAGCCGCCATAGGCGCTGAAGTTGTTGTCGTCTCCGCTTGCTCCATGTGGCGACGCTTTATGGTGTGTGGGGCATGCAGATTTTCCACTTCAGTCGACGACGAAGAGCCCTCGGACTCGTAAGCGACCCCAGAACCAGGTGCACCACCAGACACACCCCCAACAGTGTCCACACCTGCAACTTTGGCAGACTTGCTAGGAGTGGCTCGGCAGTTGGGGGTGACTGTATGAGCGGCTGCCTTTCCTGCTTTGTTTGCTGTTGTTTTGGCCGCCGGAACTTCCAGCTCATTGCTCGACTTAATGCCCGAAGAGGTCGTGGAAGTGGTGCTGGTGGCATCCAGATCCATGCGCGTGGGGCCCGATGAGGCTGGTAAGTGCTCTCCCGTGTTGTACCAGGGATTTGTTCTTATGCGACAGCGCTGTCTCGGCGAGGGAGCTGCAAATGAGGGGAAAGAAAGCAGAGTGGGATGCTACTTCAGTCAAGTCGAGACTCTAAATGGGTTAATTGCTCAGTTTGCCAGCGGGCGGGTTAACAGCACCGGCACTCACATTCAAAAAGCTTGGGCTGCTGCCGCACAGCCAGTGGACTGGGCGACGACTCCAGGCCATGATTGGCACTTGCGAAGTTGCTCTTGGGCAGCGGATCCATGGGCGACATCTCTTCAATGCGGTTTAGGCCGAACTTGTAGCGCTGCGCCTCTATGGCCAGCGAATTGACGCTCTTGGGGAAGTAGTGGGTTCCCGAGCGCATGTTGATGTAGTACTCGGGCGGATTGTAGTTGCTGGCGGCGCACGGCGATGTGCCATCTGTGGAGTAGCCCGTAGAGTAGGCGCTCTCTGGCGAGGGCAAGCTGTGGGGCCGGGGTCCCGGCATAAAATTGCTGCGCTGCATTCCGCGGGGAGTCCGCATACGGGAGCCGGAAGGAGGAGCCGGAGGGACTGGGGGCGTAGTTGTCAAATTGTCCAGAGACTCGCCAAGCTGAGCCGGTGCCAGCTTGGAAGGAAGCAGGCGCCCGTACCGGACATGGTTCTTGCTCTGCCTGGGCTCCTCCTCGTAGATAAGACGCATGCCGGTCAAATTCTCCGACTGCGGACGCTGCTGCTCCGCAATGGGGGCCGGAGGGCGGAGTAGCAGAGCGCCCACCTCCTCGTACTCCACCTCCTCCTCGGGTGGAATGTGGTATTCCCCATTTATGGACTGCTCCTTAAAAGTGGCTTGCTTGCCAGAAGAGGGCTCCTTGGAGCCTGTTGACCAGGACAAGGACGATATGGAGGACGAAGAGCAGTTTACCCTGATGGGCGACTTCTCGGCGCAGGAGTTGTCCTTGCTATTGGGCACACTTAGATGGTGCGAAGGCTGCTGCAGCGGCTGGTGCTGCTGATGACAGTGCGGAGCGTAAAGCAAATTGTCCGACTTGGGCGAGGTTATGACGTAGGAGTCTTCGTCTGGGGATTGCCAGCCATATCTACGACTGGGTGGCTACGGAAAAATAAAAGACGTAAGCAGCTGGCCAATTCTCCAGTGGAAATCACTTACGTGGCACTGGATGGGCGAGACCTCGCGCCTCCGCACCGGACTGGCGATGCTGTGGCTCCCGCTGCTGGTCAGGACCGGACTGGTCAAGTTGCTTCCCTGCGGGGGCAGGGTGCCCGCCTTCTTCCCGGAGCAAGAACTGCCCGTTTCCGAGACCGCTTGCTTGTGCTTGCTGCCCTTCTTTCGGGGACGCACGATGTGCGTCTCCATCCAGGAGCGCAGCTTGGATCCAAACATAGTGGTATCCCTAGTCTTAACCAAAATGGACGGATGGTAGTTGCTGAAAGGGAAGAGGTCATTAAGCTGGCTGGCTGCAATTCAGCTGCAACAATGGAGATGGAGCCAAGCGGCCTCCAGGGACCACTTTGCGCTGATAAGGAAATCCATTTATGGGGGCACAAAAGCCGAACAGCGCTTCAGCAGGGTCACATTTTCAATAGTTTGTGTGGGATGGCGGGGGGCTGTGCTGGAATTTTATGCGAAATTACCTTATTCGCAAATGCAGACAACGTCGGCCTCATAATATCCTTTGCGCCTCCTTTTATTGTGGCGCCCACACACACACACTCTCGCAGCCGATGAAAGGGCAACGGTAAATCTACACCAGAACACACACACGGACACTGTCGGCTTCCTGTGTTTGTGTTTGTTTGTTTTTTGTTGACGGTTTTTTGCCGTTTTCCGTTACGTTCAGGCCGAGTACCGACGCACCCAATGTTGTTGGGGGTTGTTCGTAAGCCGAGATGCTTCAAGGACTCCACTCCCCTTTCCACGGCCCCGGCGCAGTAACTCCTTGCGTGTGTGTGTGGGTGGGCGAGCCAGCGGGGTTGTCTGTGTGTAACTGTTCTCGGTTGTAAATCCTACGTAACTGTAAATTTTATGTCTAGCTATTTTCCTTTCCTCGCCGACTCAAACGCTTTACGATATTTTGGCACTTTTCTTGTGTTGTTACGGCTGATTGGCAATATTCGAGCTTCGATTCCAGTCGCTTATGTATATTTGTTTTCTATGCAAATTATGTGAAAATGTTTTCGCAAATTATAAGGAAAGAAGCTCAGCGGTCTTCCGGGAGAGACTGCAAGTCCCGTTGTTGGAAACTGTTTTTCTTCACTGCAACTCGGGTTTTAACTTTTTCCTTTCCGCGGCTGTGTATGGGTATGCGAAGTATAATCTTTGGTGGTTGCGAGAAAAGCGTGCGGCAGAATTCAGTGAACCAAGGATGCGCGGACACGAACGGAAAACGGAAGGAGAACGTCCGTCGCCGCCGAAGGGAAGAAAGCTAATGACGGAATGCGCAGTTTCGTAGGATTGCCAGGATGTGCCACTTGCCGCTACATTACTGGGTATACGAAGTGCTGGTAAAATAGGACTTGGCAGCCATTCCTAAAGGCACATTCCCGCTAAAACTAAAGATTTACGGCTTTTAGCCCAAAAGTAAGCTATTTAATTGGACTTTTAAGTTTTCCCTTGGCGCTTTGCAACACTGGCGGCAACGACGCATTTGTGAGCAACAGCTGTGCTGTCCTCCACTTCCTTTCCGGTCTGGCAACCCTACCAAATTATTTGTTAAAAAGACAACATCATCTTTCGCGTGCTGACTGTTGCATGCAACGGAGGTGTTTGAGCAGTGTGTGATACCGATTTTTACTTATTCTGTTTTTTTTCAAAACAAAAATATAACGTAATATATACGTTTAATACCTTTTATAAATATTTGTCTGTTGTTATTGGTTAAATAAACAATCAATTACGGGTAAAGTTACTCCAAGAAAAATGGCCTCCTCCGAGGCCAAGGGTAAAAACCCTTATTCGGAGCTGAGCAACGTTAAAAGGCCGAAATTATCGCCCTTAAATAAAAAGAAAAAACCTACGGATAACAATTTAGTAGAATCGGAAAGCGAAGAAGTTGTGATGAAAGAAGTCATTGACCCTGTAAGTCATCCGAGTCCAACCAGCCAAGTAAGTGGTAAAGCTATAACGGATCCTGCTAGCAAAGAAGAGAAGAGAGAAAGTGGAAATTTGGAAAACAACGGATACTCGTACAGCAGCGCTCACAAGGGACCCTTTGTGGTCTACATAGACAAAATTGGTGAAACCAATGGCGAAAACCGACCTAGAAGAGTTCCTATAAATCCTCTTGAACTAAATGCTGTCCTGCTAAAATTAAATATTAAAGATATAATTTCAGTAAATAAGATTGGTTATGGGCGCTGCAAGGCTGAGTGCAAGTCAGCAACGGCAGCTAATAGCATCCTGTCCTCAAATCTTAAAAGTAATGGTTACGAACCTAAAATTCTTAAGCATTTCATTTTTAAAATGGGTATTATTTTTAATATTCCGACAAAATTTTCCGACTCTGAACTTAAGGAGTACATTTCTTCTCCAGTACCTATTCAAGAAATAATTCGTGTGAAGACTAAGGACCGAGACAATAAAGATATTTTTATTAACACTCCTAGGGTTAAGATTCTTTTTAAAGGTACTCAAATTCCCAACGAGATTGTCTTCCTGTACACCAAAATTAATGTTAGTCCATATGTTCCTTTTAGTCAATGTTTTCGTTGTTTTAGATTTAATCACTTTGCTCAGCATTGTAAACAAACTGAACAAAAATGCAGTAAATGTTCTCTTTCGCATTCAAGAGAACAACAATGTAATCAACTCGTTTGTGCCAACTGCAAACAAAATCACCCAGCCACCTCTCTTGAGTGCCCTGCTCGTAAGAGAGCGTACGCTATCCAGAAATGTATGACTATTGAGAATTTATCACGAAATGAAACGAAGATTAGGTACCCCTCTCTCTTCCAAATTTTAGATGAAGTCGACACCAACGACTTAACCCACTTCCCCCAGCCAACATGGCAAAGAAAATCTGCCAATCCAGTGTTACAAAATAATACCAAAATAGCTACCCAACAAATATTTGCACAAAACCCTTTTAATAAGGTTGTTAAGAACTCTCTTAACAAGAAAAACGAAGATAAAAATTCACGCGACACTATGATCAGCTGGAAAGCTGCTCTTTATGAACATGAGTACACTCCAAACGAAAAGTTTTCTCTCATTCATTCTAATCCACCTAGTTCCTCACCCTCTAGTCAACCTTTTTTAGACAATCCAGCTCTTGAAGCTGCGGAGAATAGCTTAAATCAATTAGCTTCTGAAATATCCTCATTTCTAGTCAACGAAACAACCAATTTAGTACCTGAATCAAGAAACTTTTTAGAGAATTTAAGAAACAGAATAGCACTTACAAACTCAAAAATTGATTTGTTCAAAATTAATCAACTTGTTTAATTTTGAATAATAACTTTTTTATTTATTTATTTATCTATTTACTTATTTTTCTGATTTTTTTTTTTTTTTTTTTTTTTTTTTTCTGTTAAATTAATTGTTTTTTATTTATTCGTTTTTCTTTTCTCTTTCATTTGTCTATCTGTTTTCATTTGAAAATAAAACATAAAGTTATATTATTTAAATGACAATAAAAATCCTACAGTATAATATTCAGAGCTTAACTGCTAATAATAACAAACAATTACTAGAATTATTCTTAGTAAACAATAACATAGACATAGCAATTTTATCAGAGATATGGATTTCCAATAATTCCATGTGTAGCTTGGCAAATTATAATTTTGTATGTAAGCCGCGTAACGATGGTTATGGAGGCGTTGGAATTTACTTAAAAAAACACATACGCTTTAAACAAATCAACTGTGATATTAGCTTAGAAGTCATTGGTATCCGTACAATTAACCTAAGAAATAATATTAATATTTTCAGTGTCTATGCTGCTCCCAGCACAGACATTAATTCTTTTCAACAAGGCTGCGATGATCTATTTACTATTGCTGCTCAATCGAGTGGTCTAACTGTCATAGGTGGTGACTTCAATGCCAAATCCAGCATTTGGGGTAATAATACTCAAGATGTCAGAGGCGGTATTTTAGAAAATTCCCTCTTACACTCCGGTTTCTTTTGCCTTAACAACGGCTCTCCAACTTACTCCCATAACCCATCCTATACTTCAACACTCGATCTCACTTTCATTAATAGTAGCAATCTTTGTTCTAACTGGTCCTCAATAAATTCTAAAATATCAAATAGCAATCATTTCCCAATCTTAATTGAAATAGACCAAATTTCTGCTTCGACTAATATTATTAAATTTAACCATAATAAAATAATCAAAGACTTTTCCAAAATTCAAATTACAACGTTAGATAGCATTTCCAACTTATCCCAAACAATACACTGTAATAATTCAATTAAAATAAATACAAACAATAGATATGTTCCAAAAAAGTATTGGGACGAGGTATGTGAAAAATTGTTTAGATTAAGAAACGCGTGCAGACAAAAATATTTTAAATCCAAACTACAATCTGATGCTATTGCCTATATTAACAGTAATAAAAAACTTAACAACTATTATTATAAAATGAGAAAAGAAAACCTCAATAAGCTAGCAGAAGACATTTCTAACCCCTCTTCTCTGAAAGATATGTGGAACAAAATCAAAAATCTTAAACTTTTTAAACAAATTAAACCGTCAAACAGTGCAATATCTGACTCAGAACATAGAGATTTTCTCAATCAAATAGCCACAGCTCCCAACACTGCGATGTGTCCTGACGTATCTTTTTCTCCTGATCTGCTTTATAGATATACCAACTCTAATTTCTCAGCGCGTGAACTTCTTGACTTCCTTAACTCTCGTAACCCAGACTCGGCTAAGGGTCTTGACAACATTTCATACAGAATGCTTCTATCTCTACCCTTAAGTCAAATAGAAAAACTGGTATCCCTGCTAAACATTACTTTAGACAATGGGTTTATTCCAGATCAGTGGCGGAAAATAAGGGTTATACCTGTTCCCAAAAAAAATCTAGACTCTTCAATTATTACCAACAACAGACCTATCTGCCTTCTAAGTGTGACTTTTAAGTGCTTAGAAGGTTTGATTAAATTGCGGATGGAAGAGTACATTAATAAAAATAAAATTCTGCCACCAAGATCCTATGCGTTCAGAAAAAACCATTCTACTGCCCAATGCATCAACGATGTAATAAATAACATAGCCAACCTAAAAGCTCGTGGTTTCCACGTTACCGCAGCGGTTTTAGACTTAAGTAAAGCCTTTGATGCCGTCAATATCCCTATTCTGGGTAGCAAATTAGTTAGTTTGGGTTTCGACCACAATCATATTTATTTCATTATAAACTTCCTTAGTAAAAGAGTTCTCACTATGGGTACTGCAGAGATAACTGTAAACAAAGGAGTTAGTCAAGGTAGTTGTCTGAGTCCAATCCTCTTTAATTTATATACAGCTGAGCTTCACAGCTTAAGTAATGACCATGACAGTATTCTGTTCCAGTACGCTGACGACTTCTTTCTAGTCTGTTATGACAAAGTCTTTTCGATGGCTGAAGAGAAATTAGAACAAAAAGTAAATAGGTTTATGGAACTGTGCAATATTAATAATCTTACTTTTAATCCAGACAAATCAGCCACCATTCATTTTAATCTAAGAAAAAAACCTTTAAGTATCTTGTGCAATAATATTATTTTAAAAAATGTAAATAGTATAAATTATTTAGGTAGAGTCATAAGTTCAAACAACTCGTCTGTTCAGCATGTAAATAAAACGATCTCTAAATCGAATCAAACGAATATGTTTATTCAAATGCTCAGTGGTTGCCGCTTCGGAGTACATCCAAGCAAGTCACTACTCTTTTATAAAGCATTTATTAGAACTAGATATGAATACGCCTGCTCCTCTTTTTCAAACATATCAAAATCAGTACAAAACAATATAAATAAGCATGCTAATTTCCACCTTAGAAAGGCCTTAGGACTTATTAAATCGACTCCAATTAATATTATTTATAATCTTGCAGCTGAACTTCCTCCAGCTTATAGGATTAAATTCGCTACAGCGAAGGAGTTGGCCAAAACGTTCGCTCATGGACTACCATCTGCGTCGCTTCTGTCAAACTCCTTTGTAGCCAAAAATACTAGTTACAGTAGAATTTATGCTGAATTTAAAAATATCCTGGATAGTATTGCTCCTATTTGTCCTTACTCTCTGTCCACACGCAAGATTTCAGTTGACACAAATTTCTTTAAAGGTACTTGTACAAATAAAAAAATGGCAAACGAGACTATAATTCTCTCTTTATTTAAAGAAAAAATAAGAAGTTTAACCTCAAAAAATATGGAAATCATCTTCACGGATGGTTCTGTGTCGGAAAATTTTACAGGAGGTGCCTTTGTCCACTTAAATTCCAATTCGATAAAAAGTTTCTACACCGACAAAAAACTATCGTCGCTGACTGCTGAACTCACAGCCCTAGAAAAAGCCATTGACTTCGGTATTTCAAAAAAGTTCTCCAAAATAGCAATTTTAACTGACAGTCTTGGTGCCATCCAGACAATAAAGAACACGAACTCCAAAAACTGCATCTCTCAATGCATTCTGAAAAAAGTCATAAACAACCCAACCCTGCTATCCATAGAATTTCACCACATTCCAAGCCATTCCAATATTTGGGAAAACGATCTCGCAGATACAGCGGCTAAAAATGCTAAAATTAACGGCTCTTTCGCACCCGTCAGATGGACCCTTAAGGACGCAATCAATCATATGTTCGCGCAAATAAAACAAGACTGGGAGCGTGAATACAGTCTGTTCTCATTAGAGCGTAACAAGGGTTACTCTCTCCTCTCACCATATACCACTTCCAAGCCTTGGTTTAAAAACAAAGAACACCTATTCAACCGTATAGAAACGAAGACTCTAAACAGAATCTTAAGCGGACATGCTTTTGACAAATACACACTTTCCAAAATGAAAGTCTACGATAACGCCCTATGCGATTCGTGTAACGTTAATGAAGACATTTCGCATATTTTGTTAAATTGCTCAAAATATACACCAACAAGACAAAATTATCCAACACTACTTAAATATAACGATATCTATCGTTTACTTGGAAATGAACCAATTGAAAATTGGACATCGATTACCAGTTTCATTCGAGCTGCTAATATTAATATCTAATACAACACACTCCACACTGCTCATTTAACACACTATAACACCATCCACGCTTATACCAACTCACAAAATCTCAAAATTAAAATTTCTCACACATATTGATAACATTTTCATCGCTTATCGTTCATCGTCATCGCTCATCGTTCATTGTCATCATAACATCACCAGAAACTACTGCACGATATTTACATAGCTGTCCATTAAATTTTGTTTTTCTTGAAATTTAATTTCATACATTGGCAGTGGCGTTAACCCGTTCCAACGGGGCGGCCAAATAATTCTTCCCTCTTCACGGAAGGAAGTAACTTAATATTTAAAAAAAAAAAAAAAAAAAGACAACATGCGTTGCTACTACGAGGAGCTCGAGCTCCAAAGGGACGCCAGCGATGGGGACATCAAGACCGCGTACCGCAAAATGGCCCTGCGCTGGCATCCGGACAAGAACCCCGACCGACTGGCGGAGGCCAAGGAACGTTTCCAGCTGATCCTGCAGGCCTACGAAGTGCTCTCCGACCCGCAGGAACGCTCCTGGTACGATAACCACCGCGAGCAGATCCTGCGCGGCAAGAACTCCGAGTACACGGAGAACAGCCTGGACGTGTTCCAGTACTTCACCAGCTCCTGCTACAAGGGCTACGGCGATGACGAGCAGGGCTTCTACCGCGTGTACACGCAGGTCTTCGTCCAGATTGCCGCGGAGGACATCGAGTTCATGGACGAGGACGACCGACTGGGGATGGCGCCAGACTTTGGCCACGCGAACAGCAGCTACGAGGAAGTGGTAGGTCCTTTCTACGCCTTCTGGCAGGCCTACAGCACCCGCAAAACCTACGAGTGGCTATGCCCGTACGACGTCCGCGAGATCAAGGAGCGCTTTATCCTGCGCAAGGTGGAAAAGGAGATGAAGAAGATCGTCCAGGCTGCGCGGAAGGAACGGAACGAAGAGGTACGGAATTTACAACTTTTGGAAGAACCTCTTCTAATTCTCTGCTTAACTGTCGATTAGGTTCGGAACCTGGTAAACTTTGTGCGGAAGCGTGATCGCAGAGTCCAGGCTTACAGGCGAGTGCTTGAGGAACGCGCCGAGGCCAATCGATTAAAGCAGGAGGAGAAACACAAGGAGCAGCTGCGAAAGCGCCAGGAGGAACTGGCTGCCGTCAGGAAAAATAAAGTCTTTAACGAGGGCTACGAGGAGCAACTGAAGCAGTTGGAACAGCAGTACGGCAGTGAGTCGGACGAGTTCACGGATGAAGACGATGACGATGGGGACGGTGAGGACTCCGACAACGAAGGCGACCCGGAAGCCGAGAAATTCGAAGTAGAGTATGTGGACGATCTGTACTGCGTGGCGTGTAATAAGACATTTAAAAACGCCAAGGCGCGTGCCAATCACGAGGAGAGCAAAAAGCACAAGGAAAATGTTGAGCGACTGTGCCAGGAAATGGAGGAGGAGGAAGAGGCTTTCAACGACGCATCTCTCGAAGATACTTTGAATGGCGTGGGAGAGGAGCTAGACGAGCTCCAAATCGCTGATGATCAGTTATCGGGCGGAGAGCCACTGAGCGAAGAGGAATCTGCCCTCGCCAAGCGCAGCAAAAAGAACAAAAAGTCAAGGAAGTCAGCTGCCAAGCCAGCGCAAGAGGAAGTCAGCGATGGCCCAGACGATCCCATAGACCTCAAGGCAACCAAGAGCGAGTCAGAGGATGAAGACTGGAGTAAAGGAAAAAAGGCTGCGAAAAAGAGCAAAAGCAAAAAGGTGGCGGCGAGCAAGGTTAAGCTCCCAGAGCAAACTGCTTCGGAACCCATCCCAAAGGAGGCCAAAGCGGCTCCAAAAAGCGGAGATGAAGATCTCGACCCGACCAAGCCGCAACACACTTGCGTCACTTGTAGGCTCGTGTTTGACTCCAAGAATAAGCTATTTGCCCACCTGAAGAAGACGAACCATGGCGTGTATATACCTAAGGCCAAACCGGACGTCGAGGGCAAGCCTCCTGGCAAAGCTAAGGGCAAGCGCAACAAGTAGATCTGAAGGAAAACCCAGCCTCATCAGGATCCATAGTGTAGAAAAGTTAGACGTTTATTTATGCTAATGTTAAAGTTAATTCAAGAATGAAGTTAAGTATGCTCGCTCTAAGTCGGAGATTGTGTTTATTGAGTCCGGAGGCAGCTATGGAATGCAGACCAGTTTGCTGCCCGTCTCCACGCGTCGGCGGACGTGGGAGCGCATATTGGAAGTTTCCGCCTTGAGGCTAATGCCTGCGGCGAAGAAGGTCAGGATTACTCCTATGCTTCCGCAGAAAAAAGAGATTCCTGGGGGGTTAAGGTTAGTTCGGTTTAACAAGGAATTCGGCTCAAGTACCTATGCTGCAGTCGGCGGGGTAGAAGGGTTCCGCATCAGGACCGCACAGACGTTGAACTCGGCCAGCGCCCCAGCCCATCGGATGCAGGAACAGAGCTAGCATCACACTTATTCCTGGAAAGGAAATCTCAATCGACTCCTGGGACATATCACGAGTTCTTACCTGCCACCACCTGGGCGCAGGCCGTCATGTTGTGGATGCTCTTGCCAAAGGCCGACTGGCGGCAGCAGGTGAGCAGGGTTAGCAGCACAGTTACCGACATCAGGCTGAATCCCAGAGAGACGAAGAACATGGCCGCCTTCCATTCCGGGGGATAAACGCTGCTATCCGTGGCCAGTCCGTCCAGGTCGAAGCGGCCGCAGTGGAACCCTCCGTCTTGCATCACCTTGCAGCGCGTGTAAATGCCCACCGAGGATTGGCGATGCGGGCTGGTGCTGGAATTGAGGCTTTGGGTGGGGCCCACCAGCCACTTGGGCGTGACCAGGGCCACTGCGAAAAGCATATTCGCCACCAAGGAGCAAAGGAACCACGCCAGACTGGCGCTGGTGATGATAACGTAGCACATTTCGATGCTAGAGATCCGTTGGAGTTCACAGATTCGGCGATCGGCCTCGGGCGGTCGCAACGCGTCAGCACTTGCCGGATAGATAATAGACTCTAAGCGCTGCGGCTTTGTCTGGGCACGCACATCCCACACCCACTCCACAGTCAGCCACCACCACCGCCGCACCACTCGCCACCACCAGCAGCGCGGGGGCCAGAACAGAACTTCCTCCCAGCTGACCAGCCCGAAATGGAATTGTTTATTTTATGCTTTTGCCGTTCGCTGTTATGCGCTCTGCCGTCTGTTTTATGTTATTCACCCCACTCACACGCGCACGGAGGGTGGTTGGGGGAATTGGGGGAGGGCGAGGGCGAGGCGGTAGACCGCCCAGTACGCGGCTCGGTCAAGAACTCAATTCGTAGCTGACGTCGAAGCGAAGAAAGAGAGGCGCGCGAAGAAAGAACTCTGCCTCGATGGCGTTTTCGCTAATCCCCAAGCGGCTATTTGGCAACTTTGTGCCACACTCTGTATCTCTGGATCTGGACTTCCGTTCGCGCAGGCGTCGCCGTGTTTCCCTACTCCGTCAACTCTCGTCGACACCGACCGACTGAATGAATGGGGCCCATTAAAGCCAGCTGCACTCCAGACGGAGCCAGGCCCCGATCGCAGCACTGGGAGAAATGCTACAGTGGAACTGCACATTCGTTATTGGGGGGATCCAAATGTGCTTTCTAAAAAAAATATTTTTTAGACAATTAATTTTAATTATATAAAATTATGCAATGTTTTTAAATTTTAGAATATGATACTCTTAATTCTGAAATTATTTTTGCTGTTGGTTATTGAAATAATTTATATCAGGATTAAGATGACTCATGTGCATATCCTCGGCACTCCTGACTCATGCTCGCCTCTTTCGACTAACTTTGAAATTAAGAAGGTTTATATTGCAAACTACCCAACATTAACACAGTTTGGAAACTCAGTTGCAATGCATCTTGGCTAAAACTTTTTCAGTGTGGGCATGCAGATGTGGGCGCCGTCGCGGCAACATTGAGAGCGTGGAAATCCAGACATTCCAGAATCAGTCCCCAAAGTGCTCTCCCTGGCTCTCTACACACGTTCGAGTTGGATTCGATCAGACAACTCCCCACCGAAACCCCAATTTCGCCTCCTCCCCGCGATCGAGTGAGTAATGCTCCGTCGGACCCACTCGAACGATGCAAATGCTCTGATCATGTGTAATTTCGATCGAGACGATCTGCGGTCGAGCGGTTATCAGTTGACCGTCCGCTGGGGGCCATTGCGTCATCCGCACTTTGTTTGTACACAGCGATCGTGACCGAGGCAGTAATGGGATCCGCACACCAATTGCTCCGCCGGCGGAAGGCACTTTCACTCTCACTCTCGTTGCCGGAACAGAATCCGTTGGGCAGATCACTTGTCGGCGGCCAAGATGCCACTCCGGATGGCTTTCCTCCAGCTGCTGCTGTGGGCGGTGGCGAAGGGCCACTACTACTACGACTACGGCTATTGGCAGATCAACGAGCCTCCTCCGCTCTGCTCAGACTACGAAATGCTGGTGGTCAACACCCACCAGTGCGTGAGGCGCTGCAACATCGTTTGTCGGGATCGCGTCTGCTTCGAGGACGGACCCTGTCCCTGTGCCGATCAGTATCTGTCGGGGAACCCGGACGGAGTGGTCTGTGCCGCAACGTGCCTGCCCGGATGCACGGAGGCGGGTGGCTACTGTGCTGCTCCAGATCTTTGTGTGTGCCGCAAGGACAGAACGCACTACTTCGATCCCCTGTCCCAGAAGTGCCGCCGCAGGGCTGCCCGACTGCTGGACCCCTGCCTCGGGTGAGTTGAATCCTTGTGAGAGGAGTGTGAGAAGTGAACGTCCTTGTCTTTCGTAGACGTTGCACCCATGGCACCTGCTCCTCCGAGGGTCAGTGCATCTGCGCCCAGGGCTACGAGTTGAGGACGAGCCTGCTCCACGGACAGCAATGCATGCCCATCTGTGATCAGTGAGTTGGAGCGTCCCCTTACCATTTCCCCAGTCTAATCCCAGATTGTTTCCTCAGCAACTGCGGACCCCAAGCCTACTGCTTCGCTCCCAACTTGTGCGCCTGCCGGCACAAGCACTACCACTATACCCACAACGGTATCTGCTCCAGGGAGTACTGACCTTGGGAAGCCAGCTGCAAGCCAATGGGGCTGTTTTAGGTCTCGCTGCCGTCATCCTATAGAGCTCCCTAAAATTGTAAATGATGTTGTAGGTTTAATAAATATTTATGTTTTTAAAACAAAGTTACGTTCTTCACTTTTAGTTAAACATGGCGAACTACATCTCAGCTAATCGAATTAGAACTTGAATAAAGAGAGACAATAAAGACTTTACGATTTGTTGTAGTTAAATCTAACTATACAAATAAAAATTTAAAAAAAAATATAATATTTTCCAAAAAACAAATTATTAAATGTTCAAGATGTGTTTTAAAATATCTCGAACTTCATATGATTTTTACATGATGATTATTTTATTCAATTAATTAAAAAAAATTAACCGATTGGAAGTTGGAGTATTTTTTAAGTTTCAAATTAGTGCAACAAGTAATTTCCACCATTTCTACCATTTTTATAATTGAAAATATTGCAATTTTTAAAACTGCTACTACTTAAGCCCCCAATAGATTAAATCTACATTTTTCTGACTCACATTTCCATAAATAAATAAAAATATACTGCTTTGGTAAATATGATAAGTTCCCTTGGCTTCAGGAAACTGAGGTGCCCCACCTCACCTTTGCAGGGGAAAATTAAGAGAGTCGCCGAAGAGAATGTGTCAACTAGTTTTGTTGTTGCCGCTCCCACCACGCCGAGTTACAAAGCGACTTTGTTATTGTTTATAAGTTTATGCCAGGTCGAACACATGGAAGGCCCGTCGCTGTAGAGCTGAACAATTATACAGGCAGTATCCGATCGCCACCAGATCGTCAGGGAAACAGAGCTTGCCGAAGACATGCGTACGTGTTCTCCAGAGGCGTCGCCCCGAGTACATGGGGCTCGAGCAGGGGTTCGCCGTGGATGTTTGCTCACAAAGCCCCTCTGGCTGATCAGCTGCTCTGTTCTGCGATAAGCCCCTTTTTAAAGTATTTATGTTTGCGGGGCCTACAAAACTGGGGTATGCCAACTGCCCCACACCCCGCCTAGAGGGTATTTCTAAGATAGCCAGAGCAAAGAAAGGCAGCGCAGTCCGCGCCGGCAGAGGCGGCATTTTTAGCTTTGCGCGTGTGGCGTGTTTTTGTTTTAGTTGTTGTTGTTCCATGGGAGGCGGGCCTCTTGGCGATGTCGCACAGTGGTTAAACTGGCGGTCTTAAATTTTAAGAATGTGTCTCAAAATTAATCACAGAAAATAAGGTATCCCTTCGCATTGTATATAACTACCATTAGTTCTATGTCTATCAATAAATTTTATATTAAATATTTTTAGAGTGACATACAACATATGCATACGTATTTTTGCCTAATATTTGTACTAAGAATTAGTAGCCACATTTAACAAACTGGTGAGGTCGGTTCCACTGTGCAACAACGAGGAACAGCACGGCGACGGGCGGCAGCACTCGGGTCCGATTGTTCTCCATCGCGTTTCAGTTGGAGTTTTGCTGTCCATCGGCGCGGTTGTATCTTTCCGGAGCTCCGTCCTGCGCACCATCGAGTCCCTACTGAGCTCTTTCTCTTCTGCCGACTGCAGCACTTTGCAATTTTAATTATCTGCCAGGCGGTTCGACCAGAATCCAAGCGAAGCAGCAAAATGGGCCAAGCAAAGGTAAGCGCAACCGGGGTGCAGCACGCGGGCCAAAACACCCTGTGCATATGTATACGCGTGGTCCTTCGTCCTTGGCAAGTGGGCATCCCCGCCACAGGAGCGTGGGAAAATCTAGTTCAGCACTGCGCTCCAGGTGTGCGACAGGAAGGGCTCCAGTCCAAGCCGTGCCATTCGGGGAGTTGAGAGATATGCTGTCAGACTTGGGTATCAGTTTGCCATGTGTGTGTGTTGGCCCCCGCTCTGGGGGTTATGTAAGCGCCCTCGGCAAGATGCTTCGATGCAACCGCATCGATTAAAGGCCGCCCGACGAGCTTTGCGTGTTTTCTCCATTTACTGCGATGATTAGAGCGATTTAGGCAATTGCTTTTGCACCTAATCACGCGCACATACCCCGGTGAATAAATACATGGTGTACTTGTATGCCCGGTGGAGGCGTAGCTGCTGCGCAGTTTCTGGGACACGCACGGCAGCCCCAAAAAGCTATATCAGCAGCAATAACCGACTTGGCCAATAAAGTAAGTGTGAATGCAGGAAACCGGTTGGGGCCATCCCATCTTGGCCAGAAAGCGGTTCAGCCCTATAAATAAACGCTGAGAACCTCTGCAATCACGGCGGACGACCAGACGACGCGTGTGTAGTCTTATCAATAAGTTGCGGGGGGCTTAGCCAGTGGAAAATACTTGGAGCCCCGATGGGCCAGGCGAGCGGTTGACATTAGTAGAGCATATTTCACCTGTTTGTCACATCTCTGACCTAACCCCACTTCTCTGTCTCCCCGCCACACCCACCCACCACCGCTCGCACAGAAAGTCTCCTCCGCCCTCAGCAAGCTGTTCGTGTACGGCGCCCTCAAGTACGGTCAGCCCAGCAACTCGATCCTGGCCAGCTCCGGCAACGGGTACGCCAAGTTCTGGTGCAAGGCCACCACCACCCAGAAGCTGCCGCTGGTGATCGCCACCCGCTACAACATTCCCTTCCTGCTGAACAAGCCGGGAGTGGGCTATTACGTAACCGGGGAGATCTACGAGGTGGACGACCGCATGCTGAACTCCCTGGACAACCTGGAGGACTGCGAGGAGATCTACACCCGCGAGAAGCACGACATGAACATCGGCGTGGGCGAGGGGTGAGAAAAACCAAGGCTGACGTCACCTCAGCGTTGCGTTCTGACCGGACTGCGTCTCTTTCAGAACCGTTCCCTGCTGGGTGTACCTGCTGCAGAAGTACCCGGAGAACCTGCTCAGCCTGCGCTACTTGTCCAGCTACGAGAACTCCACCACCCACCCCTACATCATGCGCCACCGCCGCACCCACAAGCACCCGGCCCAGGACGATCTCACCTACGAGGCCCAGAACTAAGGATCTAGACTGTTGTCATCCCATCCGGCTCCGATGGGTCATTGGCTCACTGGATGTGCTCTGGACAGCGCGGCCACTCTTCTTATGTTACCGTAGTTGCATTTCTAGACCGTACCTGCAAACGCAGACGTACTGATCGATTTATAGCGCATACTATGTATATTGGCAAACGATATACACTGATATGTACCATACGCATTATTTAGGTTTTAGCGAACGTAGCCTGTAATTTAATAGTTTTCGACAAACAAAGCAAATAAACTGAAGCAATTCAAGAAAGCCCCAGTCTCGGATCTCTTACATAAACAAGACCATATCGACGTACTGAAACATGGTGTCTGGTACTTTTCCACGACCAACTGCTTCCGTTTCTCGCGGTGTACAGAAGCGAGTTTCGCTGCGAATGGCGGCAAGAAGAAGAGCGGGTGGGTTACGTCGACTGGGCAATCTCCAGGGCGGATTCGATAGCACGACGAACGGCGGAACTGATAAGCCCGGCGGCGGGAAGCGCAGTCGTTATGCTGAGAATGGCGGCGAGGGTCTTTGTTTATGGAACGCTGAAGCGCGGGGAGCCCAACCACCACTGGCTGACAAGAAAGGAGAATGGCCAGGCCAGGTTTCTGGGCAGGGGAAAGACGGCGCTGAAGTTCCCCCTGGTGGTGGGCACCCGCTACAACATTCCATTTCTGCTCGCCCGGCCAGGCGAGGGGAACCACATAGAAGGCGAGGTCTACGAAGTGGACCAGGCCATGTTTTCCAAACTAGACGAACTGGAGGACTACCCAGCCTATTACGACCGCGAGGAGCAGGCCGTGCTGACAGAGCAGGATGAGTATGCAGGGAGCGGGTAACTGCCATATGGGAGCTCTCACTTTTGACACATTCCGCAGGACCATCCAGTGCTGGCTCTACCTGATCCGCAACTTCCCCGAGAAGATGCTGGCCAAGAAGCTGCTGACCTCGTACCACAACACGCCGGAGCAGCCGTACAGCGAAAAGTCAGTGCGCACCGTTCCGGCCAGAGAAGACCTCTCTTACTGACGCATCTCCGCTTTTGCAGCTACCTGGACAGCTGCCCCGAGGACCTCGCCATGGATGAGTGAGACACGGAAGCTTATAAAAAAGTAACGTTTATAAACGGATTTCAACGCATGGCTATTATTCGTATTCTATTACATTGATTCCATACTTCAAAAATGCAAAACGAAATGAACAATAGTAGTTTGTGGTTTAGGGTAAGAGTAGCAGTGGAGGTATAGATGAATCAAAAAGCCTAGAAAATCTGCATGTGCTGGCGCAGAACCCGTGGATGACTTGAGCTCGGCAGCGGACACTGTGGTAGAAAGCGGTTCCCGTGGCCAGCAGCAGCAACGTGGGCAGGGGCTGGACCTAGCTGGCTTCGTCGTCGAGCGACTGGAATCGGTTGGAGGCCGCCACCGGGGCGGTCGTGGACTCCTGGACGCGCTGGAAGCGGCCACCGTGGCGTACTTCTTCGAAGGCGGGTTCGTTTTTCTTCTTGCGCTGTTCCTCCGGACGCGCCGCACTGAGCGTTGGGAAGAACTCGGTGTTGGTGATATCAGGGGCGGCGCGACGAGGACGCAAGGCGCCACCAATGGAACCGCCCCCCAGTCCACTTCCGGCCTGCTGCTACAGAGTGTTTGGGATTAGACTGGTTCTGAATCGAGTGGCTCTAAGGACTTACGCTGTAGCGTAGCGCGGGTGAAACGTAGGTCTTGGACGAGGGCTTCTCCACCTCCACGGGCACCGGGATCTGCATCACTTCCTCAGCCGGGATCACCTTCTTCCAGGGTCCGTGTCCGACGCGCTCCTTGCTGGGGTCCGCGTTGTCGTACCCGTTGCTGTCCTCATCTTCCTCCTCGTAGTTGCCACCGTCCTGGGTGGAGGACGGCACCCGAGCGGCCCTCGCCTCTGCGGATTCCTGGGCAGTTCTGGAATGGGCCGAAGAGCTGTAGAGAGCGGGTTTTCGCAACGTGCGGGGTCAAAAGAAAGTTCAATCTGTGCAGGTGGCCTTTGTTCGCGCTCTTTGAACGGGTTCTCGGCGGAATGGGGTGAAAACTCACATGGTGCTCAGCTGGCCGATCTTCAGGCCGCTGTAGTCCTTGCGCTGCTCCTCCTCGAACTCCTTCCACTCCTCCTCGACGGGCTGCGGGGTGGTACAACGACAGGCGACCCAGTCACGTAATTAGTGGCCGACGGGCGGCGATTTCACCAGACGCGGAGTGTTACTCACCGGGGCGGACTCTGGCACCTTGGTGCCGCTGTTCTCGTTTTCGCCTACCACTGCCACGCCGCCAGAGACGGCCTCTGGTTTTTTTGGCTTGACCACCTCGCGCTTGCTGCCGTCCTCCAGGCTCTTCACCAGCTCGTCGGCGGTCACGAACTTGGTCGTCTTCTTGCCCTTCTTCTTGTCCTTTTTCGCGAAGAAATCGTCCAGTTCGGCCATGGCTTGCAATTAATTATAAATGAATAAAATTTCGCGACAGGAAATTTAGAGAACAACTCTGCACGCCTTTTGTGCCAGGGCTGCGTGTCTATCGATAGGCGGCCCAGGGCTGCGGGCTCCGGGGAATTCACAGCGAAGTTATGATTATTTAGTGCTCTAACTACTTCTTATTCCCCTGCATTTCCATTTAATGGCAATTAGTTGAGGCTTTGGTCTGGGCAAACGCAGCACTAGGGCCCTCTCCTAGTAATTAACTAATCGATAAATGTAGCAAGATATCGATTTTTCTACCGTTGGCGGGCTTTTCAAATGGTCAGTGGCCAACATTCTGCTAGCGGTCTTTTTCAAAACACAGCAATAACGGAACCGAAAGAAATTAATTTTTTGCAACAACATTGGCAATATGCATATTAGCGTGTGCAAAAATGGCAGGAAAGACTCTGCATTGATTACCTATTTTCGCGACATTGGGCAACGAGCTATTTGCATAGGAGATTGATAACCACCTAATTAAGTTAAACAAAGTGGAAACCAGCGCGGCGGTGGCTGCGAATGCAAAGCTGGACCATTGTGTAATGGAAACCGAAGCCATCCGCGGCTAATTTTGCATCCATAATGATGCCAATATGTCTAATCCGAGTCAAAGCGACAGGGCCACTAAACTTGTCCAAATTGCGGAGCTAATTGTCCTCAAATACGCTTAAGTGTTCCTGGGATTCGCAAGTTGTTTGGCCCCAGCCGCACCTAAGCGCCCCAAAGTTAGATATTTGGCCCAGTACTCGGCCCAGTCGCAGGCTCTTGGGCCAGGCAGGCAGTTCCGCCTAGATTAGCCAAGCTAATAGATATTTATGTCTGTACCAACACCTACCCGGCCACGGCCTGCAGTGGTTTTCGCTTCGTTTCGGCTGGTTTTGCCACATCCCAGAGCGCGGCCAGCCCACTCCGCAACCCATTCATATTGACAACCATCGTGCTGGTCGCGTTCAGTCTTCTTTCGAGCGTCGCAGCGTGCACATCGGGTCGATCCCCAGCCATCTCGATACAATTCGCTTCGATTCGCGCCGATCCGAACCGCTAAAGTCTCGCATTTATTCGCGTGCGCGAGCTACGAGTTTGATACACATATCGCAAGTGTTTTAATTGAGGAGAATCCCAAGCACTCGAGGTAACTGAAACACTTGTCTGCGCCAAAATGCTCGCTGGCGCTGGTGTCCAGCCTTGCACTCCGACATCATCTCGACCAGCGACTTTTCTTGCCTTTTCGATTGCCGCATTGTCTTTGGCCGACCACTTTTCGGGGCAATTAGGCTGCAATTCGAGCCATTTACCTGCCCAGCGAAGCATTTAATTGGGGATTATAAAAGCCTGCCCCTCTAGATGCCTATCGTAATCAAGTGCCTGTCCTACTGAGTCTGCGTCCGCGATACGCTCGTGAACCCGCGTCCGTGTCAGGGTCGTGTCATGACCTGGACGGATGATATTTCACATTTTCCGCTCCGAGCTCCGTGATTTAGCCTGGCCCTTTGCATATATTTGAACCGCGGCTCACTGTTAATTTTGTGTGTCGGGGCTTCATCTCATTTGTATCAATGCTGATCGAATACAAAGGCTATTTACATATTGAGGGGGTTTTTTATTTAAATATTTCGTGAGGCTGCGCGACCAAAGGCCAAATGGGCAATGGAATGGAAGAATTGCCAAAGACTTAAAATTTGTTCGATTTCATGGTTTAATGTCTCAGCCTCAAGTGGCTTTCCTAATGATCCTCCACGCAGCCATCTCCATCTGACGGCTCGCTGAGCCCCAGAAAACGGGTCAGTGAGTCTCAGTCGGCAGTCAGTCTCAGTCAATCGCAATCACAGACACGCCGTTGCTTAGGCTTTATTAACTGCAGACAGATTGGGGCTGCACTTTGCATTGGAAAATTTTAATGGGCCCCATCATCGTTAGCCAGTTCTGAGGTCGCAATCGAGTTGCACCAACAGTAGTACTTGGGCTAAAAAATAGCAATATGTAAACAAGAGGAACACTCCATCGATCAACACAGCCACATACAAGCTAATTAAAGATTCGAAAATGTTTCTACTTACAACTGCCATACCGGTTTGGGCTCTAATAAAAATATGACAAAACGGAGGAGGGAAGCAAATAACATAATATAAAGAGTCTTGTCGTTTTGAATAGGGTCATTCTTCGCCCTTGCGCAATACCTTAAGAGCTTTAAAAACTCAGTCGCCAATTGCGGGGAAGGTAAAACAAGAAAAGTGGAATATTTTGTATACTTCATAGGTGAGATTACTTCCGACACCAATTACCCATTATGGCAAAGGAGTAAAATAAATGGTAGCTAAGTTCTTCCAAAACACCTAAGATCTCCTTAATAATTAAAATGTTCAATCTATGAGATTAATTACAGTTCGCTGACTCCCCTTCAGCTTTCTCCTCTTCCGCCTTTATATGGATCAAGTTCGTTGCCTAAGTCTTTCGTTTGCACTCAACCAAATGAAGCTTCGTTGTTTTAGGTTCAGCTCCAGCAAGGTGGTGTTTCGGTGTTATGTGTGTGCTATGCTCATGGCTTCGGGTTTGACAACTTGGCCGACCCGGCTCTCAAAATTTGGCTCAATGTGTATATTCCGAGGCTTGCATAAGTGCAGGCGATCTGGGGCTGTTTCTCGGGCTGTGGCGCTGCTCTTGCTGTTTTCACACATTCGGCCGACGCGTTTTAATTGGCCATAAAGCCAAAGCCAAAAACTGGGGCTGAGTAACAAGCCCCAGGAAAGGCGGGCGGCGAGAGAGGAGGGAGAAACCTCCTCCAGCCATGTAGATTAGGCTTTGTAGTTCAAGGTGCAGTGGAGGTGCAGCGTCATGCTTCCTTGCGATTTCCGTCTTCGCTAGCTCTGCTCTGCTGGAGGAGGTAAATACTCGCTGACGATGATACAGTAATGGATATGGTTATGCCTGGGCGGGGCGCCACACACAGAATAAGTAGGTAAACAAACACGTCCGCTCGGTCTTGCGTGAAATGTCATGACATGGCCAAAGTGCAAGGCACAGCGGCAGTCGGAGATCGCGCGCAGATGTGGCCAACTGTAACGCGGCTGCAATCGAAGCCAGCCGCATGCAGATTGGGCAACGAATACTTGCAACAATCCCCGGCTGGCGGAGGGGGCGATATAAAGCCAACATGGCTGGCGCGCTGGACGGGTTCGATGCCAGCTAGCAGCGTCCAGCTACCCCTCGCCGTTGCATAAGCCTGCAAAGAAATGCGAATCCACAGGCGCAATCGAAAATCCAAATAGAAACCGAAAGTCCACTGGAAACCAGTTTGCGGCAGGTTCAGCTCGCTGCTTCCAACTCGGTCTCCAGATGTGGCAAGAGGGGCACGCGTGGCCAGAATGAGCCCAGTTTTTCCAGCACCACTTGCGCCACTCGCTTGCCAACCACTAGTTTTTCCTTTGACTGGTTTTCGCTTTCCCGGAATGCTTCTTGCGCCACTCCGATACGCCGTTCCCATTCCCATTCGCAATCCCCACAAGGTGTGCTAATGGCATTCCCCTCTCTTTGCAGCCAAGATGACGGTGGATTTGTCGCCCGTGCAGGAGTACTACAAGGACAAGACGATCTTCATCACTGGAGCGTCCGGGTTCATGGGCAAGGTGCTGCTGGAGAAGCTGCTCTACTCATGCCACTCGCTCAAGGAGGTGATCATCATCTGCCGCCCCAAGCGCGGCAAGGCCCCCGAGACGCGCCTGGAGGAGATGTTCAAGCTGCCCATATTCCAACGCATCAAGGACGAGCGTCCGGAGATGCTCAAGAAGGTGACCATTTACCAGGGCGACGTGACCTTTGACCGTAAGTACAAAACACAACGCAAGAACATAACAAGAGACTGCAACACCTACTGCCCTCCATTTAAAGAGCTGGGCCTGAGCGGGGAGAGCCTGAGGCACGTGACCGAGAGCACCAACATTGTGTTCCACATGGCGGCCACACTCAAGCTGGAGGGCAACCTCCGGGACGCCATCGACATGAACTTGTTGGGCACCCGGCGCGCCCTCAACGTGGCCAAGGAGATGAAGCAGCTGGAGGCCTTCATCCACCTGTCCACTGCCTTCTGCAACTGCGACCAGGAGGTGATGTACGAGAAGGTGTACGAGTTCCCGCACAAGCCCGAGGACCTCATGCGCCTGGCCGAGTGGATGGACGTGAAGACCCTGGACGCCATCACACCGGATCTGCTCAAGCCACACCCGAACACCTACACCTACTCGAAGCGCCTGGCCGAGCTCCTGGTGCGGGACCACTACGAGTCCATGCCCGTCATCATCGCCCGTCCCAGCATAGGTAAGTGGCCTTTCGGCACGGACCCCATCCCAGTGTTGCCCCTCCGTGTTGCTTTCTTGCTTCGATTTACTCGAGTCGTTAGTGCCCCACGCCTCCGGCTGGGGATCGCTTGCTTGCTTGGTGGCCAGCTGCGCTGGAGTCGAAATGGAGACTGCAATTGGCCAGCCGCCAGTCCCCTCTGCTAACTAATCATGCGCCTCCGCTTAAATCGCCTCAGTCTATGTGTGTGTCTATGCTGCTTATTATTTATCTCTTTTTCGGCCACCTGGCGACTTTTGGCTGCTGCGATGGCAGTCAATTAAACTTTTCTATTAGCAATTTTTGGCCAGCTTGAAAGGTCGTTATTTATAGGAAATAGAGAAACTATCGGGCAGAAACCTGTTCCCCGGCCTGATGCAAATCTGCAAAACCAAACACTTTTTATTTAAACCCGTGGGGTAACTCGATAGTGGGATATAGTATTTTCGGAGGTAATATTCAGTCTGAATGAAAAACGACCTTAGGTTCCGAGAAATAAAATGACTAGCATTTTTCCATCTGCACTACAAATATTTACCCTTAACTTTAGAAAGGTTTTACTTTTATTGGAAGAAGTAACCATCTGATACTCGCATACTAAGCTTTGTGAACATATTTGCTGATTTACAAAGGTATCTAAAAGCTCAATAGTATAATCTTAGAAAAGTATGAATTGCGTAAAATGTTGTCTTTTTAAGCAAAATTTATTGGGTAAGCATTTTATTTTCTGAAATGTAGTTTGTTTTGTTGAGTGCATAAGTAGTAAATGTAGCTAAACTTTGAAGTCCCGATTAAACTACTCAGTTAGGGGTAGGTTTTCAAATGGGTATTTCCGCTGACAGTTCCCGCCAAACTTATGTAATGATATGATAGCTAGTGGAATGGGGAGGAGCAGATAGATAATTCGCCTGATGCTGGGCGGGATCAAGGTAGCTTTGACCCACTTAGCTTTGCACATAGCCAGTAAACACAGTAAATATGGGGGCTTGCTAACTAGCGAGCAAAGTTCCGCAGAGTTCGCGGATTTTAGCAGATCTAAGGAGATTTTAGCAGATGGTAATGAATGTCTTTGGGAGAGGGTTGCTTTGGTGCTAGTTTTAAGCCGCTTCTTGCCGCCCACCGCTAATTCGTCCAGTGTCTTACGCTTTCCGTGTGTTTTATGACATCGCCGGTTCGATCTCGCGTCCCCCTTTCTGGGGCGGGCTCACTCGCTTGCCTCTTAATACGAACACCGCACATGAACCACAGCAGCAATGCAGATCCGAGCAAGCTACCAACCGCCAGCAACCTCCACTGCGCTTGAAAAGAAAAAGTCCGATTATATACATACCCATAGTTCGGCTCAGACATTGCTTAAAACAACAAACCACAACCACTGCACACAAACGCCGTCGTCATTGACCAAAAAGTTCAATAAGCATGCAATGAAACAGAAGAAGACAGAAACTGCAACCAGCCCCCGCTTACCCCGCCTCCGCATCCGCATCAGCTTGATCCCCGGAAGGGAGGAGGAGTCCAATCCCCGCCAGACTGAACTCAACTCCCGTCCGCCCAGTGTCGCCGTCGGCGTACGAACCCGTTCCGGGATGGGTGGACAACCTGAACGGACCCACTGGCCTGATGGTCGGCGCCGGCAAGGGCGTCATTCGCTCCATGCTGATCGACACGCGCCACCTGTCCGAGGTGATCCCGGTGGACTACGCCATCAATGGACTGTGCGTGATCCCCTACCAGTTCGCCAAGATGACGGAGCGGCCGGCGGAGGTGCCGGTGTACAACATCACGTGCGCTGACCACCGCAAGATGCAGTGGGGCGAGGTGATCGAAATGAGCAAGGAGATCGGGTACCGCTACCCGATGGAGGCAGGCCTCTGGTATCCGGACGGATGCATCACCACCAATAAGCTGCACCACAACATCAACGTGTTGCTCTTCCACTGGCTGCCCGCCTACTTCATCGACTTCATCCTGCTGCTGCTGGGCCAGAAGCGATTGTAAGTGGCGGCGAGGTCACAGACACAGATCCTGACCCTTTCTCCCTAGCATGATCCGCGTCCAGAACCGCATCTCGGTGGGCCTCGAGGTGCTGCAGTTCTTCACGATGCGCGCCTGGTTCTTTAAGTCGGACGCCTACTCCTCGCTCTGGGACATGCTGAACGAGGCGGACAGGAAAAAGTACGTAGCGCGAGGGTAGAGGAGCTACTGAGTTGAGTTGAGACTAAATTCGAACCCCTGATCCCACCCAAAAGCTTTAATATGGACATGGATCCCGAGGAGACCGTCCCCATGTACATTGAGTCGTGTGTCCAGGGAGGGCGGCAGTACCTGATGAAGGAGTCGCCCGACAGCCTGCCGCGTGCCCGGCTCCAGCTGAAGCTGTAAGCGAGCCCCGCCCCCAGGTCCCAGACCGCAGATCCCCGATCTCTGAGCACTCCCTTCCTTTCATTTGTAGAATGTACATCTTGGACCGCGTGTGCAAGACGATCATCGTCGGATCGCTGTGCTACTGGACCTACGGTTTGGTGGCACGTCTCCTGGGTGTCTGAGGTGACCCAGGGACCCGGTGGCCTGGTGATCTGCTGATCTGGCGACCCGGACCACTTCCAATTCATTTGCGCGCACTTCAATCAATCTCCGCTTAGGTTTGCTTTGGGGCACAACTCCGGGGCTCTCGACGAGAGGCCTCGGACCTGGTTTTCATTTCTACTTTAAGTGATTATCTATGTTTCATGTGAAAATAAAATTCAGTGTACTGAGCTTATGTGTCTGTGCTTCAAGTGTCCAAGTGTTGATCCAGTGCAGAGGAGCATCCACTCGCGAGACAACACGAACAACACAAACAGAACTACACAGAACACTGAAGTTTTCCCCAAAATCACACTCTATACCACCTACCCAATTATTCTAAATTCGCACACTCATCTTTGGCTAGCTCCTAATCCCACTCACACTCCCACCCACACCCACACCACACACATTAACACACATAAACCGGCTGCGGTGACCATCATCCTGGGCTCGTGGTATGTAGACTGGTGTCATCTGGAGTCCCGATCGAACGTCTCCTAGTAAAGCCATCTTCCCTTCGCCCCCTAGTCTCGCCAGCTGCCTACGAGCCGCTGCCCGGATGGGTGGACAACCTGAACGGACCGACTGGCCTGATGATCGGGTGCGGCAAGGGCGTGATCCGGTCCGTGCTGGTCAACCAGAAGAACAAGGCCGAGGTGATTCCCGTGGACTACGCCATCAACGGACTGATCGTAATCCCCTACGAGTTCAACAAGCAGGCCAAGCGTCCTGCCAACGTGCCCGTCTACAACATCACCAACGCGGATCACAGGAAGATGACCATGGGCACTGTGGTCGAGATGAGCAAGCGCATCAACAAGCAGATCCCCTTTAACGCAGGCCTCTGGTACCCGGACCCCTGCGTCACCACAAACCACTACTACCACAACTTCAACGTGGCCCTGTTCCACTGGCTGCCCGCCTACTTCCTGGACTTCCTGATGCTGATCCTTGGCCAGAAGAGATTGTAGGAGGTGGCGCTTTGAACTTGCTCGGATGCCTTTTACATTCAGCTTTTTTTCAGCATGCTGAGGGTGCAGGAGAAGATATCCACGGGTCTGGGTGTCCTGCAGTTCTTCACTCTGAACGCCTGGTGCTTCCGCTCGGACAACTATGCCTCGCTGTGGAACAAACTCAACGAGGAAGACAAGGCGATGTAAGTATAGGTGAACCTTTATAGGATTTATCGTAAACACTTCCTGCTTCCCTAAAGCTTTAACATGAACATGAACACCAACAACACCGAGGAGGAGTACATGATCCAGTGCGCCAAGGGCGCCCGCAAGTTCATTCTCAAGGAGAAGGACGAAGATATTCCCAGGGCGCGCCTGCACATGAATATGTGAGCTCAGTGAAAAACCCTGGCAATAGGCAATTGACGTGTACCTTTCATTTCTTCCAGCCAATGGGTCGTGGATATTGTGTGCAAAACGCTGATCGTGGGACTGTTCTTCTACTACCTCCTCAAGTGGACGGGGGTGCTTTCTTTATTCTGAGCCCAGTTCCCGATGGAATCGCATTGGTTTGGTGGTCACAGGCATTTAATTAGTTACTAAGCTTAGTTGTAGTTACGCATATTCGAGGTTTTGATTCCAAATAAATATGATCCTAGGTTGTTGAACATACACATGCGCCAACAGTGTTTCTCTCCAAATATTTTCTCACCAAGAGTCGACTTTGCCGGCTTAACTTGACGTCTTCTTTGTTCTCCCAGTAACTCCGGCTGTTGCTGAGCCCCTGCCAGGTTGGGTGGACAACATGAACGGGCCCACGGGCGTCCTAATTGGCGCCGGCAAAGGTGTCATCCGATCCATGATTTGCAATGGCGAACTCAAGTCTGAAGTCATACCCGTGGACATCGCCATCAACGGCCTGATATTGCTACCGTACCACAACAGTCTCGCGGAGAAAAGGTAAATCCCCCAGATGCCATCCATATCATTGCATTCACGCATTGCTTTCGTCGCAGACCTCTCCAGGTGCCAGTCTACAATCTGACCGTGGACGACGCCAAAAAGCGCACTTGGAAGTGGATAATGGACGTGGGTCGCGAGTTGGGCATTAAGTACCCCTTTGAAGTTGGGCTCTGGTACCCCGACGGCAACATGACCTCCAGCAAGTTCTACCACACCATCTGCACCATCCTGTTTATGTGGCTGCCAGCCTACCTTATCGACTTCCTCCTCCTGATCTTCGGACAGCGACGCTTGTAAGATCTTTAAGAGCAGTGAATACGGCGGAATCCTTAAGGTGTATGATCGGCTTGTCTCCTTTTTTTTAGTATGATTCGGGTGCAAACGAAAATAGCGGTGGGTCTGGAGGTGCTGCAGTTCTTCACAACGCGGAGTTGGGACTTTAAGTCCACGCACTTTGAGCAGATTTACAAGGAACTTAGTGCAAAGGATCGCAAAACGTAAGCTATAGCCCTATCATTCTGCAATTGGTATTATTATTGCCACATTTTTCATGGATAGATTTAAGATCAACACCAACGATGTGGACGACTACGAGTACATGAAAGTCAGCATTCTGGGAGGACGTCAGTATGTGATGAAGGAACCCTTGACCTCATTGCCCAAAGCCCGCATACAATTAAGATTGTAGGTATTCTCTGGCCACTACCAACAGCCTTTTACCTCTCGCTTCATTTCAGCATGTATGTCCTGGATCGTATTTGCAAAACTATCATTATTTCTGGGCTTATATACTGGACTTCTCAAAATCTGGGAATCCTCGATTTCGTTCGAAATGGAGTGCAGTCTAGTAAATGAGGCTCCGCTTTTTATGAATTCAGTTTTTAATTATTGTGTCTTTATGTTCACGTGCCTTTGGAAGTTTTTTTGTAAATCAGGTCAAATATGTTCAGGTGTTTTGTATACGTTGACTTGTTTTGCAAGTTTTGTTAATTGTAAAATAAAATAAATAAACTCTGCATTAACATTAAAACTATGTATAGTAATATTATTTTTTGGATTGCTTGATCGGCTAGTCCTAGTATATAAAAAAAGAGGACAAAACGCTTTAATCGATCGTTTATAAAACGCTTTCTTTTACCTGTTCCATACTTTCCGACGAATGAAACATTCCCTTTTACTCTCCGAGCGACGGGTTTATTTTTCAGATATGAAGAATGAATATGCAAATAAAACCAATTTGAATTAAGAAAAGGTCTTGGAAAATCAAAATATAGAAAATGTTTTTAAGTAGGACTAAGAAATTAAAGGGCTCCCTTGACAGTATATTCACTTATGTATGTTTAAGCATTAGTTTTGTAATTTAAAAGTGAGAAAACGGCATGATGATATCTAAGGTGTAAAGCAGCGGCGCCCCCAACCACTGTTTATCACTAACTTGTTTATATTCTTTATAGGCTCTTTTGTCAACGGATCCACCAGCACCAGGTAGGCAGTGTTGTCCTGTAAAAATTAAAACAATCAGATTTATAATCCAGTTTGCAAGCGAACTATGCTATTGGTAGACCTTAACAAATTCGATTTTGGCGAGAAGTCTGCGGTGGGAAACCAGACTAAAGAAGTAGGCTATCACCTCAGTTGACCACGCCTCACCGTGCCAGGGAGCTGTGTAGGCCAGGCGACCCTGCATACACAAAGGGGGCAGCACAGCAAACTCCTTTTTTAAAAACTTGAAATCTTTGTGGGACACACACATGACGACCCCGGTGTCGATCAGTTCTACGTCAGTGGTCTGCCTTGGGCTTGTTGGGCGGTGTCGCAAAACTTTGGCTCTCTCCCATACACCGGTCTTGCTAGATCGCACTACACACAGGTAATTCTTGGCGATTAGCCTCAATGGGATAGTATACTTCTTTGAATCTTGACTTTGGTAGTACGTTCTGGGGAACAGTAAGTTCGACGATTTCTTAAAATTACTAATAATATGTATAATTGTATTAATAATTATCTTACTGCATATTGCAAGACATCTCCCAGTATTTAGGAATCATTTCATCGTATATCCACATCTTGAAACTGTGTGGACTGTCAACCTTTACCACCTGGACTTCGAAGCGTTCCTCCAAGTTAAGTGTGCTTTCAACATCGCGAGCAGGCAGCTTGAATTCTGAGTGAACACAAAGTTCGGGGTAATCGGAAAGCGAACTTTGATTGACCTGAAATATACAAATTTCAAACTTAAATATAGAGAAAATTAAGTAACTAAATCTTACAACATAACTTTCTGTTTCTTCTTCTCGGTTTCATCGGTCATCGTCAGACCTTAACCATACCGCACAATACACATCAGATACCTTTAAGTTTCTTAAATTTGCTTCCAGTTCCTTTGCATCGACCACTGGCTCTTGTGGCGGTTTAGCCTCTGCAGAATAAAGATTTTGTGTTTTGGGTGTGTTTTGGTCATCTTCCTCAACTAAATCTACAGTTGCCACTGCACTTTCCAGTGCCGGGTGTCGGTTCTGCTCCAGTGTTTTTGGTTCATACTGTGATAAATATTGCTGAAAATAAAAATTGTAGGAAAACAAGGCTTAATATCCTAATACTTACAGCAGATTTAAGCAATTTATTTTGGATGCCCCGTGGGCTAAATCCGTTTAAGTTGAGGGCTCCACGGTGTGGTCTGCCCTGCTTAATGCTCCACTTGTTGAAGTTGTATTGCGGAAATATATGTGTTGCGAAATAATGATTCTGAAAGGTTTTGTAGATCTGCATCTGCACCTGCTGCTGGCAGTAATAGAAGGGAACTGACTGTGATCTGGCGCTGGGAACTCCCACCACAAGGGCCCCAAGTCCGTAGCCCAAAACCTGTGATTAAATAAAAATAAAATTTACGGATGAGGCTGCCTTCTGTGTGCCTACCGAAACAGTATCCGGAATGGTGCGCAGGAAGAGTTCCACGTCCTCCAGTTTGAGAAATGGCATAGAGAAGCCTGTTAGGTAGAAGTAGTTGTCAACAAGCTGTTTTATGGTCTGGCAAGGACACGAAGCCACTAAGGAGCGCACCACGTCCTTTACAAATCGAAAATCCCTTCGAAAATCCATTGCGCGCTGGGGATCCATAAAATGGTTATTCGTGATAACTGTAAAATAGGGTTGCCAAAATACCAGTATCTTAACATCGCACTTATCGTTTTTTAAAGATATATTTTTAAATATGGCGGCCCACCTCAAAAGTATGCCACAGTCCAGCGACGATGTATCGATAAGCAAAGCTCTGTAAAGTTAACAGTCCAGCGACTGTTAGCTTTCGTCAATTTTCAATTTTCGTTCATTGCCCGCCACTTTGAAGATCGCTTTCGGGGATCGGATCAGTCTCTGGCTGGATATTCACGGAGAAGGTAACAACCGCGGCTTGCAAGGTGCCCTCCGGGCTAGGGGGTGAAGTGATTTGAAAAGTGTTTTCGAAAAACCCGCATAATGGTCTGCAAATCGAGTGAGTCACCTCATTGATTATGCAAATCAGTGAGGTGTTGTGACAAATCTTGGCTTAGGATGATGACGCGCGGTGAAATAAAAGGTCTTATTAGTTACGGCGAATGAATCATGTGTAATGCAGACACAAAACCGCAGTTGCAAAGATCAGCTCGGCTCGGCCCACACAACATCCGCAGTGAAAACAAGTTTTAAAACATTTAACGAGCGAAGGTTAAAAAACTGCACAAAACGGCGCCCACGGGCAGTGGCAAAAAATGTAAAAAACTCCGCTTTGTTTTAATGACGTCTAGAACGGCTAATAAATTGATTGAGTTGCATTTGATAAATGATTAATTTGGAATGTGTTCGACCTGTGACATCATCGAAGTTTTAAAAAGCGATTTCCAAATGCCTGGTGGGCAGACCGCGAACTGGTGTTCAGTGCCCTAGAAGGCAAAGCCACCAGATTGTGGAGCTGTTTCCAAAGGCAACACGATCGGAAAATGTTCTTGCTGACCAGGCGTGTTCAAAAAGTGTCGTGTAGGCCAATGTTTACCCAACTGGGAGTTGTGTTCGGCTTGGGGACCGTTCCCCACCTCCAAGCCCCGCCATTTGCATGGAATTAAGGCGTCTAGTGTTTCCGTCCCCTTCCAGAATCGCTATATTTGCATTTTTTATTGCCAATTACCATTAAGTAATCCATCGATTAGGCGAAATGCGGCGATTAGGCCTATCTCCGGAGCCCCAGACCGTTCACGAATGCAAACACCGTCCGTCTGGATTCATTCGCTCGCCGATTTGGCTCCGCCCATCGGGCTTTGCTTATTCGCTTTCCACTGTTCGCGGGCACAGGGGCGTAGATGCAGAAGGGCCGAAATGGTCGAGGCCTCTGAGCCAATTGGTAAGGGGTCAGTTCTGCTATTGAGGACTCCAGCCGATTCTTGGTACCCATTAATTTTCGTTCGTTTTCCCGGGTTGATCTCACACAAGCGCTATGTACGCCCGGGTGTGTTTAATTAAATTATTTGAAATTACTGAGTCGTGCGGGGCTCTGCTTTCTGTCTCCCCACCCGGAGCCCCCCCTCCGAATCTTTTGTTGTGTACACGATGTGGGCCAGTCAATTGTTTATGAAGTGCACAGTGGGTATATGGAGCACACATCCCCATGCGACCGGGGTATCCACTTCGGCTGGGCTATTGTCCATGTGTCTGTGAGCTGTTCGTTTAAACATTTTTCAGTACACAACTAAATTCTGCTGCTGTTGTTTTTTCGCGGATGCTTCACAAGCCCACTTCACCATGAAGTCAGCCCCGTCCACATCTTCATAGAAATCTACAGCCCCATCTCCGCACGCATCCATCTTAATTATGACTTTTTTACGATGACAATTTTTGGCTGAGCTTGGTAAAGTTGTGTGCCCAAAAACTCCAGTTGTGGACTGGCGACCCCGATCACGATCGCTCTGTCTGGCACTCGGATATACACTTCCCTTTGTTTTTCAGCCTCCGTTCGAGGGGTAAAAACTGCCGGTCGCAGGTCTGTTGTTTATGAAGTGCAGAGAACGAACTAAATTAAGTAAACAAATTCTTAGGACTGGCCATAAACCGATTTTATGGACAAGTAAATTTGTTTATTATATTCCAAAATCGCCCACTCCCCGATCATTTTGCGTAGCGAAAGCACTCTCAAGGCTGGAAGTATTGGCAAGTAATAATTTGGACTTTCGACTTTAGAGATATTCCGGGGAGGTACAGAGCCTCGTCTGCTCCACTTATCCAGTTCATAGTGTTGCTAAGCTCACATCCTTCTCACGATATTGCAGCCTATCACGAAAGTTCCCCTCTTGTTTACGCATTGCTCAGTGGGGCCTTGTTGGGACTGATTGGAGTTTTCGGCAGGGAGCGGTGAAAGCGCGGAAGGAAGCTATCTTCGGCATGACGAAGTGCGTACACCCTCCACAACACACCAGTTCTTGGTAAAAAATCATAGTTAGGAATTTCTGTAAAAAATATGTTTTCGCTCAGCCTTACTTTCAGGCTTAGTTTGAGAAACATATATTTTGTAGAGAGTCTTCCGTCTTAGTCAGCATTCAGGGTGTATAGCGTGAACTTGAAAACATTCTTGAACACCCATTCCGTATAATTGCTATTTATACCAGCGCCTGCCATTTGTCCCACATGCAGCACAAGTGCACACTTTATTCGATTTTATTTCTTTGAGATCCGTCGAAAAGCCTCAGATACTGCAGCTGTGAGTCGTGCAAAACTTCCGTTTAGTGCAACTGCGTGCTTTGTTTGCGCTTTGCCTCTGCAAACCGGAACGACCAGTTGTCTTCTGGCCGTCTCTGGGCCCATTCCAGACCCGGGAGCTGCGAAGAATGCGCCTCCTCAGATGGCAGACTCTGGAAAACGATTCTGCCAACGTCTATTACGCCATTCTGTCAACTGTCGCCTAAGACTTAGGCCTGAGCCGGGTAAACAATAGAGTTGTTTGTCAATTGCTTTTACAAATAGCCTGCTGGCCAAATACTCAGCACACACAGAGACCCCAAACAGTGGGCCAATTAGAGGAGGTGATTGTGCGATTCTGTTTATCTTATCAGGCCGAACTTGCCACGGGGGTCGTTTACAATACCAATTTGTTGGGAAGCCAAACGAGTTGGGGGAAGAGCCACATTCAACGGCCGAGAAGATGTTTCCTGATTACCAATTCGTTGGCCATTGATAAATAATCAGCAGTGGCGTATTCAAATTAGCCAGCTTTCGAGTGTGATTAGCCGATTTCTCACACATTTCAAGAATCAGAGAAGAAACGAGAATCCCCCAGAAGATGCCGCCTTGAAATTTACGCAAGAAGCCGCCTATAAATCTTGCGGTTTCAGCGCTCCTCTCGACTGAGCCGCCCCCAGGGCTCCATTGAAACCCACAGCCCAGAAGAGTTATCAAAGCGTAAAGCGCAACAAATTGATTGCTAATTGATACTGATGTGCCGATTATTTTATGATGATTCTTTATGATCGTTAGACGTTGATACCCGCACCAAACCTGATTCAAATTGTGGATCAGTCCGGCGAAGTGCTGCCCCTGCCCCTGGCCACTGCCGACCTTGTCTTGTCTTCGCTGGGATTGTTATAATTTAATAACTACACGGGGGAGCAACTTAAGACCGAAGGCGGTACCACAGAAACCACTTAAGACGCTTTCTTTAAGTGCCCCCAAAACGGAGATTTGCCCACAAACCTGTAGGGCAGCTTTCGGCTCAGCCTCACGTCCACTTCGTGTGAAAACCATCGTAGCATAAAGCGATGTCAAATGCCGTTTTCTGTGCGCGTCCAGTTCCAAGCCATTGTTTTAGCCTTTCAAGGTTTCGGGGACCGACCAGAAGTCTGGCGGGGTCAGAAGCAGAGCGAGCGATGCGGGGTCTTGCATCACTTCACTTCAGACTGACCGTACTCATCCGACGCGTGGGCTAATTAGCCAAGCGCCAGCCCACACAGACGTTACTCATCCGCTCCGTTGCCACTCACTCTTTGCAGACCACCACATGGACAACTGCGGCATCATCGACCTGCAGGCCCATCTGTCTACGGCTCTGGCCAAGCAAGACATCCGACAGTTCACGGACGCCCTGGACAGAGGAGCCCAAGCCGACCTGCAGGACGACCGCGGCGCGAACATCTTCGAGAAGGCGCTCTCCACACCGGGCTGCAGGGACTTTATAGAGGCCTGCCTCGACCACGGCAGCCAGGTCAACTACGTGAGTAGTGGATCCAGAAGCGGAGATCGCTCCCCAGCTAACCGTCTCTCGTCTCTCCAGATCAATCAGAAGCTGAACAAGGCCGCAGTCAACTATGCCGCCGACTCCAGGGATCCCGGAAACCTCGCAGCACTTCTGCGACCCCGTCCGGGCCAAAAGGTCCAGGTGGACCGAAAGTATGCGCAACTTACGCCACTGAACTCGCTGGCCAAGAATCTCACAGAGGAGAATGCCGCGGCGGTACTATCCTGCATGCAGCTTATGCTGGACTACGGCGCCTCGCCCAACACCGTGGACCAGGGCCAGTTTACGCCTCTGCACCATGTGCTCAGGAAGAGCAAGGTCCAGGGCAGGAAGCAGGAAATCGTCCAGCTCTTTCTGGCGCACCCGGAGCTGGACATTGACAGCTATCGAAAGGGAGAGGTGCGCCGCCTACTGCAGGCGCAGTTCCCAGAGCTCCCACTGCCGGAAGTGCGCCAGACCGGACCGGAGATCAACAGCCAGACCCTTCACCAGACCCTGGGCGAAGACGAAGGACTGTTCGAGCAGCAGTTCGCAGAGTACCGGCAGGACAACCAACTCAGCACCCACCAGGAGGAGTACTTTAGTCTGCTGCAGCAGAGCATCAAGAAGGGCAGGCAAAGAGCCTTCGAAGCCATTCTAGCGTCTGGCATCGACATCAACTCGATGCCTCCTAAGCCTAACGAAGCGAATCTTGTCGAGACGGCCGCCATCTTCGGCAACTGGCAAGCCCTGGAGCGACTGCTGAAGGAGCCAAGCCTGCGTCTGACCAAAGATTCCAAGCTACTGAACGCTGTTATAAGTCGTCTCGAGGAACAGCCATATGATGAATTCAACCACCAGCGCTGTTTCGAGTTGCTCATAGAATCCGATCTCGTGGACATCAACGAGGCCGACTCAGGGCGTCTGACGCCCCTTTCCTATGCGGTGTTAAATCGCAATACTGTGGCGATGAAGAAACTCTTGGACAACGGCGCCTACATTGGCTCCAAGAGCCTGTTTGGAACGCTGCCCATCCAGGACATGCCACCCGAGGTTCTAGAGGATCACTTCGACTCTTGCATCACCACAAACGGAGAGAAGCCGGGTGAAAGACACTTCGAGATCATCATCGATTACAAGAACCTGATGCTCCAGGAGAGGGGTTCTGGAGCGGGCCAGCCTCCCGCTCCTTCCAATCAGCTGCACGACGAGATGGCCCCAATCGCGTTCATCGCAGACTCAAAGGAGTTTCGCCACCTGCTTCAGCACCCGCTGATCTCGAGCTTTCTTTTCCTTAAGTGGCACCGGCTGTCCGTGATCTTCTACCTGAACTTCCTGTTCTACTCGATCTTCACCGCCTCCATCATCGCCCACACACTCCTGAAGTACCACGAGAGCGATTACACAGCTCTCACCGTTTTATTCGAAGTACTCTCTTGGATGGGGATCGGCTACCTCATAATTCGGGAGGTCATCCAGTGGGTTATGGCTCCAGTACGGTACTTTTGTTCTATAACAAACGACATGGAGGTGGCTCTGATAATCCTATCCATCTGTACCTGCATTGAATCCAACTTCGACAAGGAGACGCAGCGCGTCCTGGCAGTCCTAACCATCTTGCTGGTCGCCATGGAGTTCTGCCTGCTGGTGGGCTCCCTGCCAGTGCTCTCCATTTCCACCCACATGCTCATGTTGCGCGAGGTCTCGGGAACCTTCGTGAAGAGCTTTGCCCTCTATTCGATCTTCGTGCTGACCTTCACTCTGTGCTTCTACATCCTCTTCGGTAAAGCAGAGGTGGAGGGAGCGGACGACGGGGACTTCAACACCTTTACCAAGCCCATCGAGGCCCTGATCAAGACCATTGTGATGATGACGGGCGAGTTCGATGCCGGAGACATCAAGTTCACGAGTATCTACACCTACCTCATCTTCCTCCTATTCGTGATCTTCATGACGATTGTGCTGTTCAACTTGCTAAACGGTCTGGCCGTGAGCGATACCCAGGTGCGTCCATCTGAACTCCTATCCTTAATCCTCGGCTCACCCCCTTCCCCCAAATATTCAGGTTATCAAGGCGCAGGCGGAACTGAACGGCGCCATTTGCAGGACCAACGTCTTGAGTCGATACGAAAAGGCTCTTACTGGCCACGGGCGGGCTGGGTTTCTGATGGGCAACCGCCTCTTGCGGAGCATCTTCCAACGCCTGATGAACATCTACCCCAACTACCTAAGCCTCCGCCAGATTACTGTGCTGCCGAACGATGGGAACAAGGTGCTCATACCCATGAGCGACGCCTTCGAGCTGAGGACCCTCAAGGGCAACGACCAGGCGGGCTTCCAGAAGTTGCCCATGAGTGCGAATGTGACCCATAAGAAACTGCTGGATCCTCCGCTAAAATTCCTGTCCTGCTGCTGCTCCATGCTGAGCGGAAAGTGCTCCCAGGTGGACGCGCGGACGGTCAAATTGGCGCTGGCGGTGATCGACAAGAAGAACAGCATAGAGCAGAGCCGAAAGCAGGAGCAGATCAAGGACGCTCGATTAAAGCTAATCGAGCACCAGCTGGAGCAAGTCTTACAGCTGCTCCAGGACCGAAACTGACGACACCCTTATTGTTTTGTAGCTACAGTATTTATTAGGCTAACCAAACTGAGATTGATGTGCATTTAACATTCAATTGAAAGAACCAATTTAGTCGGAAATTGTTTTTATTAACATACGAGTAATGAAGTTGAACAAAACCCTTAATAATTGTCAGTAAGTAAGTAGTATATAATGGTTATATAGACAGTAAATATTGTATAAACGAATATCTTTACTGTACCATTTGTACCCGAGTAAATATTTAATTTCAAATGTTAGATTTACGCTTGTTAGAGTTTTCATTTAGCTATTCCCTTTACTTGGTTTTCTTTTGTTTTGATTTGATATGATTCGGTTCAAAATGTGTGTTAGTCACATATGGTTAATGGGTTCTTAATTTTTATCTTCTGCGTTTCCTCGCCTATCATAGTTTTTAAGTCAGAGCTGAACCGAGCGTAGCGGACCAAATCGAATTTCGTGGACCTACGGGCTAACGAGGCAATCAATGGCAATGGAAATCCGAGTGGAAATTTATGCAAACTATGCGTTAATTTGTTAACAATTTTCAGCCTAATTATCGGTTCCAGTGGTGTCCGACAGCAGCGTATAAAAAGCTGGGGGCCGGATCTCTGACTTGATCCGCTGGAGCGTATATGGAGCGAGGGGAGCGCAGGCAATGGTCAAGCTAAGCTAGAATACGAATTATCATTAACTTTGGTTTGACTAGGACTAGGACTAGGACCTTAAAAGCGGCAAATTAAAATAATTGACTTAGTTCTCGGAGCGCGTTGAACAATGCTACGATTTCTGAATCCGTTTGTGTTTATGTTTGGCTCCTGCTCCCACTGGTTTATTCGTCTGCTATGCTGCTGGCAGCGTGACGGGTGAAACGCTTACTCCTACCGTTCGTATATACTTTAACCTCAACAATAAATACGTATATAAATAAAATCGTGTGTTCTGTAAGGCATGCCTAATTAAACCAGCCGTATTGCTAACTGTAGGTATATATTGTGTACTTCATGTGTTCCTGCGACATGCACCCACCCTTCGCCCCATCCCGGGAGCTCATCCTCGTGTCCTGCCTGCGGTGCCGTGAGCTTTAAATGCATAGGACTCGGTTCTGTGCTCCTCTGTTCGGTTTCACTTGGTTCGATTTGCTGTTGGCCTACTGGCTTGACTTGACTGGGAGCAAAGCATCGTCTACTGCGACTACGAGTTCGCCTCGGTTATATCTAAGAGCTAAGTTTGTCGTTAATCCCCCGGCTTCTGCGCGAGTGGCCTGCTGTTAATTTGAGTTCTGGTTGCGGTGACGGCGACTCGAATTTGCGTCTATATAATTGAATATGCCTCATTCATTTTATTGTCGTTATACTCTATGACTAAATTAAACACCCACATTGCAACGCTCCGAATGGTCTCGCCGCGCTCTGTAGTCGTAATATCTTTTTAACCGATTTCTGTTAAAGATAACTAAAGTTAAAGCTTTTCTCTTTTTTGCATTTTTTTGACTTTTCGTGGTTGGATGAGGTTCTATTGCTATTTCGTTACCATTATCATAATCGTTTTTCGTTTATGTACAATCGAATACGAGTACGTACCAATGTTAAATATCACTTAATTGACGAGTGTTTGGTTTCTGTCTGTTGTTGGTTTTCCCTTCGTTAACAATTCTAATTAAAAGTATGACCTTAGTTGTTTTATTTTCTGTGTAAAAATTGCAGTTAAAATCACAATTAAGTTGTTGTGTGTTCATTTGGGTATTTGTTCCTGGAGAAAACGATTAGTTGGTACCATAGAATTTCAATTTACTATCAATCGCTGTCTGATTGTCTGTTGTTAAGTTATGAAAGTAGAGTAAGAGTAGCATAGGCCCGACTGGAGACGGGTGGAGTGCCCTGAATGTGCGGGTGTGCATAAGTATTCCGGTATCTGTTCCTGTTCTCCCGCGCGGAGTGTAAACTATCCACTGTCCAACTCCTCTTCTGTTCGATGTTTAAACGTAATGCGATCACAATGGAGACTTAAGAGAGAGAACAACACTTAAAAAGTAACAAAACAAGGCGAGTTTCTTGGAAACTTGGCCCGACCTAACCATTATCAAAGTCGTACAAAGGAGTCGAGTGTATAGTAAATTGTAAATTATTTTGCTAAAGTAGAGTTCTTGTGGAAGCTTGTCGGTTGTTCTTTGTATAGGAGAGCACACTGGTTGCGTCTTGGTTTTGATTCGCTTGTTCGGCTATATTAAATCGGAAACAAACTTAACTAAATTCACAATCATAAAAGTCATTTCAAGTGGTACATAGGTAGGACTGCTGATTGATTTCGGGTTTCCTTGGATTGGTTTGATAACGATTTCGATTATAGTGCACAGTAGTGGCTAGGTCCCGACTGGGCCTAGTTTGATATAAATATGTGAGCGTGTGGAGTACAAATTCACTTGACATGGTTTTGGCTTAGTTATTACTGCTCGTTTGGATGTAGAAGAGAAAGAGCGAAGGGGATCGGGAGGAGCCATAAGATATGTACAATACAATATTATGATAATAATAATCAAATCTACTAATACTTCGCTTTTGTACTTCGAACAATCGGTAATGGATAATATTCTCTATCGGAATCGTATTGCTAACCGGCAATTTCATGCTCTATCGTAACGAAAAATCTTTATAAATATTTCAATAAATTGTCTCTAACTAATGTCATATGTCTGTAACTACGGTATTAGCTCTTTAGTTTAAAATACTTCCTTTGGCATATGTACACAATGTATTTAGTTGCTACCCACATGTACCTTCGTACAAGGAGGTCGATAATTGAGAAAACAAACACTACAGTTATGAGCCTAGTTCTAACCGCGATAGTTAGCTACACATGTAATGCACGAGTATGCAGCACTGCCAATCTCTATGTATTGTATAGTTCAAAAACAACCTTCGAAAATGTTCAAGAAAGTCGGCCCACGGCAGAGGGAACACGTGGCCGTGTGCAACACCTGGCCTCCATTCTCTCCTTGGTGGGTCAACCGATCTGACTACGACTAAATCGGGCAGTAAACTACCGACCACTCTCCTCTTCCTCAATTCTGATTGTGACAATAACCATGGTGATGGCGGTTCCGACTCTTCCGGAGTTTTGATTTGATTCGAGTACTACAACGGTTTAATGCACGTTCTTGTTAACATAGTTAATATTGATTTCCTCCTTAAATTGATATTGTATGTATAAATCTGGATAGCTCCGTATATGTATATGTGTATATATGTATGTATATCGTATAAAGCGACTAGTATATAATTATATAGGTAATCGACTATGATAACAAAGGGGCGGACCCCATGCCTAAGCCTAAGAAACTACGAGTTCTGACACAAATGCACACAGGAATCGGCATCGAATACGCACTCAGACTGGAGGTTGTCAGCTTGGACGCCGCGCCGACGGCCCGGCTGCCGATGCCGCCGACGACGACGAGGAGGACGAGCTGCTCCTGGCGCTGCTGGTGCTGCTGCTGCTACTTTTGCTGCCACTGCTGGAGCGGCGCTCCGAGTCCCGCTGCGGAATGTTGACCGGAGGTCATCTCTGTTTGTCTGGTAGTGCCTCGTCCAGCGCTTTTGCCTCCTCCTCCTCACCATCCCGGTGGCCGCCAGTGGCCTTGTCGGGATTGTACTCGTAAAACACCTGCGATGTGTCTCCTTGGACATTCACATCGATGGGTGCATCCACGTCCTCGATGGCTGCCGCGGAGTGAGCAGAAAACTCGGCGCTGAAATCGCCGCGCGGCGGGTCCTTGGGACTGTCCACCATAATCTGCACTGTGGGCATCGAGCACGTGTCCATGGTGCTCTCTACCGAGCCCGTGCTGATGCGTATCTGAGGCGGCGCCTGCTTGGCCAGCCTCTCCGGGCCACAGCTAATACCATGTCCGTTTCCGTTGCCGGGGGAGGACGGGCTGCTCTCATCCTCCTCCTTGTACTCCTCGCTCTCGCGGTGCACCAGCACGTGGACCAGGGTGGCGTTGTCCGGACGCAGACTGAGCGAGTGCGGATGCGTCTGCTGGTCCGGCGACGGCCTGGTGACGATCACCTCGGGGGCTGGCGCCTCGGCTGGAAGGCGGCAAAAGAGGAGAACTTTAGTGGGCTGCTCGGCAGGGAGATGGCAAGTACAATTCACACATACAGACAAAAGCGTTCTTGTTTACTCTTAAAGCGCTTTGTGCTGACAAACCTCTTTCTAGGGGCGGTTTCTTGCGTATGAAACTAGAGGCGCGCTTACGTGAGGGAGCCGACCCACCCCCCACCGCCTGGTGTCGGTCGCTGTCGGAGGTGGCTGCTGGGCCACACCCAGTGGCTGGGGCGGAGGCGGGGGAGGAGGTCGTGCCAGAGGTGGAGGCGGAGGTTGAGGTGGTGTTGGTCGTGTTGTTCATAGCAGCTGTTGTGGGTGAAAGGCACGCATTAGTGTCGGGCATTCGTGGTGGCACAACGCACAAGTACGAAGGTTGTGTGGACAGACAGGTAGGTCAGATAGACAGATAGATATAGATATCGATAAGATATAGATATAGAGATAGAGAGGTCGCAGCGAGTAACAGTTGATGAGTCTAGAACGTAAGCTTATTACTAGGAATGCATAGAAATTGGTTTCGATGGAATGCATCTGATGGAGTCAAAGCCACAAACATGTGAGGTTGATACTGACTGAGATTCAGATAGTGGTGCAGAGGTGGCTCAAAGTGCTGGCCCTTCGGGCGGTGGCTATGTACAGAGTATTTACAAAAAACGAGAACCGTGAATGGACTGGTGGGTGAGGGCGGTGGATGGCGTTGGGTGGTGGCTGGGGGATGGTGGGTAGCCGGGTCGAGTGGAAACTGGGTGGGTGAGAAGGCACTTGTCAATAATTACTTTTTCTATGTACTGAAGGTGAGGTTAAGCTGTCATCGACAGCATCCTGATGACGCAAAAAGAAATTATAAAAGCTTCGGCGACGACTTGCTCTAGGCGCTTCCACAAATATGCTACCGCTAATAATAGTAATAGTTTAGTAGTTGGAATAACAGTAACAATCATAAGCATAAATTTCATTTATCTGGATGTAGAATGTTGGGTTTAGGTGGGTCGGTTCACATATAAAGTCGAGGATTGTTTCGCTTCAACGACAGCTGCAATTTTTTGACGAAATAACAAAGGAAAGAAGGTAAAGCTTTCGACACTAAAGAAGCTGTACATCATTATGAATGGCAATGCACATCGATTCTGGATGAGTTTTAGATTTAGTCTTGGGGTTCCAATTACCTGGTGACATGTTCGGTAAGCTACGTTTAAACTAGATGAGAGTACTTATTGATAGCCAAACTATGTTAACGATCTAGATTAGGGCAAGCAACCAATCAAAATGAACTCAAATTGCGCATTCACGTGTCCATCGGCCATTACGAGTACTTTCGGCGAGACGGGTGAGGTCGGAATGGGTGGATCTACGGATTGGTTTCAAAGGAATAGGCCGCTACTTACAAATGATCGTATTATAGGCAATAACTCGAATGTTTTAAAACTGCAATTAGCTGTGGTTCTTGTTCTGATAATTGTTGGATAATAGTTGCCGTAGAGAACTTCTGAAGGCAAATGAGTTTTTGACAGACTTTGCTTGCGTTCGCTTAAATGAGCTGAGTTGAGTTGAGAGTCGAGATTGGATGGAGATACTAGATAGAATACGTATAGAGGTCGACTGGTACGAGTACTGGATAGTTGGTTGAATAAATACAAATACTTAATCTAGCTGAATATACAACGAGTATGGATGAATTATAGTCGAGAACTAAAAACGAAGTTGTTAAGATTGCTTGTTGCATTTGTTTTGAGACTGATATTGGTTTTCGTATAGGTTTCTGATTGTGGTCTTTTGTAAGATTTTAGATTGTTCGTAAGTAGTAGGTTATAGTTGCCAGCTAAGCTAAGCAGCTGATGGATGGGAGGTTGCCTTTACCTAGGTAATTCAAGCCACTAGGCTGCGAGCCACTTCTGAGAACGGCAGTGACCATGTCTGCGAGCAGGGACTCATAGTTTAGGGAGATACAAGAGGATTTGCTAGAAATAGGGCTTAAGTTCATATACACTGTGGACACACAAAACGTTAATTTATCGATGCAGATCGAAGGTTATGTTCTTGTTGCATGTTATACGTATGGTGGCATGAGCATGGAAAGCCTTTCGTTTCGTCTAAAAATTGCATTTCAAATTCATCGCAGCCATGAAACACAAACATACATGGAATGGCTACGTGTCAGTGTGTGTTTGTTGTGTGTGAGTTATGTGTCAGTGTGGGTGTGGGTGGCTGGTGAGGCTGAAGCCAGGATAACTACCGTTTGCCCAGCTCGTCGCTCTGCTGCTTAATGTCCTTGACCACGTCGTCGGCCCCCGAGACGAGCATCAGGGGCAGGTTGAGCCATGGTCCGGCCAGCTCGCTGAGATCGGAGGCGTCCGAGGCACGCGACGATTTCCGAGACGAGGCCCGGCTTGAGCAGGCGGTGCCACGTCGACTCACCTGCAAGGGAGCGGGGGATCAGAATAGGCCGGTAAAAACCTAGTGCCCGCACTCACCTGAAGGTGGAAGAAGTTCAGGGCAGAGAGCTTCGACTGCCATCCGCCTGGACTGGAGGTCTGAGTGGCACTGTCCCCGGAGTTGGAGCGCTCCTTCTCCCGTTTGCGCCTGTGAAGAGACACCACAAGATTAGAATCCCGAAGGGAACGTATACAGAGGCTCGTTTGAGAATGCTAGGGTGAGGTAATTGGCTGGTGTGGTAATTCTAGTACCGCAAATACTCCTTCCAGCCCGTCTGAATGGTCTTAGCCGCCTTTTCCTGGCGCTTCCAGATCCGCGTCGACGAAACAATTTCCAATTCTTTGCGCGTTGGAAACTGTTTCTTGAACTTGACATCCATTTGTTCCTGCAACTGTTTGAAGTTATCGGTCTCCTCGACATGACCTAGCACGTGCTTCACGAGCGCGTGCAAAATGTCGAGGCAGTGTATTTTATTGCCCTTAGAGATGGGCAGATTAAATGACACTAAAGCGACATTATTGGGCTTCGAGATGCCCAATGGTGGATCGAGAGAGGCAATAAAATCGGACAGTTGCGAGAAGTGTATAAATTGGGTGGCATGTGGATCATATCTGAAAGTAAATCGGAGCGAATGGTCAGCAGTTGTCTTGAAATAGCTCGCCAGGCAGCTCTTGACGAGATCCTACGCCTAGGCCTACTGCCGGGGAGAGTACACCTACTTGGACCAGCGAATGTAAAACATTTCCAGATCGTCCTCGACTATGCCGATCTCCTCCTCCTGGTGCGCCTGGTTGAAGTTCTCCAGGATGATGGCAATGTACATGTTGATAACGATCATGTAGCTGATGATAATGAAGCTCGTAAAGTAGGTGATGGCCAGCAGCGGGTGACCGCAGTCCCCGTTCGTCTGCCCGTGGATGAAGGGGTCGCAGTCGGGTGGCTGGATCATCAGCGACTCCAGTACGTCGTTCCAACCGGCCGAGGTCATCAGCCGAAACAGCAACTGCATGCTGCGCCCGAAGGTCTGGAAGTTTACCATGTCGTCAAGGGCGCCCTGGAGCTTTACGTGTCCGAACAGCGACATGCCGAGGATAGCGTAGATAAAGGTGATAAGTCCCAGCAGGGCTCCGATGTTGAAGAGGGCGGGCAGCGACACCACGAGGGCGAACAGCAGCTTCCTGATGCCCTTGGCGGCCTTGATGAGACGCAGGATGCGCCCGATGCGGAATACTCGCACCACGCGCAGTAAGGTCGGACTGATGGGCAGGTCTATCATAATGTCCTCCATCAGGATGCCGAAGATGGAGGCCAGCACCAGAAGGAAGTCGAACACGTTCCACGGCACCGTGAAGTAGTGGTAGCGCAGGCCGACGATCTTTACAATGGCTTCTGCGGAAGAAGGAAAATTTCAATCGGTGTGTTAACCAGAAAGATACCACTCTCCAACCACTTACCAAGACCAAAGACGGTGGTGAAGAAGGCGTTGCTCACTTCCAGAATGAAGAAAACCGCGTGCGGCTGATCGTAATGCTCGATGCCCATGGTAAGCATATTAAGAAATATCAGTACAAAGATCGCGATCTCGAACCTGCACATCACGAAAGGGGATTTTGATTAATGTCGTATTGATACTCTAAATCTTCGATCGGGCCGAAGTCGCGGTGCTCCAAAGAAAATTCAGAAAGAAGGGGATTATGTACAGGCATTGTGAGGGGCACCGTTATACATAGATCTATAAATTAAACTATATCTAAAACTAACTATTTATAAACATGCTGGTTGTACACACAGGGAGTGAGTTCTTTAAGGGACTGATCGAGGGGCCAAAGGACAGCTACTCATCCCATAGATAGTACATGCCCAGAGTGCGAGAAGTCCGACATTTCGGATTATACTTAAATTACTATATACCAGTTGGCTAATATCATCATAGCAAAAGGTGCTCTACAGAAATTCAAGAAGTATGCATTTGAATATAGGTTACAGAGAACAGAGAACAGAATACAGAATTCAGAAGATAGAGGCATTTTTGACGGTGTTTGTTTGGGACAAGCACCGGATTCGACCAAAAATGCCGGGAATTACAAGTGTTTAAATGAATTTTATCACCAAATCAGAAACATTCTATAGATGTGTTATGGGCCTAGCCGAGACAACTACGCGTTAGCCTACGAGTTAGTACAAGAGTTAAACTTAGAGCCGGAGGAGACAGAGAGGACTAATAGTATAGTAAGTACAAACTATAAGTAAGTATACGTAATTTGCTGGTCTTAGATTGAGATTGGTTGGTTCAAGGGTTGATTGGCGGGTTTGTTTACCTTCTCGAATTGGATAAATCATAAAACATAGCTAAAAAATGATTTATAGGTCGCTTAATAACTTTCTGTGGTTTCTTTCGTCCCAATTTTTTCATTGCCGTGTAATAGTGTTTTTGAGATTCGGTGAGAAACATTTCCAACACTCCTCCTTCATACTATAAAAGTGATGAGAATAGAATGAACATTTAATTATATATATACAATCCACAGTTATGTAACACACTAAGCGGTATGCTGAACGTATTCTATGAACAACTGGTCACAACATAGCAACACAATAACACGGTTAGAGTACACATAATGACGGCGTTTGGAACGAAATACGGCAATGCAAATCAGAGATGGATCGATGGGGGTGGCTGGCGTATGTACAGGTGATTCACGCGGGGATGCAGAGAAGCTGACCTGGGCAGGAGCATAGGCCAATGGACTTACCTTCTTCTTGAGCATGTTGAAGTTATCAATGATAACTCCAATGAACAGATTGAGTGTGAAGAACGATCCGCACACAATAAATATAACAAAATAAATATACGCATATAGGTTGGCCTCTCGCTGCGGCTGCAGGTCCACTCCGCGCGCGTCGACGGCGTCGGCCATTACCTCCATCCAGCCCTCGAAAGTGGCCACTTGCAGCAGGGCCAGGTAGCCCATACCCACGTGGTCGAAGGTGATCTTCGAGTTGATCCATGTGTAGTTCTGTTCGATGCAGTCCCACTTGTCGTTCACCTCCTGGAATACGCATTGGTTAGTAATATGCCAAGTGCACCTTTCGGGGTGGAGCTGCATCTGAATCTCCGCCCAAGAATACTCACAGTAATCGGCAGTAACTCGCCCATCTCATTAACGCACTTGAAAAATTTACCACCAAAGAACTGAACACCCATTATTGAGAAGATCAACCAAAAAACTAAACAAACTAAAAGTACATTGAAAATTGATGGTATTGCATACATGAGAGCGTTTACTACAATCCGCATTCCTTGCCACCTGGAATAGAAATGGACGATGAAATGCTAGTCATTACGGGATGGACGCAGGTCGTCTCAACGGTGCCGGGGCCGTGCTAATTGGGCGTGGTCGGGTTCAGATGGGTACGTAAACAGATGAGTGGTTTGATGGCGGAGTGGATCTCTGCTTAGTCAACTATTTATCTATCCTAAGAAATATGTACATATGCACTCATCTACAATATACAAACACAACAGAAGCAGAGGTAGGTCTAGACGTCAGCTACAGACTACACAGATTCGAGGACGAGGACAAGGACGGAGGCGAGGACGATGCAATGCGTGTTCTACAAGTACGTATTTCTATTCGAAATCCATAAAGAAGACGAGATTGTATTAAACACTGCACACGGCCTGGATCGCATCGCTCGGTCTGACCAACTCCTCCCCGGAAAAAGACACATAGATCAGTAGTGATAGCGGAAGATCGAGAAGCAGAGGCTGAAGTTCCTACGCAGAGAGCTTTCTTCACCGGATGCACGGATGAGTAGGTTGTGGTGCAGCCTATCGAAAGACCAGCGACTGTTTAACTTACCGAGAGATGGCTCTCAGCGGACGCAAAGCTCGTAATGTGCGCAGCGAGCGGAGGACCTTCAAATTCTCATTTTCCTCAATGAGCAGCGAGAAAACCGATACCTTTGGGAGAAGAGCTCTGTTACAAGGTATCCTTGAAGAAAATATTCATGAAAGTCACTTACGAACACAATGATGAAGTCGAGTATGGTCCAGAAGCTGGTGAAGTACTTGGAGAATCCCAGGGCCAGCCACTTCAGGATCATCTCCACGACGAATATCAGGCAGAAGGAGAAGTTGATCCAGTACAGTACGCGCTTCAGCGTTTTGTTCTTGTCCAGATTTATGTCCTCAAAGCAGAGCGTGATACTCGACGCAAAGATCAGCACCAACACAAACCACTCAAAGGCCGGAGTATCGACAACCGCCAAGACAGCCGTCCTCACGCGCGTCCAGTGCTTGGCGCTCTGCGTGTCCATGCAGCTCATGAACCAGGGGCAGCGGAAGTAGAAGCTGAAAGGGAGTTAGATTAAAACAGGGCTTAAGGAGAGCCGTAGGCTTACTTACTGATCGTAGCACTTCTGGGGGAAACAGTCGTCGGGCACCTTTGGCGGCTTGGTAGCCCCGTAGCTCGGAAAAGTCATGGGATCATTGTAAGCTCCCTGCGAGTTACGTCTCCCACCGACAGTGAGATCGTCTACGTAGGAAACCAAACAATGCCATGGTTTTTCGGTCAGTCTCGTGAACGCCGACGGCTTCTGGGTGGCTTCTGGCGCCGCCGACTGGGACTGCTCAGTCTTATGGCCCATGGCCAGAGCCAAGGCCGAGCTCGTGTCAGCCGCTCCCGAGCTGTGCGACTCGGTGCGCGCGGACTGGAAGGATGCGGCTTTGTCTAGCGTCGATTGTGGATGCTCCGGGCGTCGCCGCGGCCCTGCCATCGGATGAGCGTGTGCCTGCGAGTGGGCATGGGCGTGGGCGTGGCCGTGAGTGGGTGCTGCGTCAATGCTCGTGGCATGAAAGTGCTGCTGGTGCTCGGTGAGAGCAGCCAGCGGCGGGGTGGTCTTTAGCGATGAAATTTGCGCCAGTGTCGGTGGCTCGATGCTCGATTTCAAGGATGTCGGCGGAGTGGCGGGAACGGCGGGTGGGGTAGCCATGCCCAGCTTCTGCTTCTGGATAAGTAGATTTTCGTACGAGTTGGTGCTCTTCAGAGAGAGGCTGTCCAGGGCCAACTGGTCGTGGCCGTGGACAAACTTGCGCGGCATCTTTTCGGACTCGATGCGCAGTGTAGAGATGGGTTTCTCCTCCTCGGGCAGTTCCTCCACGCGCTCTATTAGGGACAGACGCTTAAATCGGTCAAACTGCACTGTGAAGGGATCGATCTTGCGCCTGAGAAAAGGTGATTGACTGGGCTGGGTCGCCTGACTGGCGCTTGTAGCCGCCACGGCCATGGCTTCCATGGCCACGAAGGGAGCTTGGATTTGATCACAGATTTTGCGTATCTCGTTTGAGATGCTAAAGTCCTCGTCGATCTTGCGTTGCTTTTCCAGGCTGCGTCGCTTCAGCTTTACGGACTGACGCTGAGCGGCTGCGCTGACGGACTGCGAGCGCCGTGGCACGCTCGACAAATCGTAACTATCATAGGGATTTAACGGGTGCACCACCTCGTCGGCGGCCGAGCGTTCTGAAGCGCCCGTAATGATGGCAATGTGCTCCATTATGGCTTTTGTGGCTTCGTCGGCTGCCGGCGAGGGCTCTGAAAGATTGGAGAGCTTGCGCTCCAACGACGTTGTGGAGCGCTTGATCTCCTCCAGTTCCTTCTCGAAGCTCTGAATAATGTTGTCAAATTCCGAGTGCTCTACCAATGCTTCGCTTTCCGGCTGACCCATCTGATTTGAAGGCCGCCGCGATCTCATGGCGTTTGAGATGCGGCTCAGGTTGGTACCCTTTTGCATCTCGTCCTCCTCCTGCAGGAACTGAAATAGTTCCTTTTGGTCGCAGTTGAGCAGTTCCTCGCGCAGGTTGCCCTGCTGAGACAGAAGTTCGTCCTGTTCGATCGAAATGGAGTTCAGCGAGTGGCCGCTTGAGTGCCGCCGCATCTCAGCCTCCTCCGACTTGAGCAACGATCGCTGCGACTGCCCGCTCGATTGGGACAGGCGATCAAGGGATTTCCGGTAGCTTGGGGATCGCGTCAGCAGGGACTTCTGGTACTTAAGGTACGCCTCGTCGTGCTCTTCGCTTCCGTAGCGCCGCGAGGAGTTATCCTGCAGCGAGTCGGCGCGGTTGAAGGAGCCACAACCGCTCCTCTGATCATTAGCGTACGGGTCCGTGTCTGTGGAATTGTATTGACCCAGCAGGCGCAGCTCGATGGATTCTGTGTAGGTGGCCTCGTCGCGTGAATCATTCTGCTGAGTGCTCACTCCTGAGGATATTTGGTGCTGGAGTCGGCGCTCCGCTTGGGCGAAAGGAGTCAGGCTTTGACCGTTTCCGTTCCCGTTTCCGTTCCCGTTTCCATTCCCATTCCCAATGATAGTCGGAAAGGCAGCGGCAGCGGCGGCCATCATGGCGCTCTCGTACGTTGGTGGCAGGGAGTCTGACGTGGGTGGCAGTGGATGCGCCTGCAGCTGGATCTGCTCTGGCAACTCTCCCGTGTCATCATACTCGAGACCATCGACTATTGTGTGCAAGCCGTCGTGCAGCGGTATCTGGAAGCCGAAATCGGAGCCGGAGACAGGCCGATTCATAGACTCCTGGTCAAATATATAAGTTAATTTGTGCGGAGATTATGTGGAGGTCAACTTACCTGATAGCTCAGTCTGTGGAACTTGGTCTCGGCCAGCACACCCGGTTTGTCGCCCCTCTCCAGACCGACTGCAGCCTGTTGGGAGTGAGCCTGAGCATGCGCCTGCTGAGCATCCAACACAATCTGCTGGAACTTCTCCGCGAACTTTCGCTCCTTGCGATCCTTGCGCTCCTGCCGCTTCTTGCGAATCAGGTCCCGCACGCGTTCTATACTCCGCGCCAACTTGGACTCCTCGCCAACTTCCTATTTGGGACAGAGATTACAGAAGATTAGAACACAGCGAAGTCCAGGGGGAAACTCAACTGAAGAGTTCGCTACAAGATTCTTTTTGAATAGACATCGGTATTGACATTATACGATTAGGGATTCAATGCATACAGAACACAAAACGATTTACGCAGGGCAGGCAACACAAAAGATTACAACGTACATAGCCTGATCAACATTTGACTACTCTATATATAAGTATTTACACATACAGTATGTCTGGATTTAGATATGGATTGGTTAACGCAAACGAGGCAAGCAAGTTTAAAGCAAGTAAGAACGGTTTAGTTGGAAAAATTACCTTCTTCTTGAAAATCTGTTTAACGTTTTCAGTGTATTTAAATTGTTTTAGTTTCGTTTTGTTTGGGTTATGGTTTAAGATTGTGTTTAGTGTTGGGTGTTTTTCGGGTGGCAAGTTAATGTTAAAACGCATTGTGCAGAGTTGACAGAAATTTGGTTAATTGGATTACGCTTGAGTGCATTTTGAGATTGTTTTTACATGTAGACGTACATTGAGACTTAAACGAAAAACTTGGCAAGGTTTGTTCTGGGTCTGAGTTGGATGCAGTTTGAATGTATGTCAGCGGCCTCAGAACAAACCCAAAGATACAGATTTCGGACGAGCCGATCTGAGGAACCCAGCAAAAGGCGGGGGACATACCCTCTCAACTCCTGTGCCGGGTGTGGTTATTTTAGTTTGAGTTAAGTAGTAGAATATAAACATTTAGCACAGTTAGTAACACAATGCAGAGAGCGATGGAATTTAGTGGGGATTTCAGAAACATGAAAATGATAATCGATTTTGCTTGTGAAAACAGAAGAGTGCCACAGATCGTATGGTGTATAATTCAACTGGTACTTCAATTGGGGGTGCCACCGCGCGGTCATGATGAAGCTAAGATGTCACACTCAGAGACACACATATTCCGTAAACCACATCAAGGTGCAAGACAAATTCAATTCTAACATTTAGAAATCGATCTAATCGATCGTCTTAACCACTTTAAGGGATCTTTTTATGACGCGGGGAAAGAGCTATCTCTCCACCGTCGATTTTCGAGCTATTTGATTTTAGTTGTTCGGTTGTTTAAGTACCTTTGCTGGCACACACATAGACATATAGACATATACATTCACGAACGTTAAAAAACTAAAATCGGAGTATGATCGACTGGAGCATCTGACTTGCCTCTTTTTTCGACTTGAGTTCCTCGGAGTTGAAACTGTTGAGCAGCAGGGCCAAGAACAAGTTGAGCACCATAAAGTTTCCCATCACAAGCGTCGGCAGAAATATAGCAAAGCAGGTGGAGGCTCCTTGCTGCAGAATAAATTTCATTTAGAACACTAACTATTCATGGGTTAGAACGTCCTACCTCCTCCTCGGCACGCATGCAGTCCCAGAGAGGCTCGATCCATTCGCCACACAGGATGCGAAAGATCATCATAAACGAGTGGAAAAAGTCATTGAAATTCCATCTGATCGGATTTAAACAAATAAGTTAAATACTCTGAAACTAGGATAGATTTAGAGCAGATCTTGCCTTGGCACTGGGTCTGGGTCAAACTTTTCAGGCGTATAGTCTTTGGAGAACAATTGCATGCCGATGACAGCGAATATGTAGATGACTATGACCAGGATCAGCGTCAGGTTGCCGAGGGCGCCGATCGTTGAGATTATAATGCTCAGCAGTACCTTCATGGTAGTCCAAGATTGGGCTAGTTTTAATACTCTCAGCTGGAATACAACATAATTCAATTAAAGACCTTTAAATAACCGACTTCCTGTTACCAATCGCAAGCCACGCAAGACACTCAAGCCGTCGACCAACTCAAATATTATGTCCAGTAAGCTCGCGGTGACGATGAGCAAGTCAAAGATGTTCCAGCCGCACAGAAAGAAGTCCTTGGATAGCGCCATTAGTTTCACAATGCATTCGAACGTGAATATGGACGTGAAGACCTGTTAAGTAAAACAATAAGTAGGCTAATTCTAGTGAGTGGAAATAATAAACTTACCTTGTTTCCCACATCCAGGGCGTTGCGGAAACTCTCACTCATTCCATGGTGCTCCATGGCTAGGAAGGCGGTGTTCAACACTATGCAGAGAGTGATGGCCAGCTCGAAAAGAGGATCCCGCACCACTTTGTATAGGCAGTTTTGAAATTGTAGCCAGCTCTCATAGTCCGTGCACCAGTGAACACATCGATCGCAGTTCCTGTCGGGCAGATCATCTAAAACGGGTCGAGATGCCACATAAAATGTTGATAAAAACAGAAGAATTCTTAACTCACCGATTACAACAACCTCCGAAGAAAATTCCTGGTGCAAGGCGTACACATTGTGGTTCTTGATGCGGGCTATGTTCCCATTGCACTTTATAAGGCGCACCTCCCGCGGGGAAAGGGCCAGCTCCACGGTGGACACGTGGCCCAAATCGTTGGTCGTGTCTTGCTCCTCATGATCGTCCACCACACCGGAGTCGTCCTGTGATGACTCACGGTTCACGCCGCTGGAGTTGGAGCTCGCCTGCCGGCTGCTGGCAATGAGCTGGCCCTTGTAGTCCGAGGGGTATAACATGTTGGGGTTCTTCACGCCCACGCCGCTGTCCTGGAAGCTTATACGGCCTTTTGGCGTGGGAGCAGTGGCAGTGTTGGTTTCACCACCGGGCGCTTTGGCCAGCTGGTGCTGCTGCTCCATCTGCTGGTACTGTTTCTGGGCGTGCAGAGTGAGCGCCGAGGGGCGTTCCGTGGCGCTGTGGCGGGGACTTGGTCCCGGACTAGGCGTGGCCGAGTGGGATTTCGGGTCGTTGCCGTTGCTGCCGTTTCCATTACCATTGGTGCCGCCTTCCTTGCCGCCTTTTCCCTTTTTTCGTCGCGTCTTTTTCTTGCTGTAGGAAGCAAGCAGCACGCCCTTCCGAGAATCGATTTTCTTCTTGTTGTTCTTATTCAATTTTTTCACGTTTAGCACCGAGGGATCAAAGCTGAACGTAGAATCATCTCGGTGGTCCAGCAGGTCCTTTTTGCGTTCCTGCACGGTCAACAAAAGGTTGGTAATGCACCAGAAAATGCTGTGGAGTACTCACCTCGTTCGTGATCTCCGCCTCCTCCTCGTAACTCAGCGCCACTACGGCCAGCATCAGGTTGATCAGGTAAAACGAGCCAAAGAAGACCACCACCGTGAAGAACGAGACGCTCATAGGACCACAGGTGGCCAGCACCTGTAAGGAAAACGGAATTGGGGCATTGCTCATCTGGGCAGGAAACTAATAGCACCCACCATGTTGTATACGTTTTCCCAATAGTCCAACGTGATCAGCTGAAAAGTCGTGAGCATGGACCACATAAAGTTGTCAAAGTTGGTGTAGCCGTGGTTGGGATTCTCGCCCACACATAGGCACACGTACTCGAAGGGGCAGTGGCGGGCTCCAGTCAAGTTGCCGCACAGCACGGGCAGCTCATCCTCGTCATACAACCAGTTGTCGGTGTCGTTGACCCAGCTGGAACGGGATGCAGCCTTCGTTATTTTGCGTTCGTGAACCCAAAGGAATACCACTTACATATGCCAGTCCGCGTGCGAGACGTTGGTCCAGTCGGTGGGCACCTGGCGCACGCACTTGTTGCGCAGCTCGCCCATGTAGACTTGGAGGGCGAAAAGCGCAAAGACCATCAGGCAGAAGATGGTCAGGGTCATGACCTCCGCCAGCTGGCGGAAGGAGTGCAACAACGCGTTGATGATCGTCTTCAATCCGGGCATGATGGACACCGTCTTGAGGGCGCGCAGCACGCGGAACGTACGCAGCCCCGCCAGGTTGCCCACCTCCATGCCAATGGTGGCGTACCCACTGGTGATGACCACGAAGTCCAGCCAGTTCCACGGGTTGCGCAGGTACGTGTACTTGTTGAGCAGAAAGCCCTTGGCGATGATCTTGATGACCATTTCGATGGAGTAGATGGCCAGAAAGATGTACTCCGCCTCCTCCACGGTCTCCGTCATGGCCAGGAAGATGCAATTGAACAGGATGGTGGCCATGACGCAGTAGTCGAAGAACTGATTGGTGGCGATGTAGACGCACACACGCCTCGCCGGGCTCCATGGGTAGAAGAGGAAGAGGCTCTTGGTGCCCGTGAAGCGGTGGATGTAGTTTTTCCGGAACCGCTTGGACACCACGCAGAAGGTCTGCAATTCAAAAAGAGCGGGCAGAGTACAGGGTGCTGTTCGGAGGATTGTCTCTCCTCCAGTTGGGCGTGCAGGGAGGCATCCTGAAGCGGGCCCCCACTGTATCTCCAACGTATTTGCCTTCACCCAATGCCATTTTGGCGCCAATTTCTTGGCAAAATGCATTAATTGCAAAAATCGAATGTGGTAGCCCACGAACTGGCAGCTCTGTTAGATGGCAGCCCAAAGTGGCAGCGCAACTATCGATAGGCAACTATCGCGCCGAAGCAACCCTGCGGCGAGCTGTCAACCGCCACGCGAGGCTACCAGGCCGACTTCCGCTCGGTATTCGTTCTTTCGTTCTCAAACCGTCGTCCCGACCAGAAGGAAAATGAGAGCTAAGGTAAAAATGGGTTCCCACAAGTGAAAAAAAGCTGTGAAACATAGTGAAATATCTGCCCCCGCCCTGGCGAACAACAACTGACCGTGTTTTCTCTCGTTTGCAGTGGCGTAAGAAGCGTATGCGTAGGTTGAAGCGTAAGCGCAGGAAGATGCGTGCAAGGTCCAAGTAATCGCAGCGCCATCGCCCACTAACTGGTGAGTTGCCCGTCCCCTGCCCCTGGGAGCACCCATTCCCACACCATCCGCCGCACGCGAAGTTCTAATTCGCCTTTTCCTCCGTTTTCCAGGAACTCTTGATTGATGCTAACACACCGAAACGAAAACGCCGCCTGGGTCGCCCCGAAAACGGGCCCCACATGTAATTTTGCAAAAGCAGTTTTCACACAAACGTACATGTGCATTTAAAATTCACGTTTCATTTCACGTAAAAATTGATTCTAATAAATTACTGGATTTTCGCCAAGGTTCCACGAGAATAAGCATGTGTTGTTAATGAGAAAGAGTGAGCGAGAGAGCGGAGAAGGGCGAGCGTGCTCTTCGACATAACCACACTCGCGAATCATGTGTCTATATGTGCGTGAGCGTGAGAGCACGTTTTGCCAAAAGTGTTTTTGCTAGAGGGATTCCAGATTCCGGACTGCGGGTCTTCGTGCCGTGGAGACGGATGCTTATCGGCCAGCCGGCAGATTGGATCTACGGATTGGTAAGAGGCCCGGGAGACCGAAACCCCATTAAACATTGATCACCTCGAGGCTGGGCAGTAAATTCCCACCAAATCGGCTAACGCGATTATTCAGGGCGCAGTCGGACGGAGGAGAAACCCCAGCCCCCGGGGAGCGCGTGTCCTGCGCTCGTCATGCCGTTCCGCCGCTGCCCTGCTCCTTGGGCACTTTCGGAATATCGATTTGTTTGCCGCCGGAGGGGAGCAGCCAGCCAACCACATCGAAACTAATCCTGAAGCAGCTGCCCGGCCAAACTGAGTTGTTCATTAGCGCCCTGATTTCTTCAATTATATATGCAGATGTGCCTGCCGAGGATGATGTTTCGGCTGCTCAGTGCACCAACCCCGCAGCCCACTTGTCTGAAGGTCGTTTGTCACTGTAATACACACATAAACGTCGCTCAGCCGAGTAAGCAGAAATTTTAATGTAACAAGCAAAAATTACGATTGGGTGGCAGATTGCCATTTACCACTTTGTGGGCTGTGGGCCTCGCAGGTCTGTAAATTTGCATGGCTCCCCTGCCTTCCCGTTCCCCAACGTGTGGTTGGAGATTGCTGCACGGCAAGCGGCGTAGGCGGAGCAGAGAGCTTAAGGATAAGCGTGTGTACTTTTAAGTGCCCGAAATGAAAAGTTGTGTAGGACCTTGTTCGGGGTTCCGGACAAACATGCGGCGTCTGTGTCTTATCACGTCGCCGGGGAGGAGCAGACGGGCCTTGTTTGCCAGCAGTGGGCCATTAAATGCAATTAAGCACTTTGATTCTCCACCTGCAGTGGCTGTTTGGGAGCTCGGCAGCCCAATTTCCATGGGAGCTGAGCGGCAAGTGATTGGGGAGGCTCTGCCTAGGCTTGCCCAACTAAAATTTAAAATTCAAAGGAAAGTAACTATGGAACTACCCAGAAACTACTGGGTTATTTGGTTAGGAAAGTTACTCAAAGCCAACGGGATGTTTGGTCAGTGTCGGCACACTATCGGAGATGAGCGACCTAGTCACTGGGACTTGTATTAATATGACACTCTTGCTCGACTACTTCTACAATTTGATTTGGCAAGTTTTATACCCCTCTTTTCTGTATATTAAATGACAAACATTCGGACAACCCCTTATCGCAGATTGTAGCTCAAAACGCCTTATAACGCAGCTGGAAAGTTGCTGGACTCAGGCAGAAGACTTAATGCACGCTTGGACAGCTTTCAGCACACATTTTATCAAGATGAAAATGAGAAGTGAAATGGATTGCTTTTGTATGGCTTATCGCAGATGACACAAAGAGACCTTAGTGGTACATTGTGACTTGGGTTGCTTTGGGAATTGGCTGGACTCTGTCAAAAGGATTTACCAAAGCCGTGCGGCTAGCAGCTTAGCCACCAGTGACTGTGACCCGGAAAAGGCTCATTTGCTTCCCCAATACCTAACCACTCTCAAGACTTAATTATAGAATGTGGGACAAAGTGCAGCGCCCCTCGCAGGAGTCACAGTGACCCAGAAAGTGCTACGATACAGCAGGACTTTTCAGGACTGCAAGCCAATAAGATTTAATTATAGATTGCCCGGCTGTGTTTGTCTTGGACTTAGTGGGATATCCGCTCGATCGATAAACACATCATTCTGCGTCACAGGTACGCTCATCTCATCTCTCCCCGTGACGGCAACTCCCATTATACTGCAGCCCCTGTGCGCGCTGGCCACTTGCATGTTTATTCAGCCCAGTCCAGCCAGGCCGGACCGCTATCCGGAATTATTTTGCCACGACACGTGGCCCGAAAGCCGCCAGGTCTTGAGTACACTTGCATGTTCGCCTATAATTTGTCCTCTGCGGCTGCTGCGGCAGCGACTCCGGCCAGTTTGTTTGAGTCACGTAAATACGGTTGTCAACTTTGCTGCCCGGAGCCCTGTGCATGGCATGACCCATATTTCCAGCACACGTCCACATCCACACTCGGCGGCCAAACGTGTGCGCAATTGTGTGTGTCCTTTGTTTGATGTACACAGTTCCAAAATTTATTCCCGCCTTTGAAATTTAACGAGCGCGCGGCATTTACGCTGATTTCCTTTTCGGCTCTCGAGGGTCGTTCTAGGCGTTTCCATTAACCCCGGTTTCCCTGCCGCCAAAGTGCACTTCCACTTGTGCCCACAATCGCGCAAGTGCAGCGCAACGAAGCCATCAAAACAAAAGCAGCAACAGCCCGCGCCGCGTTCCATTTCCGCCACTTTTCCGCCTCCCTCCGGCCCCGGGATCCGGATTCCGGGGACTGGCTCGGCGCCGTGTGACTTTTTAATTAGAGCCAATGGGCGGACTCACCCCAACTGAGGTGAGGCCGCGGATAATGAGCGGCCGGGTCGGTACTCACCTCCTCGTAGATGAAGGTGTCAATCTCCTCCAGCGGCTTGCCGTACATGTGCTCCGGAAAGGGCTCGAACTTGCGGGGCAGCACGTCGCCATCCTCCACGGAGGCCTTGGTGCGCGGGTGGAAGCCGTACTCCCGCACCAGCTGGATGTGCCGGTTCTCGTGCTTGACCTGAGACCTCTGCGTGTAGGCGACGACCTGGTGCTTGGCGACAGCTAGAAGAGATCGGGGTGATTAGTGCTGGGTATGGAATGGATATCAGTATGAGCAGATAGTTCGGGTAATTTCTCTTTCTGAGAACACTGTTAAGATTGTGTGTAACCACCGAATTTAAACTTTGTTGCTAAATACAAGAAAATATTCCCACTGAAGTTGAACTTTATAAATATTTATACTTTATATTTATTTATACTTTTTAAATATTATTGTCGTCTATTTGTACCCATTGGGCCAACAATTTGTAAATTATTTGTCTCTTGAACTTTTTGAATTCCTTAGTCATACGTCTTAGGAATACACATTAGGCCTGGTAAAGATTACATGTACATTTATTTGTAGGTATACTTTCATATTATTGTCAGATAAATTTTTTTGTACTCCTAAATTTGGACCTATTATTAAAATTTATAGAACTTGAGTTATGGACACACGCATAATCAGAGCCTAACTCGAATATTCGTACGGCAACAGATATCCATCTTGCGGAATGACAACACAGCAGCTCGTTCTGATCTGCACGCTCAATAGCTCCTGCTCTGCTGGGGAGTCCGTCCCCAGACCAAAGCCCAAGTCACCCATCCACATTCGATGCCCGAGAACTCGGTGCAAGTCCAGGTAATGCAGGCCCTTGGTGGCGGAGTCGCCGGAGCTATCACCCGCACCATCACCCAACCGCTGGACGTGCTGAAGATCCGCTTCCAGATGCAGGTGGAGCCGGTGACCAACGACAAGGGGTCCAAGTACCGCGGGGTCATCCACGCCTTCAAGTCGATATACGCCGAGGAGGGGATGCGAGGCATGTTCCGGGGCCACAACTCCGGCCAAGTGCTTAGCATTACGTACGCCTTGGTCCAGTTCTGGTCCTATGAGCAGCTCCGCAGCTTGGCCCACCAGTCGGACTTCTGGAATCAGCGACCCTTCCTCATGTTCTTCGTTTGCGGCGGCCTGGCCGGATGCCTGGGAGCCGCGGCGGCCCAACCGCTTGACGTGGTGCGGACTCAGATGGTGGCTGCCGATCCCTCCTCGCACCGCAGCCAGATGAGCACCCTGAGTGGACTGCGAAGGGTCTTCAGGCTAGAGGGCTGGGCAGGGCTTACGCGAGGCTTGCCCTTCCAGCTGGTGCAGGTCTTCCCGCTGGTGGGGGCCAACTTCCTCTTCTACAAGTACCTTAACGCCCTGGTGCTAATGGCCATGCCGACGGCGCCGCCCGATCACCGCCAGGAGATCCACGGCGGCTTCCTCTTCCTCAACGGAGCCCTGTCCGGAGTGATGGCCAAGGTGATCGTCTACCCGGCGGACCTGCTCAAGAAGCGCATCCAGCTGATGGCCTTCAAACAGGAGCGCCAGACCTTCGGCCGCAACCCCGAGTGCCCCACCGTCCTGGGCTGCATCTCCGCCACGTTCCGGGTGGAGGGCATCGGTGGCTTCTACAAGGGAATGTCGCCCACCCTCTTCAAGGCCGGACTGACCAGCGCCGTTTACTTCACCATTTACGACATGTTTAAGCGCCACCTGATTGGCCCCGTGAAGGAAGCCGACAAAAGTCGGCAAAAGCTTGGGAAGTAGTCATGTAACATCTTTGTGAACTCGGAGCAGTTAAGTTCCGGTCTAATCCCAGGGTCTGGAGACTGGTTTAAATTATTACACTAACATGGTTTATTTTGTACAGCAGCATCGCGTGAGGATGTGTGGAATATGGATGAGCGAACGAGTCGTATATAAGTTAAAAGTTCCGATGATGGAGTGAGCTGGAGGTGTGAACAGTAGACTAGACGACCAGATGGCCAAGGTCGGGCATTGCCGCCTATTTCCAGTTGGAGCTGGAACCCGCCCAGCCGCCGGAAGCTGGGGCGGAGTAACTGTATCCGTCCCCACCGCCGCCGGAAGATCCGCCGTAGGATCCACCGCTTCCGGAGGCAGCGGCAGCCGCCACCACCTGGGTATCGTAGCTGGACCCGCCGCCGCTGCTGTAGCCACCCCCATGTCCACCGCTGCTGTAGCCACCGCCTTGTCCTCCGCTGTATCCTCCGGAGCTGTAGGAGGAGCCGCCGCTGTAGGAAGAGCCACTGCTGTAGGAGGAGCTACCGCTGTAAGATGAGCCCCCGGAGTAGCCTGCATCATATCCACCCGAGGAGCCTCCACCATATCCGCCGGAGGAGGAATCACCAGCAGCGGCGGCAGCGACAATCACCTGGGTATCATGGCCTCCGCCGCTGTGTCCACCACCGCTGTAGCCTCCGTGTCCACCACCGCTGTATCCTCCGTAGCCGCCGGAGCTGCCTCCGTGGGCAGAGGAGTCCGAGCTGGCGGCGATGGCTGCAATGTTGGCGATGGCATGGCCGCCCAAGTCTCCGCCGTGTCCGCCGCCGCCTCCGTGACCATGTCCGTGATCGGAGGACGAACCAGCAGCAGCTGCGATGGCGGCAATCTTGGCATCATCGTGGCCGGAACTATATCCGCCGGAACTGTATCCGCCGGAGCTGTATCCGCCATGACCTCCACCTCCGCCCGAAGCATGGTTCTCGGTGATGATGGCATAGGTGTTGACATGGGCACCACCTCCACCGCCAGCACTGTATCCGCCATCGTGGGAGTGAATCTCGTACCCACCGCCTCCATGGCCTCCAAAGTCGCCGCCCCCGTGACCTCCAAAGTCACCGCCTCCATGACCGCCGTGGTCGCCACCGCTCTCCGGGAGGTGAATGCGGATGTGGACATGCTCGCGTCCGAAGGTGGGCTTGCCCCAAACGGCCGGGCTGGCCAGCAGGAGCACACTGATCTGGGGTTGGGAGGAGGAATCTTAGTTAGGATCCGACTGGACTGACGCGGTGCCGCCGGGAACTCACTATGAAACGGGCTGCCATTTCTCTGGTATAGTTGCCAAGGACTCTCGGATGATAGCTCGCCTCTGGACCGACTGAATGGAAATGATTCGGCAATCGTGCCCGCTCGCCGTTTTATAGCCCTCTTCTCCACTCGGGAGCCACCGGGTTACATAAGCGGCCGCCACGCCGCCGAGCAAGTGCAGAGATAATCTCTTTCGGCGACGACGCGCCGAATGAAGTGGAGCCAGACGCGCTGGAGCTCCACGGGCGCGACCCATTGAAGGCCACATGGCCGCGACTTCGACTTGCTTTCTTCTCCGCCGTTCGGCCGGCCTCCTCCATCCACTCTCCCTTTCTGCAGATCGCGAGAGTGTTGACCTTTCACATCATCCCCAGCATGTGCCCTTTGCAAGCCCGGCTCTCCTCACTCTTACACGGCGCGAAGAGCTGAACTCTTTTATATTTTCTGTGTGCAACATTTTTGATATAAAATGGTGTGTTGCCAACGTAAATGTAAGAGCATCTTTGAATTTCCATTTGCAATATAGCGACTAACAAAACGGGTTTCATAAGCAAATTTAAAGATACTAACAGTCACCGAAAAATAGTTAACCAGGAATTGGTTTTGAGGTTCCCACAATATCATGGCTTTTAAGGAAGGCTTTCAGGGTGAAATCCTGAAAGAGCTTAACTTTATCTTAAAATAAGATGTCAGATGTTAAACATCTTTTCTAGCAACCCACAAAACAGTTCATTAAACCTAAATAAAATCAGTACACCTATGATTCGGTGGAAAAAATCATAACTTAAATTCCAGTACCCATGTATCTTAGCTAGCCTTCGTTATGTCTTAGTTTAGTTGTGTTCCTAATTCCGTACAGGGAAATGCAAGGCACCACTAAGGATTACCTAAAGCTATACCTGGCACCCGCTGTTTCTCCCTGTGTATGGCTCACTCTCTCCCGAGGAGCGCTGGCTTCTGTGCTCCACTTTCGTTTGAGAGAAAATCTGAGTGGCCCTAAGCTTTGTGGGCTGGCTGCCGAAAATGGTTAAAATCGAAATCCAAACTGTGGTAATATGCAACTTGACCAGTTCCAGTTTTGGCCCAGAGCTCGTTGTTATTGCCACTTTATCACATCGACCGTTAGGTATTTTGTTGACGTTCATGTTTATGGATGCTTATGCAGATACGAACTTCCTATTGGCAATTCCTTATTGTTGGTCTGGAGACTTGCATAACGATTGGCCAAGGGTTGGATGGCTGGATGGAGTGCCGCTGGTCGGGTCGTTAGTCATTAACCCATCGATGGCCGTTCCCGGCCGGAAATTAGCCAGATAATCATGTTTGCCAGCGCGGAAGAGTGGCGAACAGAACCCGTTCTTCGCATTGGGCCAGGTCAGGTCCCCTTTTGAGAGCCAGCTGGGAAAGTGGCTCTCGAGCGTTATTGGGTTAAGCCTCGCCTGCAGCAGCATCAAAAATATCTTGTCATGCTCCGGCGCTGCAGCATTGGCAAAAAGATACAAAATAAAAAGTACCTCGCCGTGGGTTTTGTTTCGCTCTTACATCAGCAAGACGTCCGACTGACTGACGGACTGCCAGCGGGGAGAGGTCATGGCCACTGGCCACCCAGCACCACCAGCTCACCCACCGCCCTTCCGCTGTGCATTCGCCGTTGATTAGCTACAGTTTTCATTAGCATTGAGTGAGTGGGCCGCAGTTTTCATCCGAACCCGAGTCCGGACCATCGGAATCGGGGCCATCCGGCCATTTCGATTACGTCGCTGATTATCATTTCTCAGCTGGGCAGCTAGGCGACGAGGCAGCTGACTGCTTGGCAGCGCGGCAGATTCCATCGTTGCCGAATAATTAATACACATTTAAACTGTTTCGGATTGTAAACAAAAGCGGGCTTACATAAGGAACTAGCTGGCGGAGAGCGGGACTCCAACGCAACATCGGTTGCCAATCAAACCATAATGACGATCATAATCACGATGCGGGGCGAATGAAGTTCGAACTGGAAGATGTGGGGATGGATGTAGAGCTGGAGCTGGAGCTGGAGCACTCGAGCTGCATCTCTCGATGGGGATTACATCTTCGGCCCTGCTCACGATGATGAAGCTGCTTCTGGAGGCTGCCGCTGCGATGACGGCAGTGACGATGCCAACCGGTTGGCGGTCGCACATTAACATCAGATGCAACAAAGACGCACATCTTCCCCGTATTGCATAATCGTCCCGGGCTGCGACTCGCTGCCCGCGACCCGAAACTACAGGCCCACCGCCGCATCTTCACGCGGAAGCAAGTCATTCTCAAAGCGCCCAAAAACAAAAAGGAAATTGCACACAGACACAGAAACTCAAAGCAACTAGCAATGTGCAACGAGCAATGTCGCGGTTTTCCCCAAAACCAGTTGCATCCACACACGGCGAGAAGCGTTGCCGTTCAAACTGCCTTTCTTATGAAGTTACTCAAGGCAATTGAAAACCTAAAGCTAGCTAACGGGGCCAAAATGAAGTCCTACTTGCACTGTATCATATATGTTTAAACTGACAAAAATTGGTGCTTGGTGGTCGTTGAAGACGCATAGGTAAAGGAAGTCTAAACTGTAATTCAGTAATTGTAATATTTGCAACAAACAAAATGCATCCCAATCCACGCGGGGGTGTAAAAAACTAAAAAAGTAAGCCCTCCTAAGGTCAATATAAGTTCCAAAACAGTTCTTAGAACAAAGTAAAAGTAGAGTGTCCAAAGTTTCAGGAGCCCTCATAACTTGCCGCTCTTTGCGAACTTCTGGCTGGATTGTTTGCCACTTTATGGGTTAATTTTCATAATTTTCTTTTAGTGCAGCCATTGTTGCAGTTGCAAATGGCGTTGCTGCCTCGGTTGCAGTTGCAGCTGCGCAGACCTTTGCACAAGTTCAATGGTGACGGGAATGGGAATGGAAATTGAAATGGGATTGGGATTGGGACTGGGACTGGCGGAGGGACCGGCGGTGGGCCAATTACGCCCCTCGCAGACGGGGCACTTTCTATGCAGCGCTTCCTGGCCCTGGCCGAAAACCAAATCCAATTCGGGGATGGCGAGGCGAAAGGGAAGGTGGCCCGGGCCAGAAGAAGGAGGCGAAACACAAGCTCCAGCGAGGCGGGACAAACAAAAGTGAAAAAGTGAATCGCGAGGATAAAGCGAGATGCAGCAGCAATTGCTCTACATATTTAATTAGTTTCCGTTTCCGTTCATATTCGTAATCCGCAGCTGGCAGCGCCTGCTGGCCTTTGTGCATTGTTCACCTCCCCAATGGATATCCTCCGCCGACAATGGCGCTCGCCGCCCACTCCTCCGCCCACCGCCCAGTCATCCGCCCACTGCCCCCCGAAAGGACAAATTGCGCTCTCTATCGGCGCCTGCAAAACGGTTGCGTAACTTATGGCCAGTCATCAGCCGAGACTTTTGCGTCCAGCAAAGGCGCTTCCCATTTTCGATTTGTTTATCATTTATTTAAACGGCCTTAGGGTCGGCCCGTCCCGCCATTAAGCTGCTTCGATTCCATTCTCGTTTTATTGGCCAAGACCCAGACCGGGAACCCCAGAACGACCCGAACCCACCCAACCCAAGCCCGAAGAGCACAGAGCAGGCACCGGCCAAGCAATCGCCCGGCACACAATGAGCACTGCTATTTAATTATGTTGATGAGCAGGACCGGACGGGAGGACAGCACAGGAGTCCGGGAAGCGACAGCAAAACGCACAGCACGCACAAAAAGCAGAAGCAAATGCCTTCGGCCCTCCCACCCAAACCACGCCACTCCTCCGCCGGCAGTCCGTTTCTCGCACCGTGGGCGGCTCCGCACAAAGTGAACTTCCAGAGTGTGTGCAATAGCCCGATGACGAATGTTCGCCTTGGAGCTCATAGCTTGGCCAACTAATAAATTTTCAAATTATGCAAATTCTTGGAGCATGTTCTCGGGGTACTATAATGTTAACAGGGAGCGATTACAATTTGGGGAATGAAAGGCGCCTACATATAAACCAAGTCCTTTAAGGTCATAATAGGTCAAGCTAAAACATAGTATGACATTTTAGTTTGCGCAAGAACTCATTCCCAAAGTGACCCTTAATTCAAGTTTAAATATTTTTATTGTGCCACTTTCAGGTCCTTTGCCTTGGCACGTAGACAGCAAGGGTCTTACGATCCGAGTACCAGTTTCAAAAGAGTTCTGTGACTCCAGTCAGGCGACATCCCCGACATCTTGTGGCCACGACCACTGTGCACGACTCTCGCTTAGTTGGCGTGCAGGTGTCGCTGTCAGGGTGTCGGAGAAGCCATGCGGGGAGGAGGAGGAAGGGCAGGAGTGCTGCCCCGTGACTCCTGCCCTCCTGGCCTTTCAATGCATGTGCCCTCGGATACAGATTTGATGGCCTCCGCACCACACGACTCCCAGCGCCCCACTGCCCCGGGGACACCTCCAGAACAATATTTATGAGGCCGGGTGGCTCGGGAACTATCAATAGCGGTATCAGTAGGGCTTAGCGGTTCGGGGACTCACCTTTCTCATCGTTGGACGCCGTTTGATCATCACTCATCTTGACTGATTGTCGTCGTTTGGTTGGTGGTTGCTGCTGCTGCCTCTGGCTGCTGCTGGGCCTCGTGTCCTCCGTCGTCGTCCTTGCCGAGGTCCTTAGGGCAGCTGCATGTCTCGCTCGCTCTTGGCTGGCTTCTCACTCGATTTTCGAACACTACTCTGTCTGTCTCACTTTTCAGGCGAGCGGATCGCTCGGCTCACCGTTAAGCTTGGTATTGTCACCGTTCCCTTTGTTAACCATTTTGTGCGTAGTGTCGTCTACTATTGCTGCTGTTGCTGAGGTGCTTGTCGCGCGGGGGGCTCTCATGGTGCCTACTGCTATTGCTGTGCTATGCAAATCTTACGACTACGACGCTTTCCAATAGTGGCATTTGGCATCGCCCGGGCTCGTCTCCCCGGCTCCGTCCGCGGCTACTCCTATTGTGAGCTTTGGCTTTGCTGTGTTGACTATTGCTTTACATCCTGCGATGCTCGTCTGTTTGTAAATGGAATAAACGGGAGAAACACTGGTAAGCGGAGAGATTTAAGCTTATGTAAGTGGGTGGGGATTGCGAGTAAATTAAATCGCCTCTGCCCGCAATTGCTCTGCGTCGCGTCGTGTAGCGGTAATTGGCAGCGCGCTAATCCCCGGCAGCTCAAGACGCCCCCACCATCGCACACAGGCCACACTCAGAAAAATGCTTTAGAATTAAATCGAGGCTTTGTATTTTAAGACGTATTCCTTGCACCTTCTAAAGATAATATTGTTTTAATAGAATAGGAGTGGTTTTAGGTTTTCCTAAATAAATTACTACATTTTTTTGTCGCTCTGAAAGTGTAATACCTGGATTTTATCGGACAAGAATAGACTTAAATGAGCCTGGTTATGTACCTCACTCATGTCATAATAGTAGACTCCTTCCTATTCGGTCCTGAGCTATTTTCCTTCAAGCACAGCTTTCCCCAGAACTCGGAGAACGCTTCCCCGAGTGCAGTGCGTATACGCAACGTAACGACTCACTCGACTTACGTGTGTGTAATGTGCGTAACGGAAGAGATAAACACCTGCGAGGGAGGCGGCCTGGGCCGAGGGCCGGGAAATGAGCGCCGCTTTAAGTCTTAAAGCTCGGGCAAGATAAAGTTAATTAACATTATGGGCAGACACACCCTCACACAAGCCAGCATCCCTGCACAGGGGCACAGGGGCACACTCTCGCAGCACAAAGTGAGATACAAGAATTGATAAATGGCGCCCAACCAAAAGCAATGAGGTTGCGTGGGCAGTGGCGTAGGGGAGGGCGTGGCAGGGCGGGGATGGGCTGATGCTGCTCATGGCTCAGCGCTTTGTTGCCGCTGCTCCCGGCATTGTTGGGCATACAGTGTATGGCCATATGTATGGGCAAGTGATTGTGTAGGCCCGTGCTTCCTGTTGTGCTTCTCACAAACTTCTTGACACGTCTGCAAGCAACTGGCAACTGGCAGCGAAAATGGAAAAGCGTTAGATGAAGGCGCCCATAAAATATTCAATATCAAGTTTCCACCTCCCCGTTATGGCAGTTGATGTGTGCTGGCGGAAATTCGCTGGCAGCGAAGGTGGGCCAGGCGGGGATGCGCCCCTGCCATTGGGCCCGGAGGCTGGGCAGGCTGCCTCAGCCCCTGCCACAGGAGATCCACCTGCATCTGCTGGCTTGCTGGCTTGGATTCGGACTGGGCGCACACACAAATCGGCAAAAACACTTTTATTACAACAATAAGAGCGGCGCTCGAGGCATTAAACAATGTGTTGTTGGCTCACGATTTTACGGCGGGGTTTCCCCATGGGAGGGGAGGGGGTGGTGGGAGTGGAAACTCCGTTTCCGTTTCTGTTTCTGCTTTCTGGGCGTGACCAGCGGTTGGTTTTAAAGTTGGCCCATAAAAGTGCGGCTGAGCTAAGCCAGTTGGCCCCCAAAGTTGTGCTACAAATTTGGCCGTCGGTGCCCCTCCGCCATTTTCTGCTCTCTCTCTCGTGCGCACGGCGGGCGAGCAGGACGAGGCGATACAGACGAAGCGAAAGTGCGGCCGCCTAGTTAAGTGCACATCAAGAGCTAATTTATGGCCACGACGTTGTGGTTGTGTTGGACCCACATCTACACTGCAGCCCCAAGCCAAACACACGCACACTCGCACACGTCCTGTGGAAGGTTCGATTTACCTTTAAGCATGGGCCATCAGTTGTTTACTCTCCGCTAGCTGCAGTTGTTGGCTGTCCGGGATGATAGCTGGGCTTTATGTAATCGCTTGAGTGCTTGCACTACGGCTATTTCTATTTATATTTTCGTACCACACTTTCTTGGGCCTGCAACACACGCACACGAACCCACTGAAGTTGCCCGCACTCCCACCTCCACTCACACACTAACACTTCCACTTACACTTCCACTTCCACTTCCCAACACTGGCCCACTCACTATGCCCGATCCAGATTCAGAGGTTGTTGTTGCTCCCGCTGCTGTGTTTTATTTGATTTTATTTTACATTAATTACATTTTTATTTAGTCGCAACTGTGCAACAATTTGAGTGGAGGGGGAGGGCAGGGGCTTGGGGATGTTGGAACGGAACCAGCAACAAAAACAGAAACGGCACAAAGCAAAAACTTCGGGCACGCACATTGTTTGACACACACACATAGGCAGGCTGAGAAGTGTTATTACAATTTACTGTTGATTTCTTTCGCGGCCCAGCGAGTGGGTGCGAGCGAGACAGCAAGGTGGCCTCCCTGCCAGCGCGTGTGTGTGTGAGCCAGCGAAAGCGTGCGAAAGAGCGCGAAAATGTAGGTTAGTTTCCGCCGAGGCCCCTCCCCCTCCCTCGGCAGCAGCAACAACAACATGCAGCGAACATTTCACTCTATTTTTGGGCGCTGAAGAATTTTCCTCGCACTGAATGCACTTGTGCTGGTAGCGCGAATTCCCTGTGTGTGTGAGTGCGTCCTTTCTGCGTTATTTTTCAGGCCTTTCAGGCTTTCACTGCTTTTCACAGCCTGCCACTGCTTTTCACCATTTTCCTTGGGCTTTCACTCCACACTAAGGGCACTGAGACAGAGACACTGGGCCACTACTGTACGTACGTGCGCTCGCATGGCGACTGCTCGGTTCTAAGGTTCGTCGGCGACTGAGCTCGGCTAACGGGTTTCCTTTCCGTTTGACGTAATCTGCAGGGCTCCGCGATGCAGAGCGATGAAAAACACACACCGTATTTCCCCGTATTCCGATTCCGCCGAAGGGACGACGCGTCGTCGGGGAAATGCTCTCTCGTCGGGGCACTGTCCCGCGCCCTCGCGTTTCCTTGCAGGTCAGCCGGCATAAACAAATGCCGTGCCACATGCCACTAGCTACCAGCCACTTGCCACACGAGCGACGACACGCTCCGGCGAACTTCCCCCTATTTCTCCGATTCAGATTCCGATTGCCGTTCCGAGTCCTTCGCTGCTGCACCGCGGGCCAAAGGACCTCCGCCTCCGCGCCGCCCCCCGAAAAGAAAATGTCAAAATGATTAAGCTTGAATATGGGCCACTGGCTAACAAAGCCAGCAGCATGCGGACGCTGTTCATCAGTCTAAAATGGTAAGGATTGCCGCTCCCCTCCCCCTGCGATTTCCGCCTCTGGCTGGAACACGCCGCGTATACGTAATGTCAGACGCAGCTCGTAGCGTATACGCAACGTTGGCTGGGGGAGATCGCTGGCCGGGCTTCTTTCGCAACCGCAGATAAGCCCAATGCCCCTGTCCCAAGTGATTAGCTCGCAGCTCGACTGCCAGCTCAGTTCTCCGCGAGAATCCGCCAGAGTCGGAAGCAGGCCCCCAGCCGGACTACTAAGCATCCAGATAACCTTATCGAGACGAAGCGGAAGCCAGTCTAGGCCGAAATGCGGCTGCCACTCCTAGGAGTAGCCCTTCTGGGCCTCCTGCTGATCCTGACCCCGACACCGACCCATTGCAATCACACCGCCGCCGGCTATGAGTTGGCCACCAAGCAGATCCTCCAGAGGGCCACCGAGCGCATTCACCACGTCTGGGAGATCACCCGCAAGATCTTCGTGCAGCTCACGGCCAAGGGAAAGTCACCGCTGGGTGGAACGGTTCTCAGCTCGAAGCAGGAAGTGGAGGCGGAGACCTATCGCCTCTACTACGAGCTGGCGGCCAACTTGAGCGTGGTGCCGGTCGCCGAGCTGAGCGATCCCCTGCAGCGCAGATTCGTGCAGCGACTGGCCAAGCTGAAGCTGCAGGGACTGCGGCCGAAGGAGTACGAACAGGCCAAGGACCTTCTGCGACAGATACACGGCTTTGTCAGCGGCCCAATGGTGTGTCCCCATAGCGATTGCTCGGCCAGCGGGCCGTTGGCCATGGTTCCGCAGATCGTGAAGAGGAACATGTACGCGAAGCAGTACGAGGAGCTGCTGGACAACTGGAAGACCTGGCGCAATGCCATCAACGAAAAGGACGTGGCTAAGAACACGTTTAAGGACTACGTGCGCCTGCTTAGGAAGGCGGCCACCTACAACGGCCACGTGACGGCCTCGCGCACCTGGTACCTCAACTACGACACGGAGAACTTCCAGGCCGAGCTCGAGGCGGTCGTGTGGGAGATCATGCCGCTCTACCGGGAGCTGCACGCGTACCTCCGCCACGAGGTGCAGGCCGCCTATCCCAAGGCGGACACCAAGAGCGACGGCGCCATCTCCGCGCCCATCATGGACCAGATCTTGTCGCAGGACTGGTACCCGCACCAGTTCTTCCGCACGCCGCATCAGGGCAAGCAGCACCAGCTGCCCTCCGTGCACAGACGCCTGGAGGAGGTACTGGTGACGCCCGTCAAGATCAACCGCATGGCCGCCGAGTTCTTCGAGTCGCTGGGTCTTATCGTTCTGCCAAAGTGAGTATATTATGCACAGATTCCAGATTAACTCGTGAATATATCAAGGGCTTTAGGGTTTATCAGTTGAGGGTATGCATTGAAGGCACAAGCTAAATTTACATACATATATTTAGGCCACGTCTATCACCAGTTTTCAAAGAATAACGTTTGCTGGAAGACGTATTAAATCTCACTATAGACAATAAACCATGTTTATTTTTAAATTTGGAATACAAAGAATGTGAATTGCCTGTAGTAAGTCTTAAGTACGATGTTATTTTAACAATTTGTAATGCAATGATGAAGGTTCGCTTAATTATATCAAGAGTTTATAGTCCTTAAAATAACTAAAATTGTTCAATTTAATATTTCCATATAAGAAATTAAAAAACATTGGAATCGGTAACAATTGCAGCACATTTGTTAATTGATTTTCTAAGTTTTCTTCTACAAAAAAAAAGTTGTAATCATTTTTTGGTTTTTTATTTCTAAGTAAAATGAATACTCGTATTTATTCTTTGCATTAGTTCGTTTTGAAGCCCGTATTTGCGTGCCCTAAGACCCAAACTTTTAAGGTAATTGATATTAGTTACTTAAAAATCGTTCCTCCCCAGCACCTTTTACGACCGCTACTCCCGCCGGATGAGTGAAGAGGAAGCTGGAGTCGACTGCAAGTCGCAGGTGTACTACTTTCCGCCGGAAGTGGCCCTGCGCTACTGTCCCAAACTGGACTACAAGAAGTTGATGCAGATCCACGGAACGATGGCGGAAATCCAGTACCACTTCTACAAGATGCGGCTGCCGTTTGGACTCGACACAGAGCCGTGTCCTGGGTTCGGCGCCGCCATAGCGGAAACGGTAATCCTGGCCTCGGGAACCCCACGCCACCTGAACCGCCTCAAAATCCTGCTGAACAGCAGCCTCACGGAGGAGCAGTCCCTGAACCGGCTCTTCCGCATGGGCGTGCACACCTTGATCGCCGTGCCGCAGTACTTCATCAATGACAAGTTCCTGGTGGACGTCATGGACGGGCGGATCGGAGTGAAGGACTACAACTGCGCCTACTGGGATCTGCAGGATAAGTTCGCGGGAGTTCAGCCGCCAAGGACACGCCTTAACAAGGACTTCGATCTGGACTTCAAGTTCTATCGCGGCTTAAACCCGGAGACATCCAACACCAAGTAGGCACCAAAATTTAAATTTAATAGTTGAGAGCTCTTTATCCCGAACGTTTTACAGAAAATTTCTGGCCGAGATTCTGGGCTTTCAGTTCTACCGCTCCTTTTGCCTGGCGAGTGGTCAGTACCGGCCCGGAGATCCCAGTCACCCGCTGCACAACTGCGACTTTTACGGCAACCCGGAGGCGGGAAAGAAGATTCACGACATGATGGAGGTGGGAGCCAGTCGCCACTGGCGGGATGTCATGGAGATCGCCACCGGGGAGCGGAAGTTGAGCGGTCGCGGCATCCTGGAGTACTTTGCCCCACTCTTCACCTGGCTTAAGGAGCGAAACAAGCAGCTGGACATTCAGCCCGGCTGGGATGCAGATGAATGTGAGTATGGCGAAGAAGACCCATCATTCGAGTTACTAGGTTTCGTATTTGTTTTCAGTGTGCCGCAGGGACTGAAGTTCCAAGCTCAGGGTGTTCTCCCCAGTTTTCTAAACGTATAACTACGTATAAAGCACGTATTTTACCTATGAATAAACAAACAGATATGAACATAAATAATATAAACTATTTTGATGCTTTTTGTAAAGCTAACTTTTCATGAAAACCAACTTTTCAAATACTTTAAATGTTTATTTACAAAGGCACTTTGGTAAAACGACAGAAACTTAAGTATACATTAAGCACTACACATATCGTTAAATTACGCATCAAGTACAAACTATCCAAGTGGTTAAAGCGCGAAGTGGGCTCCCCTGCAGGGCTAAGGGCGTAGCTTGTTGCACAAGAATAAATATGATTGGGCAGGTGGCCATGGCCGTGATGAAGATATTAAAAGATTCCGAGATCCATGCGGATGAAGATCGATGGGCGAGGATGAAGGCGACGGACAAACTGGGCGAATACATCGACACAAAGTCGGTTCACATCGTCGTCTCCGAGTCGGGCGGCGTGTGGTAGTTGAGATTGTAGGCGGGCGGGCCGTTGTTGAGGAAGGCCATCGAGCGTATGCTCTCCCGAGAGGCAGTCCTCTTGGAGAAGGACATGGCGCTGACGTAGGCAGGCGCCGGGTCCATTGGCGGCGGCGGAAGATAGTGCTGTTGCTGGTGTTGCTGTTGCTGCTGCAGGTGCATTGGATGCTGCTGGTAGAGGGGCGGCGTGCATGGAGCCTGCGGCGGAGTGGAACTGGCCCCGTTCAGTCCGGCGAACACGTTCTCGCCCGCGGCATTTCCGTAGGCGGTGGACAGTGGCCGCGAGCCATGAAAATTCGAGTAACTGGAGCGCACCGAGGGCGGCCGATTGTTGTAAAGCTCGTCGGGAGCGTGGCCCACGTCGTTCAGGTGGGTGGTGGAGTGTTGGTAACTGGGATTGTAGTGGCCTCCTCCGCCCACCTGGAGATTGGATACGGCCGCAGCAGAGGGCAGAGGTGGTGGCGGCGGAAGAGTCGGAGAACTCGGCTCCTCCAGCACTCCCTGCCCGTTCGTGTTGTAGTAAATGGGGTCCAGCGGAATGTTCTTGCGGTAGCTGTGGTAGTAGTGTCGGTTGCTCTTGCCCAGACTGCCCAACTGGCTGCCGGACGCGTTGGTGTTGTTCACTATGTCATTGTTGAGAGAGTGCAGGTTGGAGGCGGTCAGCGAGAGCTTGTCCTGGCGATGGAAGGAACCCAGGTGAGGTTGCTGCTGTTGCTGCTGCAGCTGCTGGTCGATGATCTTGGTCACCGGGTTCTGGTGATACTTTCGGCGGGAGCTCCGAGTGCTGCTCCTCACATAGCTTCCGCTACTGCTGTCTGCTCCGCCACCATGGCCGCCGTGCCCGTGCTTGGATCTCAAAGTGCCGCTGGAGCCGTGATGCGAACGCCTGGTGCTGCTTCCGCCTCCACTGGACTGCCTTCCTTGGGTGCCGCGCGCCATGACCGACCGCCTCTTGACGCGCCGCGGTGTCATGGGCTTGGGACTCAGCTCGCCGCCATCCTGGTCGCCTCGGGAATCGCCCAGCCCCAGTCCCATGGCGTGGCCGCCATGCCGGATGGTGTCGCTGCTGCTGCCGAATTCGATCGAGTAGAGCGACTGGCGGTGCTTGGACTGCTTGCTAATATGCTTCACTGCGCCGGGAGAACAAGATTGGATCAGTAGGAGATCGGCAAGATCGTTAAGCCACGGATAAAATGTTCAAAGTTACCTCGGGTTAGCTTTGAGTGTGCTTTTGTGATTGGAGCTGTTAAACAAGTTGGATTAGCTACGTTCGGAGAGAGTCGATAGTTAGCGGTTGGTTAGAGCCACAAATGCTACAGAAAGCCAGCTACCAGTGAGAGAACAACTTAGGAGGATAGATGGATCGGCTACGAAGAGGGCTTCCGAGACAGACAGAGAGACCCGTAGTTTGGTGTAAATGAACATTTTATTGGAAACGCCTCGAATCTCGTCGGGAATTGGCACTAGTCAGCGCAATTCGCATGGCTAAAGATCAAGATCGGGGATCTATCTAAACAGTAAATATCGACTATGCTACATGGATTTGGATCTGCTCTGCTAATGCATTTTGTGGCCTCAAGCTTAAATCTAGACTTAACGAATCTATAAGTTTGTATGGTTACTTTTGTTTGCGTTTGTATAACGAATCTCGCACTTAACTCAATAGGCAACTTCTTGTTTGTGTTCGACCACTAACGTTTGCATCGCAGTACATTTCGTAATTAGCGGTAATATGTGTATATCGTATTTCAGTTATTTTAGTTAAACAACAAAAGGCAACTCTTGGGGAGGCTGCGCTCCCCGCACATAACATCAGTATATATATCTTGTATACTCTAATCTCTATTCCGTCATTCATCCAAGGCATCTGGTTGCAATTGGCGCTAAACTTTCAATCTCGCTTGCATTCTCCACAAATTCTCATATCCTTTGCTTGATAATGATTTTTGTGACATTTTCGTTTGTTAAATAATCGTTTGTCGTTCATGTTTGTTTGCAGCTATCACAGATCAACATAAAATTGTTAGGCTTGCACTCTGTCGCGACTTTCCACGCCTTCTATCACAATTCGGGGAAAGTCTCTACTGTTCGCACGTATGTGAATGGTTACTTAGTTCTACTTAACAGAAGTCAGCTCTGCAAGGCATCATCCGAATCGTTAAACGCACGCATGGGAAGCTAATGTTACGTCCTGTTCTTAGCCAAGTTAGCCGGCTGGTTAGGCACAACAAAGAAACAGCAACACCTATGTATATGTATGAAGGTTGTGTAAGGGGATCGAGTGATCCCGGTAATGTTAGTAACAGGCCTCTTGCCAAGGCAGAGAGCTCGATTAATAGAGCAGGAGGAGCAAGTGCAGCGCGACGTACTTAGATCTAGGCCTGCACGCCCACAATCGAGTTGCAGAAGGAGCGGGGACGGGACTTTTGGCCGTTAGCACTTCGACCACTCCGACGATTCACGTGCGGAGCAGCCTCGGCTTCCGCCTGCTCCACCAGGCGGTCATCGCTCTGGGCGCGCACCACGTATCCGGGTGGAGGAGCGCGAATCTGGTCGCAGAAGTTCACAGGAATCGGAGGCCTGGGCCGGCGATTGCTGCGACGCACCATTGGCGAGCCATGTGGGACGGGAAGGGACAGGGGCACCTGAACGGCAGGCCCGGATCCCAGCTTGCTGGGAATCGCATACCGCTCGGCCACTTCCGGCGAGAGATCGAGATAGGGCGCCTGACCCAAGCGCTGATGGATGTGGGGCCGGACTATTGGCGGAGGCGGGGGCGTCAGCATCTGATCGTGATCTAGTTTGGACTCGCCGTCTGCATCCTCGTCGTCCTGCATCTCCAGGCAGCTGTGCATGGGCACCGTCGGCAGCGGAATATGCGCGGGCCGCCGTGTCTTCGGGTTTGACCCCAGACGAAGGGGAGAGGGCAAACCGTTCTGGTCGTAGGGATAGGCGTTGTTGTTGGGACTTGAGCGAGAGTTGGAGTTAAAGACGAGGTGAGGCTGGGCGTTGTTGTTCTCGCTCAGGAACAGGCTATTTGGAGTGGGGCTCTGAAAGGGGACGTAGGTCACACCGTTGTCGCCCGGAGCGAACTGCTGCAGCGAGAAGTTATCTTCGTCCTCTTCGAGGTTGCGCGACAGGCGTTCGAGCGGACGGATGGGCGAGGACAATCCCATGCCAGGACTCGGATCTAGTCCACCCGAAATAGGAAGACCGGACTTGGGCGGCTTGGGCTTGTGGTGGATGCGGGCGAAATGGGAGCTGCCCTGGAGCGAGTCGGGGCTCTGGAAGATGCTGTAGTTGCTGTTGCTCAGCGAGTTCCCGGCCAGATAGGGGTTGGAGTTCTGCAGCGAGGCGTACGAGAGCGAGGGCGTGGTCTGGGGGGACATGGGACTAGGGCTGACGGGGACCTTGGAATGGTTGTGCCGGTGGCGGCGCAGGCTGCTGCAGTTGCTCCCCTCGCCGCCCGTGCGCTGGGTTAAATGATTGGTCGAGGGGTGACTGTGGGGTTGGAATGATGCGCTGTGGTTATTTGTTGTGTCTGGCGGCAGCAGCGGAGGCGCGCGCTGGTGGAGATTATTGTTGAGTGTATTATTGTTGCTGCCGCTCAACTGGTAGTTCTTGTTGAAGTGGTGTAGTTTGGGTTGCTGTTGTTGCTGATGATGGTAGAGTTTCAGTGAGTTCTGCTGCGGCTGCTGCTGCTGCAGTTGCAGATGCTTGTTTGATTGCATGGTGGCGCTTGCGGATGTTGTGGGTATACTTGTATAGCTCACGTACATTGGGTGCACCACGGTGTGCTGTGGACTCTTCGCGTCGCCGTTCATGAAATCGACTGTAAACCAGAAATTGATTAAGATGCTTTAACAATAACCAGAAGAATACGTCGAGTATCGCAGGACACTGTGCAGCAGCCACAAGTTTTGAACCAAATAAAGGTCAGTCTCTGGCAAGTGATCAACTTGGTGCTATTTGTGTGAATTGTAAATAAATGTTTTTGTATTTTGATTGTTTGCCTATCACTTAGCTATCGGTCAAAGAAACTTGAGATTGTTTGACTTTCACAAACTTTCCTGTTATTGATTTCGATTCACATTACTGTTTCTACTAAAATGCAATGATTTTCGGAGCACTCAGTTGGCGTTCTACTTTGTTTTGGGCTGCGCAGTGTCGCTGACGATAGGCAAATACAATGTTGTTGTTTTCTTGATTAAGAATGAATGACTTAGACATAACATGGATTACATTACGAGTATATGGCATGTATGTAAGTATAATGTTTTTAGGGGCATATGTAGAGATGCTCACGGTTCACATGGACACGGCACAATGGTTAATATGGGATACCATATACGTTTAAATCGAAAACAGTAATTTCATGTGGGTACAATCGCATTCCAGGGTGCGGGTTTTGGGTGGGGAGGCTTAAGCTTACATATCGACAACCTGACGTATTCGACACTAACAATAAACAATCGTCTTCGACTTCTCGATGTCGCTTCAGAGCTTCACATAAACATTCATTACACATAGGGGAAGTAATGCAGGTTATGGGGAAGGGGAAACATTTACCATAGACACAGTGCACAGTGAGACCCGAAAGTGGGAGATTATGGGGGATGAGAGGGGTTAGCAGTGACCGAACCCGGTTAGTGGGGTTTGTGACAAACGAGCGTGGTTCGTAATCAGAGAGCGCCACTTACATCTGTCGTCCTCGTCAAGAAATATGCAACTGATCAGAATCGCACCGAGTATGCCGAGCAGCTGTGGGAGTGGGCGAGACAATTAACACAATTCAGGGCACTTGAGCCAGACGGGCACTCACCGCCAGGGCGCACTGCACCCCCGAGTGGGTGATCTCCACCAGCTCGTAGTCCAGCAGGCAGCCGTCCACGCGCTCCGGCCGCTGGGGCCGGAACGGATCGTCCGCGGTCATGTTGTAGGTGGGCTTGCAGCCGTACCCGTTCGCCTCGAACCAGGAGACGCTGCCAGTGCCCAGGTTGAGCAGGTCACTGTCCTGTGGAGGAGCGATTCGCGGGGTCAAGTAGCTGTCTATGTGTATTCGGACGTGCATTGACTCACCCTGTTCAACTGGCCCACATTCAAGTAGAAGCAAATGAGGAAGGCGTTCCAGCCGATCCACAGGAAGTTCCATATTAGATACTGCAGGCGGGCACACAAAGTAAATTGGGGTTATCGCATAGATATGGTAATCAGGCCACTTACGGTGATGATGTATTTAACGCGGAAGTGGTAGGCGCCGTAGAACCCGAATATGATGAACAGAATGTGGAAAAAGTTCACCAGGATGGGCGCCCACATGTACCCGAGGAAGTCGAATACCTGGCGCTCGATAATCGTTATCTGCGGATCGATAGGGAGACGGGATTACGGATTACAGACTGCGAATCGTAACGATCCCGTTCGGAGTACTCACCACTTGCAGGAAGCATATTGACAGCAAAAAGTGTCGCCGCGTACACGAGCACGAGCCCATCACATCGTCATTCCATTCAGAATTTGAATAATAAATAATTCCGCTCCCCCGTCGCTATCTGCCGCGCCAGCTAGCTGTCTACTCGGCGGCCTATCGTCGCCTTATCGGGACTGGAACTGGTGGCTATCGGCGGCTATGGCTGTGCCTCCTTGTGGCATTTCCGCGTCGCTTGCAGACCTGCTGCAAGTCAAGCGTGGCAAGTGCCTCTGCCTCTCGCTCGCACCTCGAGAACGCACAGGTGCAGGGTTCGCTGGGGTTTCCAGGGGCCTCCGGGGCAGGGGTGGGAGCGAGAAAGAATGCAGCTGCACCAACGAGCAGCGAACAAAACCTGATCTGTGTGAACCGAGAGTAAATAAAGAGAAATTAAGCCAAACGAACTGCGCTACCGAGAGAAACTCTGGCCAAACAGTGCTGTGGAGGGTACTTGTTCTGGGTACCTAAGCTTGGTTTTGAATCCGAGAAAAATGAGCCTGAGCATGCGGCCGAAAAATCTCCATAAAGGAAAGATAAGAGATAACCAACCACATAGTTCTCGGAAAGCCGTAGGAAATTGGTATCCGACTAAAAGCAAGTTATATTTAACAACAAAAACTTGCTGGCCCCGGAGGAGTGGCCAATTCAACACAATATTTTAGCTAGGAAAAGTACCCAACTATTTCGCCTAGGTACACCCATCTGGGTACTCCCCATCAACACTGCTGCTCGCACACTCTCGCACACGGGAATGCTGCCCACCAACACAGTCACAGCGAGGGGCTCACGTAACGTAAACCAAACACGCACTATTTTCGCCCATTTCATCTGGGCGAGCACATATTGTCGATTTCAACAGCGTCTGCTTAGTGTCCAGGTCAAGTATGAGCAATTAATTAATTAGCACACAGCGCAGCACGGCCGGAGAAGCATCTCCATTCCATTACGCCATGTCTATATTTGAGGCCCCCACACAGACGCGATTGGCGATTGGAAGCGTACACCGACGATGCCCGGTAATCAAATTAAACAGTAATTCAATGGACAACGCATGACGCGCATTGTTTGTCACTGGAATGACTCAAACAGAGAACTTTATTCCATTTGTTTTCCGCTTGCACACGGAAGCCCCACTCTCGCACACACACACACAGAGAGAGGCACTGACCACCGTACATTCCCACACACACACTGGGGACAGGAGAGATTCGTTCCACAATTTTTGATTTGCCTGCGAGGGCTTATGTTTAGCGATACCAGGCCCACTCCACTTTACATAATACGCAGCCACGGCGGTTCACTATCTCGATTTAAAACAATTTGCACCTACGTCAAGAACAAGTGCGCGAACGAACGGGACAAAATACAGTTGGGAAGTGAGACCGTTCTGGTGCTCGACCAATAATACCGAAAATAGTGTGACCGCGGAGCCATCGCAAAAAAAAACTCCACACAAAAATATACTGCATTTATATTTTAAAAATATACTGAACTTACAAGAAGAAAAAAGAATAGGGGTATTCCCTAAACTGTTGAATTGTTGAAGATTCTGCCCCGAGACATTTGATTTACGAAAACCCGAGTTTTCGCCATAATTTATCAAAATGTCATGATAAAAGTGTTCATGCTAAAATTTTTAATCAGGTCAAATAGTACAAAGAACCAGAGTACGAAAATAACTATTGTTTTTAATTTTCAAACAAAGAATATACAAGAAATTAAAATATGAAGATAATGATCTCGCAGAAGAATTAGGTTTAATTTTGTTAAATAATAGTGTAAAATAATAATGATCTCTCATAAAAAGAAAGAAGAAAGAATTTTTAATTTCTTGAAATTTATATATGTCCAATGATATAGACATAGTTTTATGTAAGTTTAATGAGGAAAATATATACAAATTGAAGAAATGACGATAAATATATATATATGTATACAAAAATTGTAATGTATTTTATTACAAAAAAAGTTTTGGTTTTTACTGACAAATTCGACGGCTTAGCTGTTAACGCCGCCGCCGCCGTTTTTTTTTTTTTGACCCCCTTCGCTGCCGCGGACGACTAAGCCATCGTCGTAAACCTCTTTTCTGTTTGTCCGTCCGTTTCAGGTAGTATACAATTTCGTTTTATTTCCTCTTCGGGAAAACATATTAACAAAGTACGCGAATACGAAAAATTGTAAAGGTCTGTATAAATCTTGTCTCTATAGAAACGTCTTGCGATGGTATATAATTTCTCTTTGCCGAAGCTAGCTTTCTTTCTTGTTATTTGTCATGATGTATGTACATTTTAAAGATTAAAAGTTATTTCATGAGCTTAAAATAAAAAACATCACATAAATAGTACTACTTGATTTTTTAAATACAACTTATAACAAACTCGACTCGTCAAAGACACAAAACCCAGTTCAGGCGGGTATATATACAAGCACAAGTGCTCTATAGTCATTTAGTTATTAATATATTGTAAATAATGTTTGTTTGTAACTAACACTTCTCTAGCCATTTTTGGGTTAAAAATAAACAGGAATCATATATTCCCATTCAATTCATTACATTTTTTATTGACTTTTCAACAATTGAGACTGGGAATACCCAAAATATATGCATTCTTGAAATATACTAAACATTTTAAGAAACATACTAATTTAAACGAAATAATACAACGTGATAGTCGTGACATGAACCAATACTGTTCCATACAAACGCATTTTGGCGGCCTTTCTGTTTACCTTTTTTATCGTGCACTAAAATTAACAAATAATGTCCATAACGCTGGATTTTAATGGCAAGAACCTGGCCAAGAGCAAGCAATTAGACCTACACTACTTGCCGGCAAAAATAGACGGCGATGGCGAGGCGAATGTGGAGCAAAACTTCAACAACTACACAAGGGAAGCAACCGAATTTGGTAGCGGAATTCTGACGAATGCCCTACGCGGATATCCTTTGGTGGGGGAGCAGCTGAAAGTGCCCAGTGGATACCGCGGACTGGTTCTCCAGGAAACGGAAAAGCCCAGCGGATCCTCCGACAGGCAGCTGCGCCTTACAGGAGTTTTCGGGGACTTTACCTACTGGAACTACGACAAAGTGCCCTCCAATGGCGATGCCTACCGACAGGCGCTTCTCCTGGCCGATGTGGCCCAAGCTGTACGTCAATCTAGCCACCCAGAAGATCCAAAAATAACTATTTTCATTCCACAGTTGTCGCAGCCCATCAACGAACAGGATTTGGAGGCAGAAATCGCTCGGAACAAGGAAAACGCCAAGGAAAGCCCTTAGTTTTTAGTCGCGCTTACAGCGCTTTATTTAGTACTTCAAAATCTAATCCAATACATATGTATCTTTACAATTCGCACACTTAATCTGGTAAAAAAGGGATGTCGGTATATAAATAGGTGATGCTGATTCACTCGTCGGCGTCCTCGAACCTCTCATCGTCATCGTCCAGGCTGAGATTCTGGACACCGTTGCGTCCCAGTGTCAGGGCGTCTTCCTCCTCCATGGCCTCGTCATTTAAGCCACCGGCGTCCTGCATGGGATCGCTGTCCTCCGAGTCGCTGTCCGCCGAATCCGGATGCAGTGCCTGGCAAGTGGTCATGGCGCTGTACATGGTGTCCACGGTGTGGATGTCGTCCGGCAGCAGCCAGCACTCTGTGACCTCCTCGAACTGCTCGTCCACGGCGTCCTCGAAATTATCGTCGTCCTCGTGCTCGTCGCTTCCATTTCCCTCGTCCACCTCGGCGTCGGGACCCGCGCCATTCTGGCCATTAACAGCCGGCTGCGGCGGATCTCCGTAGACGCCGTTCCACTCTACTTTGTGGTCCAACATGAAGTAGATGCACTTCCTCGGGTTCGAGGAGATGCCGTGCAGGCTCACCTGCTTCCACTCGATGGATATGCCCTCCGGCTGGTCGGTTGGCTGCCAGGATAGCGTACTAAAAGCGGAAAGCATTGGTTGCTTAGGTTAGCTATCAAAACAACAATTGCAGACGCCGGCAAGGCGCTGCAGTACTTACTTTTGGGCAATGTAAATCGTGCCCTCGCCCACCAGCTTGTCGCCTAGTTTGAGCTTGATGTTGTTGGCCGTATATAGAAGACCGTGTTCGGGCGGCGAAACACGCATAATAAGCACCATTTTAATACAATTTATTTCAATTTATTGTAAAAAGCGCGATCAAACAACAGTTTTGCCAAAGCTCCAGTCCTTTCCAGCACTGTTTTCTTGTCTGCCCTGAAAAGTCTGGCAACGCTACTAGTAAGATGAATAATTCAAGTTTTATTTAAACTGTTTCCAAATAATTTTTTGCAAACAAAAGTCTTAGTGAATATATTTTTAAATAGTAAATATGAATTCATGGGAAACTCTTTAACAGCTAAGAACACTGCAGTCTGGCAACGCTCTGCTGAATTCGTCACATTTCAAAACAAAAATCCCGCCACAGATGTTTTTATGTGAAAAACTATTTTCAAATGTCCTAAAACTGTGTAAGAATATTTTATAACTCTCTAAGACGGTTAAAAAAGGCATAAATAAACCAATATGGGGTGCTACCAGATCAGCTCGTAGGTATCGGAAAAAACATCGATGTTTGCATCGATGTTTTTGGAACATCACTAGTTCGGTGGCGTCTCGTTTAATTTTCAATTTCAGCAGTTAACATCCGCGACAAATGTGATAAATGCTGAGTGATGTGCTCGGTAAACAAACCTTCGACGACAATCCATTCCTAGAAACAAAATCGCGTCAGGCGGAAGTGAAAGGAGCAGCCTTCGGTTTTCCAAACGAACTTGTCATTGTCCTTCCCACCATTGTTGTTGTTGTTTTCCTACATCCGCTGGCAGTCGTTGTTGTTGTGCTTGTCCGTGGGTAAATACAGTATTTACTCGGCAGTTTCGACGGCTTACAGGAAAATCACGATGGACACGGACCATGCAAACCTAAATGACTTCAGGGATCGCGATCTGGCCGCGCGCATGCGCCGCTGCAATTACGAAAAGTACAAGTCCCTGGTGCGCATGCACTTGTCCTTCGAACTGGAGCTGAACACGGATGAGTAAGAGGATCACACGCGCACCTGCTTATAACCATTACTTATAAACCCCCTTCACAGATTTGATCTCCCCTGTCACGAGATCGTCTACGAGGACAAGGGAAAGCTGAAGAAGTGGAACCGCCTGTCCAAGAAGCATCGCCTGGGCCATGGGGCAGCAGCTGCCACATCCTGTGCCGCCGGATCTGGCAGCAAGTCCGTGGGCAACAGCCCCACAGAGACACTGCAGCAGCAAATTGATTCTGGATTCCTTATGCACCTGCAAGAGCTGAAGGAGTTCCTCATGCTGGAGAAGAGTATGTATACCAGGACAACCCACTATGACGATTTATAAATTGTATACCCTTTTAGATCTCACCCAGGAGGGGCTGTTCCGCAAGACTGGAGCCGTGTCCCGGCAAAACGAACTTCGGATGCACATACAGCACGACAAACCACTGAATTTGGAGCTGGCTGGCTTCTCCGCCCACGACTGCGCCACGGTTTTCAAGGGCTTCCTTTCAGAGCTGCCAGAACCCCTACTCACAGACGCCCACTACCCAGCCCATCTGCAGATAGCCCCGCTCTGCCAGGCGCTCAATGGTCAAGTGGCGGCCACTGCCGAGCGACAGCGTCACCTGCTCAACTCGGTGCAGCTGCTGCTTCTGCTTCTGCCCGAGGAACATCGCGAACTCCTGCAACACATCATCGAAATGCTGCATGCCGTGGCCCAGCACGAGAAGAGCAACAAGATGAGTGCCGAGAACTTGGCCACCTTGTTTACGCCCCATCTGATTTGTCCAAGACAACTGCCGCCGGAGGTACTGCACTATCAGGCCAAGAAGATGGCCAGCATCGTGACCTACATGATCGTCCGTGGACTGGACATCTTCGAGGTGCCCGGCAAGCTGTCTACCGACATCCGGGCGTACTTTCTCGAGCGCAAACGAAAGAAAACCATGTCGCCGGAACAAACGCTCGACGAGTCCATCTCGGACGTCTCGACGGTCAACACGGTGTACACTTTCGTAGACCGCGCGGCCACTGCAGCGGCCACCAATACAAATAATACGGATACGGAGCTGGCGCAGCTTTATGCCCACATCCAGAGCATGCCGGAGTCCTCTAAAAAGCGGCGACTGATCAAGCAGTTCAACAAACAAAATGGGCAGGGTAAATTAATCTATATTTACAAGAGAGCTTTTAAGGCCCTAAATATTGGGTCGTATGATTTAAATACTTCTGCTGGTTATTGCAAAAGTGATTGGACAATTAAATAATAAAAAATTAATATTTTACATTTCCTTTAAATGTATTTGCTTAGGCACACCGTTGCAGCTGGTGGTAATGAATCGACTTAAGAACAACGAGGCCACTCGCAGCGCCAAGTCTCTAGGCGATTCCATTAAGAAGCACATTTTCCACAAGAGCCTCATGTCGCGCACTCCGAAGAGAGTGCCTCCTAGCTTCCATATGACTGGGGGACCCGAGGTAAGTCATATCTTTGAGCTACTCAAAGTGTTTTGTGTCTTGACTAACCGCATGTCTTCTCATTAATCACATGGCCATCGCCCCCAGACGCCCAATATGTCGCACGTGAAACCGCCCAAAATGCGGGTGCTTTTTCAGAGTCCCACGCCACCCACTCCCACCTCATCGACCATCACCAGCGTCACCCTGGCCACTAACCCCCGGCATCAGCTTCAGAAATCCATCTCATCAGCGTCCCTCAAGATCGAGTCCTCATCGTCGGACAACAGTTCCAGCTGTCCGGCCAGCGGTAGTATCTCTGCTCCAGTTAGTCGCCAGCAATCGAAGGAATCACCTTCGAGCGGAGTTGCTGTTGTCCCCGGCCAAGATCTGGATGAGATCGATGCCGATTGCTGCGTCACTCCATTGAAGATTATGTCAGCGGTTGCCAAGCAGCTAATTGACAAGAAGAGTGTGGCCTGGGACGAGCACCGACTGCTGGAGGTTGAGGAGTACTCGAATCCCTCCACGCCTGTCCAGCAATCGTCGCGTTACAAGTCGGAGCCTAATCTCTCGAGTATCCTGCCGCAGGTGGACGCCGAGGAGGAGGACGACGGTGCACTGACGCCCATTGTAGAGGGCCGCAGCACCATGGCAGCGAGCAGCCACCACATGGGCAGATCGATAACCCGCAAGTTGATGAAGGGCGTCAGCATGGGTAATCTCAGATTCCCTTTCAGCACGCCGGAGACGACTAAACGGCTCGTGCGCAGTGTCTCGGCCACGCTCAGAAGGCGTCCCAGTGGCGAAGAGGGTAAGCACTGCCCATCTGCAGCGGATGCACCACTGCTAGAGAATGTGGATGACAGCGATGAAGAGGACGCCCATCATAGGGAGGTGGAGGAGGAGGACGACGATACGCTGTCGGAGAACAATGGCAGCTCCAGCGAACTGCCCGCCATGAATCTGGGCTACCAGCAGATCCTTCAGAGCAGCGTCTACCGCAACATGGATCTCATCACGAGCACACCAGCTCTCCACATGGGCCGGCGTTCCATGTCGCCCATCACGAAGTCCACTCAACGCATGCCCAAGGCGATGCAGGTGCGAGAAAAACCCATTAACTGCTTCACTTTACTGTTAACATGATAAGACAAATCGTAATCAACAAGTTGCTCTAGAAAATATCACTATCTATCTAAACTGAGTGCTCCCTTCCTGGAATAATTACAACATTTTTCTTGACCCTTATAGGAATCTATTATGACTCCCCGCTCCCGAAAACCCGTAATGCTGCTGACCGCCTTGGCTGGCAATGGCGACAAGCAGCTGAACCTGAGCTTTGCTGAGCAAGACGAGCAGGATTCTGTTGGAGGTACACCCACAAAGCAGCTGGAGCCGCCGTCGCTGCACAGCGAGGATGCGACTTCTCTAGGAGGATATGCAGATATCATTGGGCAGCAGCAGAGTTTTACCCTCTTCAACTCCAGGCAGCGGACCACAAGCAGCAGCACCAGCAACGAAGACTCAAAGCCATCGAATGCCTTGTCCAGTGATTTCAAGTGAGTGTAGATGGGAGGTTATGGCATGGCAAAGGTTTTCACACTTCGTTCTCTTTCCCCAGGGAATACTTGCTAACACGTAGCGTGCTAACCGCCAGTCCGACAGACTTGTCGTTTGCCAGTCGCTCGGATGACTTTGGTGGAGCCAGCACAACGCAGGACATCGACGACTTGGACGAGTCAGATCTGAGTCCCAGCCTCCTCTACTGCCTGGACGGGAATGAGCCCACCCTGGCCTCACCCTTTGGCAACACCAACGGTAGAAAACGATCGGCGGGCACGCCCTTGAAATCGACATTGATTCCCAACCATGATGCTGATAACAAGGAGAACATGGAGAACCTCCAGGAGGAGCACTCGCGCACCAAAAAGCTTCTTATTACTTCTCCCGAGGAGTATCCGGGCGAAACGGCCCTCTAGCTTTAAGTAAAATCTATCATCCCTAGCTTTTTTCATATTCTAACGTTAAAACCGTTGTACGGTTTTAAAAAATCACCTCTCTTTAAAATGTTAAAAGAAACAAGATTGCTTCCGTGAAAAAATATTTTCGTAATGACACGTTCTCTCGTTTTAACTTGGCCGCGTTCTAAAAGTTTAGTTTAAGATCTTACATTTTAAATGCATGCCCTACCCACTATAAAGATACATATATATTTATATATAATCGGAAACTAAGTCGTTTTTTTATTATATGGATTAAATGTGTAAAATGCCTTGTGGGGGGTTGGCGAATGATTAAACTGATAAAGTAGTTGAATAATATTTTTGAAGTACTTGCGATAGAGTACGGTGAAATGTGAAATGATTGAAAAGTAGGTAAGTGGGTATAATACTGTGCAATTTCAAGGTGGAAGAAGCAATTTCTCGGCAGAGGGTACACATTTTTCCAATTTTTTAAATGTGAAGCCTTTCTCAAAACCTTTTTAGGACAACTGTCCCAAACTGAGAATAACGTTGACCAACACAGATCAAGCATCCCGAAAAACGATTCGCAACACTGTCATTTGCCGTAACAGCTGTTTTTTGTTGATACTTTGGAGGAAAACATTTTCCGGCGCAAATTACACTTTTTCGATTTTCAAGCGCAATAGTGACCAAATCCAACGAAATGGGAACCTGGGTGCTGGAGGTGGCCAAGATGGGCATGTACATGGCCTTCCCCGTGACGCTGTTCCACCTGTTCAACCAACCAGAGTATTTCGAGGAGTGGGTGACCAAGAAGAAGCGGGAGCTCTATCCGCCGGAGAGCAAGAGCCACCACGAGGAGCTGCAGCGGGCGATACGGGAGCACCACGCCCAGCACGACGCCAAGATGATGAGGGCCATGGAGGAAGCGGAGGGCAAGAAGAAGTAGATGATTCAGTGTACCCCAAACTAGGCAGGCCCTAATCCCTCGTTATATAACCGGGGGCAAGCAAACAAAACAACCGATGCTCCGGATGGATGTGACTAACCGCCCTGTAACGACGTAATAAAGACTTGTATTGAACCGAACAGCACACTCGAATCCCCATAAGTGTTTACCACTGTAAATCATCAGGAAATAACTATGATGCGGCTCCAGGGGATACTTGAAATGCATTCGGAGTCCCTTATCCATTATCTGGCGAAAACAATTCGATTGCAGGCCAAGAGCACTTGGTGTGGGGCCGCTATGGCTTGATAAGGCCATTACATGAGCATTGACATGGTTGCAAGTGGGACAGAGGCCCAAGTCCGCAAGGAGAGAGGGCTACTTGAAATCGGGTTAGTCTGTCCAATATTGTCACCTATCTTTCGGTGATAATCTCTTATCTGCAGCCGAGCCCGCGCTCCACTCCCACTCGCCACCCCCCATCCGTCCCACCTGAACCGAGGACTCCGCGATTCCATTCCGATGGGCCATCAATGGGCATACTCGCTGATAACCGATAGCGCCGCTTGACCGCCAGATGACCGTTGCGACTGTACAGGTATTCGGCGACTCTGTCACACTTTGGGGTCCAATCCGGATCGATCCAATGGGGGATTTCTCTACATGTGTTTTCGGCGTGATGCGATGCGGTGTTAGTTGAGTTGCGACAAAGATTAGATGCACTCCCCCCGATTTACGCTCATTCAATTATTTCCTAGGGTTCTGTCTCCGTCATTATCTGCTTTTCACACGGCAGCGCCGAGCCAATTGTGCCGTAAATAACAGACTACCGGAAACAATTGGACTTAATCAAGCCGAAGATAGGTTACTCTGAGTACGAGAAGATTTGTCATGTTCTATCAGGAACGGAATATTTTTTGATTATCAACCTGGGAATACTTTCAGATTATTAACAATATTTAAGATTTCACATCGTACTATCTTGTGTTAGCTTCATATGAGCTCTAAATGAGTTTGGGTTTTAAAATAAAAGCAAAATACCGAAAAGCTTTGGTAAAACCGAAGATAGGATACTCTCAATAGTATGAGAATTGCTCACGTTGCTCTCAGAACAGAATAACTTGAGAATACGCTTCTTTAGTCCTACAAATTACATTATTTCTCAAGGGGTAATAAATGGTTATCATTTTTATAATTTCAATATGTAACGAAAGTTTAAAAACTTGGCTTTTTCGAACCACCATAATGCCCCTTGCAAGGCTAAGATGGTTAAATTCCTACGTGAATATGGCACATAAGCTCTGCTTTTTACACCTCATAGAAAATTAATGAAGAATGCCTAAGCCAATTTAAATAAATTAATATGCACTATTAACAGGCTCATATACTTTTGCACAAGTACAATAGTAATAACAACATGTTAGCATGATTAACCTATTCATAAAGGTGTTTTCCCCTTTGTATCCAGAGTTATTTCCAGAACTGGCATACCATCCCGCTCAGCCACTTTTTAGTGCGTTTTACAAACTATTTTTTCCGCTCAGTAAAAGAAATAGCAAGCACATCTCAAAGTTTTCTACGCCCCAGAGCCGGTAATTAAGAAAGGTATTCGGTTATTTTTGTAATTCTCGAAATCAATTCACATTCCCACAAATTAAAGATGATGGAGCAGTTATTGTGGAATTCATCCGCTTCGGGGGACTCCCTGGACCACTCCAACCCACCAAATCCGAATTCCGGCCCCGATCCGAAGGGCTAGTGGACAAGCTTCCCCGCAGGGCATGATCGGGGAATGGGAATTGTTATGGAAACACTCGATTGCTCTTATAACGACATGTGTTGTTGGCGAAGGCGGGCGTTTAATTAGGTGCTCGGCTTTCAGCCGATTTTGGGCGCTCAGTGACGCTGTGCCGCGCTTGCTGTGCCTCCTATCATCATCCATCACCTGGCGTGGGGAAGCGAAACTATTGGGAACTGATTTACGACTATGACTTCAGTGCTTGACTTCTCGGTCGGCGTCGCTGCTTTAGTTATCGCATGGAAGGCGATTTTTCCAGCGAAATAACGGTCGCGTGGCGAATTCAGTTCATTCCCGGCGCTCGAGAAGAGAGCACCTAGTAGAATAGTACCCAAAAGAACCCAAACCAGCCATCGCCATGTCCAAGGGATCGGTGTTGCCGCAATATATTGCCGGCTTGTCGGCCAGCTTTGGAGCCCTCTGCATGGGGGCCTCGATCGGTTGGTCCTCGCCGGTGGAGAACATGATCTCGGTGGAATCGGACTACGGATTTCCGATCACCTCCAGCGAGTTCGGCTGGGTTTCCTCGCTTTTGACCCTGGGCGCCACGGTGATCTGCATTCCAATTGGCTTCGCCATCGACTGGATCGGCCGCAGACCCACTATGTTGGCTCTGATTCCGCCCTATATGGTTGGCTGGGTGCTCATGCTGTTCGCCAATAACGTGACCATGCTGTACTTCGGGCGCTTCATCCTGGGCATGTGTGGAGGAGCCTTTTGCGTGACTGCTCCCATGTACTGTACGGAAATCTGTACGACGGCGTTGAGAGGAACGATAGGCGCCTTCTTCCAGCTGCTGATTGTGTCGGGCGTGTTCTACGGCTACTTGGTGGGAGCCTTCCTGCCCCTGCTCACCATCAACATCCTGTGCGCCATCCTGCCCCTGATCTTCGCCACCATCCACTTCTTCATGCCCGAATCCCCCGTCTACCTGGCCATGAAGGGGCGCAACGAAGATGCCGCCAAGGCCCTGCAGTGGCTGCGTGGCAAGGATGCCGACATCGATGACGAGCTGAAGGAGATCCTGGAGGAGTCCCAGAAGCAGAGTGATCAGCCCCAGGTGAGTAAGCCCCAAAACAAACCGCCATCGATTCGTACGTAATGAAGATTTTATCTATATCAACGGAAGTGGGTTTTTGAAATCTGGTTTTGTTTTGAAAATTTGAAAAATTATAAAAAACATTGAATTTTATATTTTTAGAAAGCTGTTTTCTAATGTCTAGAAAATATTTTAAGAATTTGAATTGGAGCGCTTTTTAAATAATATTTATCATATTTTTATCTGTTCTAACTCACCTAATTCCCTCTATTGCTCGTAGTTCCAATCGACCTAGATTACAAGGCGAATAAATAGTTTGATTAAAGGTTTTCGTTTCCCTGACAGTTTGATTACGGCCAATAAAAATACGTTTTCGGTTGCCATAATCGATTCGTGTACGTATTGTATATAATTAAAAGATACTACTTATCATTGTTAATAAATACTTTGATTTGGCTAGGCTTATGTAATCCTATAAACCGGATTCCGAAAAGATAAAAGGAAATCGGTAATAACGAACCTGGTGTTTCCTTTACTTAATTGCAGGTCAACATTCTTGTCGCCCTCCGCCGCCCCATCGTTTTGAAGGGACTTCTGATCGCAGTGCTCCTGCAGGTGTTCCAGCAGTGGACGGGAATCAACGCCATCCTCTTCTACTCCACCTCTATTTTCGAGGACACGGGCTCCGGTCTGAGAGGCAGCGATGCCACGCTCATCATTGGAGCCACCCAGGTGACCAGCACGCTAGTGGGCGTGGCCATCATCGATAAGGCTGGTCGTCGGGTCCTACTCCTGATCTCCGGCATCCTGATGGCCGTGACTACTGCCCTGATGGGCGTCTACTTCCAGCTGAGCGAGAGCGACCCGGGATCCATGGACAACTTTGGTTGGCTGCCGATCAGCAGCATCTGCGTCTTTATCGTCTTCTTCTCGATCGGATTCGGACCGGTGCCGTGGCTGGTGATGGCTGAGCTCTTCGCGGAAGACGTGAAGAGTGTGGCGGGATCTATTGCCGGCACCAGCAACTGGCTGTCGGCCTTCATGGTCACGCTGCTGTTCCCGATCCTCAAGAACTCAATTGGGCCCGGACCAACGTTCTGGATCTTTACCGTGATTGCGGTCCTAGCCTTCCTCTACTCGCTCTTCTTCGTGCCGGAGACCAAGGGCAAGACGATAATCGAGATCCAGCACATGTTGGGCGGCGGAAAGGTGGACAAGAGCCAGAACAGGAGCGAGACGTGAGAAAGTATTAGCAAGGAAGTCTTAGCCGTAAGGATACCCCTTTCATGTTCTCTCTAAGTCAAATAAGGAAAAGTTATGTGTAAGAAGTGACGACTATAACCAATAAACTAAAAATTGTTTTAATCCATAAGCTGGATTTTCGTATCTTTCCGTTTGTTAATAACCAATTACCTAATTAAGCTAACAAGAAAAGCAAGATTACTTCAGTAGGATTTTAACATTTCCATTAGTTTACCGTCTTACAAGTTTTGTAATGAAGATTGTAAGTTCAATACCAAATAAGTAGCCCCAAAGTGACTTGCACAGAGCTATTTTAAAATTCAATCATTATTAGAAACAGTGTTAATTGGTCTCCTTATCCCAAAAGTAGGCAGCTAAACGCAAGCTGCTCGAATGAAGACAATTCTGGTCACCCACAAGATCCTTATCAATTCTGTTTTTCTGTATCTACAACATAGATATCGAAACTTGCTCCTATCAGACCTGTGTTTCTGTTTTACTTAGCAATATAACAATTAAAATTATATAAAGCATCAGCTTTAATTGTTATCAATTAGGACTTAAGTTATAATGAATGCATATTCAAACACCGTAGTGCTTTCCCGCCCTGCATAGTGTGACCAGTGCGCTGCGAAAACATAATTCTGAAGACGTTACATGAAGAAAATCCAGTTAGAACCGCTGGCCACGCTGTTGCCGGCCTCGTTTCTTTGTGACAATCTGACTCTGTTTTTCCTTCGCAATTTTCCGGGGCTTTCATTAAAGAAGTTTGACTTCCGAGCAGAGACTGCAGGAACTGGGTTCTTAAGCAAGTGAAGTGAAAGGAAAGATAGGGATTCTTGATCAGCCAGTGTGGAGCGCAGACACCGAAGGGCAAAGGAAACACCCTAGCATCGGATAAACAAAAACCGGTGATTCCCAAGAATTGCGAACCGCCGCACCCCCACCCCGTGATAAGGAATCCAATTCGATCTCGCCACGTCAGCAGGGCAGCCAAGACGACAGTCTGAGAAAAGACTTATAGAGCAACGCATCAGAACATTTTTCGCACGCTAGCAGGCAGGATCTAAGATCATTGGTGCAGCGTCATGGCAGATAGTAACGAGGCCAGCGAACTAAAGGTGAGGTCCTAGGTCCTCGGTGATTGTATATTTGCAAACATACCTTTTCCCCTTCCATGCATACAATCCCCTACCAGGCTCGCGACTACCAACTGCGGCTCGTAGATTACATTACCAAGCACAATGGCATTATCTACTTGCCCACAGGCTCCGGGAAGACCTACGTGGCCATCCTGGCCCTCAAGCGCTTTTCCAAGGACATGGACAAGTGAGTTCCCGTAGAATTCAAATTTCCCTGCACCCTACTTAGCTGCTATTCCAAGGCCCCTAAACAACGGCGGAAAGCGGGCACTGTTTATCTGCAACACCGTGGAACTGGCCCGCCAACAGGCGGTGGCCGTCAGGAAGTACACAAACTTCAAGGTCGGTTTTTACGTGGGCGAACAGGGCGTGGACGACTGGTCGCGCGATCAATGGACTGGCGAAATTCAAGACCACCAAGTGAGTACAACAAATCATGCACAAGTGGGGTGCAGGGTGGGGGCAATGACGTGTCCCTCTGGGCGCAATTCCACTCATGATCACGTTCGAAGTACTTACACATACACACTTGAAACGATTCCATGCGACACTCAACTTTGGGATCAGGATTTTTAATGGCCCTGTCATCCGGTTTCACTCAGTCATTACAAAAAGGAATAATTACATAACTTGCATTGAATTGCATTACCAACTTGCATTGTTTTTTTGAATGCTTTATTAAATACATAAAACGAATACTTTAAAATTTGATGATTACAAACGTAATTCCCGTAGGTTCTGGTGGGCACGGCTCAGGTGATCCTAGACTTGTTCACCCAGCGGCACATGGAGCTCAGCTCCATTAGCATTGTGATCATAGACGAGTGCCACCACGGCACGGGTCACCATCCGTTCCATGAGTTCATGCGGCTGTTCCTCTGCGTTGGCCCGAACTTGCCGTTGCCCCGTGTCTTGGGCCTCACCGGTGTACTGATCAAGGGTAATGAGATTAAGCAGGTGGCCAAGAAGCTCAAGGAGCTGGAGACCACGTATCGTGGAAACATCATTACTGTGTCGGACACCAAGGAGCTGGAAAACGTGATGCTGTAAGATATGCTTAGTGCTTTTCCTTTCAGAATCTCACATAATGTGGATTTTTTGTAGATACTCCACCAAGCCGAAAGAGTACCTGATCACGTATCCCAATCAAACGCAGATGTTTCTTATCACCCAGTCTATACAGTCACAGATTCAGAAGTTCTTCGCGACCTTGGATCTTATGGACATTGGCACTCAACCTGTTCGGCGGTCGAAGTCCTTGCAAAGCCATCGGGATCCGCAGAAAAAGAGCGTGGTAAAGCAGCTGTTCAACGACTTCCTCTTTCAGCTGGATCAGTATGGCATCTACGCGGCCTCAATAGCCATCGTCTCGTTGATAGTCGAGTTCGAGGTGAAGAAACGCCAGGCGGAGACGCTGAGCCTGAAGCTTATGCACCGGACGGCCATTTCCTTGTGCGAAAGCATCCGGCATACGCTGGTTCAAAAGCTGCGCGACTTCGTCGACGAGGACGAGGATCTCGATGATAAGACCAACACCGAGGAGACTATCATGAACTTTTCCACCCCGAGGGTGCAGCGATTTCTGCAGTACCTGAAGGTCACCTTCGCCAACAAGGATCCCAAGGATATCTGTTGCTTGGTCTTCGTCGAAAGGCGCTACACCTGCAAGTGCATCTACGGCCTGCTGCTGAACTTCATCGAATCCACGCCGGAGCTGCGGAATGTGCTGACGCCCCAGTTCATGGTGGGCCGCAATTCCATTTCCCCTGATTTTGAGAGCGTTCTGGAGCGAAAGTGGCTGAAATCGGTAGGTTGAGATAATAATATGCAAATGTGACTTTTTCGGTATTTGCTTTCCTGCAGGCCATTCAGCAGTTCCGGGAGGGCGACGCTAATCTTATGGTCTGCTCAAGCGTCCTGGAAGAGGGCATCGATGTGCAGGCCTGCAATTATGTCTTGATTCTGGATCCGCTCAAGACCTTCAACATGTATGTGCAGACAAAGGGTCGGGCTCGTTCCAAGGATGCCAGCTTCGTGTTGTTTTCCTCGGAGCTAGACAAAACCAAGATATCCCAGCAGATCCACCAGTATCGCGAAGCACATACCGAGATTGCTGCGTACCTGAAGGATCGAGTTTTGGAGCGTACTGAGCCGGAAATGTACGAGATCAAACAGCACTTCCAGGACATCATTCCGCCCTTTATTAATGAGCACGGATCGATTTTATTGCCCAGCAGTGGCTTAATTCTTCTCCATCGTTATTGCCAGAGCATGCCTTCGGATGCCTTTGGATTTGTTATTCCCTGGCTCAATCTATTGGATGAAGAGGGCCGCAAACAAATCTTCGGAGACTCTGCGAAGGGAAAGCAAGTAATCTCCATCAGTCTTCCGCTTAATTCAAGACTAAAGGACACGATATACGTAAGCTGCAGGTTTAGATGGGATGTGTGGGACGAAGACCCTAATTTCCTTTCTTTCCTGATTATTCCAGAGCGATCCCATGGACTGCGTTAGGTCCGCCAAAATATCGGCTGCATTCAAGGCATGTAAGCAACTCTACCTACTGGGAGAGCTGAACGAGAGATTTCTGCCGAAAACGCTTAAGGAGCAGGTGGCTGCCATCGCCGACGTTCACTTCGATCACTGGAAGAAGTATGGCGATGACGGTGGGTTTTGCTTAAACAAGATCCTTATATCACTTTAGATCTGTTGACTTACTCCAATGTTATTCCTTCAGTGACTGCAGCAGTGCGCAAGAATCCGGAGAACAAGACTCGCACCTACAAGACCGACTGTCCGGCGGAGTTCTTTGACGCACGTCCCCGGGTGGGTGAGGTCTGTTTTGTTTACGAGATCTCCTTGGAGCCGCAGTTTGAGTGCTGTGACTACACGGAACACGTATTCAAAAACCTCCAAACTCCGAGAAATGTTGGTCTACTATTGCGGCACAAGCTTCCCCGTCTGGCGGAGATGCCGCTGTTCAGTAACCAGGGAAAACTGCATGTTCGTGTGTCTGAGGAACCGTTAGAATTGGTCCTGCAGAGCGCCGATCAGCTGGAGCTGCTGCATCAGTTCCACGGCATGGTCTTTCGCGAGATCTTAAAAATTTGGCAGCCGTTCTTTGTATTGGATCGACGCAGCAAGGAGAACTCCTACCTGATAGTTCCTCTCACCCTGGGCGAGGATCGGCGAAAATACATTGACTGGCCACTGGTTACCAATTTTCAGAGATTGCCCAAAGTCCAAAAGTCAAGTGTACAGCAGCGCAAGCAGCAACCTGCTCCCCGTCCCGAGGACTTTGAAGGCAAAATTGTGACCCAATGGTACGCCAACTATGAGGAGAAGCGCATGCTGGTCACCAAGGTGCACCGGGAACTTACTCCGTTTAGCATGATGGAGAAGAACCACCAGGATAAGTCCTACTTTGAATTCACAATGTCCAAGTATGGCAACCACATCGGTGATGTCGTACACAAAGATCAGTTCCTCATCGAGGTCAGGGAACTCACGGAGCAGCTCAACTTTTATGTCCAACAACGTGGCAAATCCTCTGCTCAGAGCAAAGCCAGAGCCAAAGTGGTTCTTATACCGGAGCTTTGCTTTCCTTTTGGTTTTCCTGGCGATCTCTGGCTTAAGCTGATCTTCCTGCCCAGCATCTTGCGTCGCCTGCACTTCCTTCTGCATGCGGAGGCACTGCGAAAGCGATTTAATGCCTATTTGGGACTCGATCAGCTTCCCATAATTGGAGCGGATTACAGGCCGAAGCCACTGGAAATCGATTGGTCTCTAAAGAGGAATGTCGACCCCCTGGGCAATGCCATACCCACTGAGGATGTCGAGGAGCCGCGAGCCCTTCTGGAACCGATGCCCACAAAAACTATAGAGACGGCCTTCGCCAACCTGCATATCGATGACTTCGAGAATCCCTGGCAGCAGTACATGGAGCCCGTGGATCTGTCGCGGAAAATAATGGGCGCCTACACCGTGGAGGTGGACTACTATTATAAGTTCACCATGGGTCAGGTGGCGCTCTTGGATAAGATGGAGTTCGAGGATAAGGAGTTCTGGGCAGAAAATCAGTTCAAAATGCCTAAGGGTAATATCTATGGGTGCAGAACTCCAGCCAAAGCGACAGGTAATCTTCACGCTCTCATGCCGGCGGGTAAAGCTTTTCCGGGACCAGTTAACCCGCTGTCCATCCTGCTGAAAACCGTATCAAACGAATATATTACGCCCGCGGAACAGGGAGAATTCCTGGCTGCAATCACCTCATCGGGCAGCGCGGATGTGTTCGACATGGAGCGTCTAGAGATGCTGGGCGACTCCTTCCTCAAGCTGGGTGCCACGCTCTACCTGGCCAACAAGTATCCGGACTGGAACGAGGGTACCCTCACGCAGGTCAAGTCCAAGTTGGTGTCCAATCGGAATCTGCTGTATTGCCTCAGTGACACGGACATACCCAGAAAGATCAGCACGGTGCTATTTACCCCGAGATACACATGGGTTCCGCCCAGCGTAAGTTTGCCCCACAATGTGCTGGCCTTGTGGAATGAGAAGCCAGAATTGGCGGAGCTCGTGGGTCCGCACAATCTACGGGATCTGGCTTTAGGTGAGGAGGAGTCGCTTGTAAAGGGCAACTGCAGCGATCTCAATTACCGCAGCTTTGTGGAGTGTTGTCAATCGAATAAGTATACACATTATGCTGGCGTAGATTTCTCCACCGAGGTGAACTTCTGCGTGGGTCTCGGGAAGATTGCCGAAAAGGTGGTGGCCGATACTTTGGAGGCGCTTCTGGGCGTGATCGTGAAGAACTACGGTCTACAGCACGCTTTCCGCATGCTAGAGTACTTTGGCATTTGCCAAGCGGACATTGGGAAACCCCTCACCCAGTTGCTCGATCTTAAATTAGGAGGCAACAAGATGCGGGCAAACACCGCGGAGATCGACGGCTTTCTCATCAACCACCAACATCTGGAGCAGAACCTGGGCTACACGTTCAAAGACCGGGGATATTTGCTGCAGGCGCTTACCCATCCCTCGTATCCCACCAATCGCATCACTGGCTGCTACCAGGAGCTGGAGTTTATAGGCGATGCTATCCTGGACTTCCTAATATCTGCCTATATTTTCGAAAACAACACCAAAATGAATCCAGGCGCCCTTACGGATCTGCGATCCGCTCTGGTTAACAATACGACGCTGGCCTGTATTTGTGTGCGGCACAGACTGCATTTCTTCATCCTGGCGGAGAACTCCATGCTTTCCGAGTCTATATCCAAGTTCGTGCAGTTCCAGGAGAGCCAGGGTCACAGGGTTACCAACCATGTGCGCATCCTGCTCGAGGAAGCCGACACTCAGCCCTCTGCCGTGGACATGGATGACGAACTGGAGATGGTGGAATTGAAGGAGGCATTAAATGCTATCTCCCAGGATGGGAAGGAAAGTGCCCCGCCAATGGGCGACTTTAACATGTCGACGAACGTGGATGTTCCCAAAGCACTGGGCGATATCCTGGAGGCTCTAATTGCAGCAGTCTACCTGGACTGCCGGGATCTGCAACGCACTTGGGAGGTGATTTTCAATTTATTCGAACCGGAGCTGCAAGAGTTTACGCGCAACGTACCCATCAACCCCATCCGCCAGCTCACCGAGCACAAGCTCGCCAATCCCGTCTTCAGTTCGCCCATCGTCGACCAGGACAAGGTGATGGTCAGCTGTCAGTTCACCTGCATGGAGAAGTCCATCAAGGTGTACGGTTTTGGCAGCAATAAGAACCAGGCCAAGTTGGCGGCCGCTAAGCATGCCCTGCAGAAGTTGAGTAAATGTGACGCCTAATATGGTGGGACACGCAACGCAGCCCTGTTTACCTTTCACTTCCAACTGATTTCTTCGAAACTGCATTGCTCATCGTTATCCGGGCTTGAAAAAATCCGTTCCAAGTGGAATGAAAAGCAAGCTGTGGCAGGCTTTTATGAACAATAACTACAAAACGCAAGCAAACAATCGAATTTAAAAATACTTTTGCATTGCATCCCTTTTAAAATGTCTGATTTTAAGCATTTTTTTATTTTTATAAAACTATAATAACTGACTACTTCGAACTATAAGTTCGTACTGCTGCTCCATGCAAATTCAAAAACTTTGTTTGAACTGTTGTCTGTTAAATGCGATATATAAGATTACTCAGAATCAAATATTTTTATACCTTAGAACCGATAAATAAAATTTACCAACAATTTATATCTATGTTTTTGCGTTTTTATTTACCGCGTGCATGCTTGAGTTAGATTTACAATCGGCGACGTCGTCAACGACGGAATGCCACTTATTTACATTAAAAATGCCGAGTGCATTCTCCTCACCCTCCGGATCCGATCCATGTGCCTATCAGCCATTCATTTTTCGTTGTTCGAGGGCTCTAGTGCTTCACGAATTACAAATTATAATAAGTAACGTTGGGGCGGGAAACCCGAAATCATGGTTATTATGTTAAGACAAACCAAATAGCGTATGCCTACATTTGGAATGATATATCTAGCCAGACAAAATACGAACTAAAACGAAGTGGGACACACACAGGTATACGATACAACTAAGGGGGAATGCGAGTGGGCATTCCGGGTTGAGATAAAGTAGAGATTAATTTGCTCGCTTCTCTATGTTTAGCACGAATCGTGCTCTTTAAACGCGACAGGTGCAATCCGGTTTGTTGATGCTGCGCTGTCGCGTCTGCAAGTTACGCAGGGCAGCTCCGCCGTACTGGATGCCACTGCCAATGCGCTCGGGATCCAGCTCTCCGGTTTCAATCTTGGCCAGGATGGTCTTAGAGCACTTTAGGAAGGCCTCCTCCACATTCTCACCCGTCTTGGCGCTCGTCTCCAAGAAGATAAGCTCTAAAGGGGTAAAATAATAATGAGATAACGAAGGGCCCCTTAAGCAAGTCGCAGAAAACGCACCATTCTCCTGGGCAAAGGTACTGGCCTCCAAGAAGGTCACATCCCGAGACTCCTCCAGGTCCTTCTTGTTGCCCACCAACAGAATCACAATATTTGGACTGGCCAGGGTGCGGGCATCGTTAAGCCAGTTTGTCAGGGCGTTGAATGAGTCCCGTGAAGTGGCGTCGTAGACCAGGAGGGCTCCGGCAGCTCCCCGATAGTAGGATCTCGTCACCGAGCGAAATCTCTCCTGTCCAGCGGTATCCCATATCTGCAGCTTCACCGACTTGCCGCCCACGTTCACAATCCTCGAACCAAACTCCACGCCGATGGTGTGCGAGCTGTCGTCTTTGACTAGGACGAGTTGTATATATGTAAATAATAAATCGATGCACACGGGCTGGGATCTGGACCTGGTTGGCTACCAACTTACACTTGCTCTCGATGAAGTGATGCAACAGGCAACTTTTGCCACTGCCAGCGCTGCCGATTATCAGGAACTTGAACAGGTAATCTAGGTGAGTGCCCACCACCGGAATTAATTAGTAACAGTCGTTAATTAGATAGTTGTGTGATGACAAACCGTATGTTTCCGACATTGTTTTTGTTTCCCTTCTGCGTAGTAGTCTCCTTTGTTCAGATATTTGCCGTGTTTCCGGGGCTAACGGATGGCTGGTGCGGATGGGCACCAGAAAGTGCAAAGGACGCGACCGAAATCAGCAATATCTGGCGTTAGCAAGGCCTTTAAACAATTAACAAACCGAAATGGGTCTCAAAATTTGTGGATCTGTTCAGGTTGGGAGGCAGCTGTGAGCAAACGCGAAAATACCAAGAAAACGTGGGTGTGACCAGGTGGGGCCAAAAGTGATTCATAGGGAACTTCGACATTTGTTTACTTTAAAATTGTTAAAAAAAAATATTTCATTTATAAAAACGATGGCAACACATGTTTATTGCTCTTAATAGATTTCTTCGATCATCAGGTTTCTTGAAAATATCTATGTACAAGTTTTATACAATTTAGTATTGCTAATGTAGTATAGGTATCCTAAGAATCCTTTTGTTTTTCCGGCACATAGTCCTGATAGCAATTAACGGGGTCCCTGGCCGTGTACACAGTATAACCCAATTTACTGGCCTTGAAGTTCTACAAAATCAGATTAGAAGGGAGAATTACTGAAATCGGCCCTTTTGATAAGAACGGATTGCCCTACCTTTAAATCACCAGTTATTAGGCTCCATAGGTAAACGAAGACCGCCGGAATCACAGTGCACAGGACAAACAGCTCGAAAGTGTTTAGCTCGCCAAAAATGGATACTTTCATGGTGAGTTCTTGTTTTCTATTAACTTTTGTCCAAAATAGGATTTTTGATGGCAAATTTTTCTCCTCACGTACACCCCGCCAGAGTTGTCTCCTCTCGCAGTGGAGTTTTGGTCGCTTTTAGGGTCATACTGCTGTGGTAATATTTAGGGCATTCGAATAGTGTTCATCCATTGCGAATCTTTTGGAGCGAAAGAAAAGTAATAATATCGACAAAAATGGCTTTCCGCATCCCCTTTGGCAAGAAGCACGCTGAGATTGCGAGTTCCTTGTGAGTATAGGATGTTCTGATTGGTCCAGCGTCAAGGACTTGCGTGGATTCAGAATCCCGGGCTGCAAACACCACACATTGCATAACACACCATTCCTCTTTGTATTTGTAGCATCCGATCTGGAGCTGGATTTGGAGGAGCTGCGGGTCTGGCCGTGCTCTACTACACTGACTGGAAATTGGTCCTGCAGTACGTGCCCATCTACGGATCCAAGTTCGACAAGAGCGAGTAACTCCACAACCTTAGTGTAATCCACTATAGCCTCGATGTTTAGCTTGGAGAATAAAATAAGTTAAAACGAGCCACGGGTATTACTGAAAATCGTATATTACAAATAACTTCGTAGAGAGCACAAGAATCGCTTATATTGTTTCTCTAGCTAACTTATGGCTAGGGCTTAAGTAATTGGTCCTTAAGACTTACATGGCTAGCCTATTTTGATTAGGGATCGTATAAAAAGTACATCGGCGAGCTGCGCATTCGAGTGGAAGAGTACGAAACGGTTTCTTTTTTAAAAAGAGTAATAGGAGATTGCGAGAACTGGAAGCCCGAATCGACCGGCGATCGAATCAATTTAGGTAATTCATTTTGAATTTCGCTTAATAAGTTATAGTTTGTCCTGGGCCTGGACGACTTAACAATCGGGTTCGACAAAGGAGGCGGGGAACAGTCCAGTTTTGTGGGTGCGGGCATGAGTGCCCTTGTACCAGCCGTTCTTCTGCTTGCGCTGGACATAGATGATGTCGCCCAAATGAAGCTCCAATTCGATATCGCTGTTCGGAGGATAAGGCACAATGCATCTGAAGCGGCTGCAAAAACAGATTACATTAATTACTACTTTAGCTCTGTTTGTGTAGTTCACAACCCACCTTTCCCTCGTGCAGTAAGCTGACTTCGTGGTGGCACTGGCCTTTATGGCCGCCTCCGTAATCACGTTGCTACTGGGGGCGCTCAGCACATGTCCCGCATCAAGGCTGTGCGACTTCCGGTGGTTGGGTGCAATGATCATGTTGGCGTGCAACTGGGACTGCGGTCCTCCTCCAGGCAGCGCCTGCTGCTGTCCACCTGCATAGATAGCAGGAACCACAGAGGAAGCAGGCGGTGGAGGCGACGCTGCATTGCTGTACATGCTGCGAAATGTGGCTGCATCCAAGGATTGTCTAGCACTGTATAACATTTGGATTAGTTAATTTGACTCAATCCTAGAAGTACGCTAAACAAACCAAATCAAGGGAGGACGATCCTTGTTGCCTTTGAGGCGCTGCGAGCCGTAGCTGTTGGTCGGAGCAGGCAGTTGCTTGGGAAGAAATTGCTGATGTTGTGGTGCTGGCTTCGTTGTTGGAATTTCATTTAGCGGTTGACTGTGCTGCAGTTGACTGGGGCACGAGCCGGATCTAAATATTTAAAAGAAATCAACTATAATTCTGATCTAAAAACATAACTCTTACTTAAAACTCATACCTCACATGCACTGGATGCAATTTAGCTGCTGCTTTAGTTGTAGTTTCTACGTTGGGACTGATCACATCCTTGGGTGAGTGCTGCAGTGATGCTCCGGGGGATTTAGAGCGGGTTTTCATATGAGTTAATCGCCTCATAAGACCCACTGCCCCCGATGAGGAACTGCTGCTCGTAGCGGAGGCTGCGCCACTTTCGGGCTTAGGTTCCGATTTTCTGCTGAAAAGTGCCTCCACTGGCTTTGTCCAAACGGAGCAACTGGTGGTAGTGGCGGTGGCCTGCTGCTGTCGAGGTGGCAAATCTGGTGGCTGCATGGGAAGCATATTGTTTAGCCGCACATCTGGTGCAACGGGTTGCTGCTGGGGATGTGGTTGTTGGACATCCGAGCTTTGGGGCACATATTTCCACTGGTGCATTAACTGCTGCTGGTCGCGGGTGCGTAGGGGAGTCAGGTAGTTACCCGGAAATACCCCGGTGATGTCCAACCAGTTCTTACCCTTAAACCAACCGTCCACGCATCGTTCGGTCACAATGTAAACACAACCCTTCTTAAGCTCCAGCTCATCTGTTTGACGTGGCTTGTACGGGAAGAGGGCCAAGTATCCCCAGGGCAAATTAGGCGGCACTTGCTGCTGCACATTTGTCTTAAGCACGCGCGAGGATTGCGATACGGATGTAGGTTTTGGAACCGGGGAGTTGTTAGTTATCTCCAGGCGGCTCAGCTCGTGGGGAAGACTCAGAATCTCGGCCGAATGGCGGTTGGTCTGCAGCAGACTTAAAGGAGCTCCTCCTCCCAGCAGGGCATTAAGTGAGTGCCTTTTTTCTTTGGCTCCCTTGTCTCGGAAACGAACCGAAGCCGATCCAGAAGCCAGCACGTGTTGAGGTGTGTTTGGCAGCGACGACTGATGATTCGGACTGCAATTATTCGAGCTGGATGTTGAGCTGGAATTACTGCTGGCCGGCGTGGAGTTAGATGATCCCGAGCTTGATTCCGTGACCACTGTGGGATCTATTACCGGAACTGGGGGTAGCGCTCGCTGTCCCTGCTGCTGCGACGGATGGCACGTTGGATGGTTTACGTTTTTAACTCCGCTGTCTAGCAGCTTCTTGGCAGCTGCGTTCAGCTCAACGAATGCTATAGGAAAGATTCCAATGGTCTGGCCAATACGTCCCTCTGCCCAGTTGTGGTCCACTCGGCGCATGACGTGGATCACTGTGCTCTTCTTGAACTCCAGACACCCCTCCTCATCGTTCGGCCCCATCTTGAAGTCATACATGGCGATGCACTGCGGCATGGGCAGCGGCACCGAAACCTTCACATAGTTTATGGGGAAGGTGCCCTCCTGGCCGTTGGCCTGACCCACAAACCAGTTGTTGTCTATACGGTGCTTAAGCAATATTAGATCTCCCTTCTTGAACTTCAGATCGGTGGCTTCACTGGAGGCGAAGTCGAAGAGGGCATAGGCGTGGGGAAGTAGAAAGCGGCGCTGCTTGTTGCGGGCCGGCTGCTGAGAAGACTGAAGTGTCTGCTGATGGAGGAGTTGGTTGCCAGGCGGGGCCACTGGTTCCGCTGAAGGCTGAGTCTTGGTCTTTTCCGGCTGCGATTCGATCTCCTCGCCTTTACTGTCCGCTTTGCCAGCTGCCGCATTTTGTTTCATGCCTGAGGGAAACAGGGAGAAGCGGTTTCTAGTTAGATATAGCCAGGTAAAAGCAATTCAATTGCCAGAGCCACTCAGCCACACTCATGAAGTGAAGCATTCTAGCGTAGGCTGCTGTGCCAATTGAGATTGGCGTGGGCGTAGCTGTTACCTTCCAAGATTCGCATCAGCAAGACGTTGGGAGGCAGCTCATCGATTTTGCAAGAGACCAGGATGCGGCACTCCGGGCAGCGCAGCTTGTGCTGGCTGGCCACAATGTCCTGGGATGATGAAATCATTAGTACCAAATGACATAGGGGATAAGTCCACAGGCCATTACTCACCAGCAAGCATTTGCGGCAGAAGGTGTGCTGGCAGGGCAGCACCTTCGATGTGGTGTCCAGTCGCTCCAGACACACGGAGCACTCCAACAGGTCGTTGAGTGTGTGCTCGTCCATCTTGCAAGTGTGCGGCGAATCTCAAGGATGGTCACTATTTGGATTTGAATTTCGTGCAGGGCCACATTCCAAAGCGCACACACACATGCAGGGGCTGGCACACACGCATAGGCAATTCCAAGTCGCGCTTGGGAAATAAATATCGGTCGAACGCTAAAGTCTACTTGGCTTATTACTACGTTTTCTTTTAAATGCTCTGATTCACATTATCACTTTGTTGGGATAGGCAGCTCTTTAACGATTAATTATTTAAGTTGGCTAAGTGCAGCCGAAGCTCGTGGCCAAGCGGATATGTGTATGCACACGGTTATAAAACCAGATTGCGTCTTGAACACAGCGGCGGTCACCGAACTAAGGCCAATAGAAACATATGTTTGGCCTTACAAGGCTTACAAGTGCCTTGTGCTTTTAAATATGAAATACTTTTATATTGGAATTTAATGTTTTTGTTAATCAACCAATGTTAACCTCACTACTGGGCTATTGGTTAATTAAAATTAGCTCAATAGGTGTACCTAAACTTATTGGCTGTGGTGTTGTTATTTAAGTGTGACCAGTCCTCGTGTTAGAGATTTTATGCAGCGACCTAGTGTTGCAAGGCGCATTCAGACAGTGCTGTACAACGGCCGATCCCTTTGTTTTTTTTATTTCAACCAAACACGTGTGTTTTGGTTTGATTGTGCAGAAAAAAATATTTTAACTTATTTACGAGGCACGGCGTACCGAATACACCATGCCGAAGGTACGCAGCACCCCGGGAAAGCCCCGGACGCAGGGATTCAACCACTCCAACCATTCGATGAATCCGGAGCGCCCCAAAAGTGGCCTCAAGGGAGTCGCCCACCCCCGCACGAAGGGCACCATCAAGCGGCTCCAGATGTACCGCAATTTTAAGGCCAAGCGGGATCGCACTGGAAAGATCCTCACGCCCGCCCCCTTCCAGGTGAGTTCCAACGACAGACTGCAATATCCTGGGATCCCTTATTAATGACAAGGGATGCCATAAAAATCAGTATCAAAAATAACAGACTCAGGAGGTAGTAGTGGTAGTATCAGTCAGAAGTAATCCTTGTTTAGTCTAGAATTCTAATTAAGATATTCCACAGCAAAAGGTAATCCAACATGTCCTGCAAAATTAATATTTTTGGTATCAATAGTATATATAGTTTATACTCAAAACATGTTTTCTTTTCAAAATTTATCTCTGTTCTTATCAGGATAACATTGCTGTTCTACAAATGAATCAAATAATGTTTGATTGAACATGTTTTCAGTTCATACAAGGTTCATGTTTGTTAATTCTTTTATGGAAGCTTACTTTAAAAACTGTTTGACAATGTCAGGTCATTCTGAGAAAAAAATTAATTTGAACATTATGAGCTCATAGGCAGGGTAAAATCCTAATCAAAAAAATTGGTTTTGAAAACGTAATTTTGTCGATGCCATTAAGATGGCAAAATGCCGTGACCATAGATTTTGCGAACATCGGCGGGATGGGCTCGCTTCAAGCAGATGGGGCATTGACGTGAGCGGCGAAGGGCCGTGCGAATGCAATTTTGGCCGAAGAGGTGGCCGCAACGCAACGACACCACACGGTGCCCGCCCTCCGACTCCAAGGGCGAAATGCAAATAGAGCAGGTAATGTCATCGGACCTCCCGTTCAGCTGCTCATTGAGTTCGTTCACCTCCTCGCTCAGGTCGTTGATGCTGTCCGCGCTCATGATGTCCTTAACGGCCAGTTCATCGAGTAGCTCCAAGCGCTCATCCTCCAGTTCGCGCACAATCATTTGCATGGACTGCTCCTGCTCGCGGAACTTCTCCTGGATGGTCGCGTAGTTCGACATCTCCTCCTGCAGTTGCAGCAATATGCCCTCGCGCTCGCTGTTAAACTGCTCCAACTGCGCATTTAGATGCTCCAGCTCGCGCACTCGCTTCTCCAGAGTGGCGTTGCTTTCCTCCAGCTGCCGCTTTCGCCCGGAATTCTCTTGCTGCAGGCCGGAAACCTTGTGCTTCTCCTCCTGCAGCTCCCTAACCAGGTCGTTCATCTTGCGAATGTTCTGCTTCATCTGCTGCGAAAGCGACGCATCACAGTCGGAGGCTCCTCGCCTGGACGATCCCGGATTCATATTGTTAGGGTTCCACTTGAACTAGTGGCAGCTATTTGGAATTTACTTGAACTTTCTTTGTATTACTTGGTAAGCACGTGTAAATCCGTGTGAATCACACTACTGCAGTTTTTTCATTTGCATTTCGATAGTGCAAAAGGGCTGAGATGGCAGTCCGATGCCTGCAATAATCGATGACAGCAGAACTTTCGATAGATAAAGATGCTTCTTGAATTCTAATTCAAAATGTAACCGTCCGGAACAAAATATATAAGGCTCTCTAAATATATGAAATATGAAAAAGATTCACAAAAGTAGAAAAGATAAATATTTCCAACAAGATTAGCAGTTTATTGCGACTTTCAGAAGTTTGACTTATGATCATGACTTATTCCAAAACGATGTTTTATTTTAGGGGCGCCTGCCGGCTGGAACAATGGCCCGTGTGGAGCCCACGCCCAAGTGGTTCAGCAATTCCCGCGTCATCTCGCAATCGGCTCTGCAAAAGTTCCAGGATGAGATCGGCAAGGCTGTAAAGGACCCCTACCAGGTGATCATGAAGCCATCACAGCTGCCGGTGACGCTGCTGAACGAGGCAGCCAAGTACAAAAGGGTTCACCTGTTGGATACCGAGAGCTTCGACAGCACCTTTGGACCCAAGAAGCAGCGCAAGAGGGTCAGCCTGAAAGTACGCGATCTGGAGGATCTGAGCAAGGCGGCCGACGATCAGGCTGATAAGTACGATTCCGCCAAGGACTTGGATCTGATCCGTGAGGACACAGGCGAGAAGAAGGCAGTGCGCGATTGGGTCTTCGGTGCGGGGCAGAGTAAGCGCATTTGGAACGAGCTGCACAAGGTTGTGGATGCTTCCGATGTGCTACTCCAGGTTCTGGATGCACGCGATCCCATGGGCACTCGCTCCAAGTACATCGAGGAGTTCCTGCGCAAGGAGAAGCCACACAAGCATCTGTTCTTCATCCTGAACAAAGTGGATCTGGTGCCTGTATGGGTCACCCAGCGGTGGGTGGCCATCCTCAGTGCCGAGTATCCCACCATTGCCTTCCATGCATCCCTCCAACATCCCTTCGGAAAGGGTAAGTAATAAAGATGGACATCTAAAAGAAAGAATACTTCATATCCTCTTTTATAGGTGCTCTGATCAACCTCTTCCGTCAGTTGGGTAAATTGCATCTAGATAAAAAGCAGATCAGCGTGGGCTTCATTGGCTATCCTAATGTAGGTAAATCCTCTGTTATAAACGCCCTGCGCTCCAAGAAGGTGTGCAAAGTAGCACCCATTGCGGGAGAGACGAAGGTTTGGCAGTACATTACCCTAATGAAGCGCATCTTCCTGATCGATTGTCCTGGCGTGGTGTATCCCACGGCTGAGACGGACACCGAGAAGGTGCTGAAGGGTGTTGTGAGGGTGGAGTTGGTCACAAATCCTGAGGATTACGTAGACGCCCTGCTGCAACGCGTGCGTCGGGAATACATTTCTAAGAACTACAAAATCGAGCATTGGAACACATCCACCCACTTCCTGGAGCAGCTAGCCCAAAAGACCGGCAAGTTGCTGAAGGGTGGCGAACCGGACGTCACGGTGACCGCCCGTATGGTGCTTAATGATTGGCAGCGCGGCAAGCTGCCCTTCTACGTTCCCCCCGAGGGATTCGCTGTCCCCAAGTCCCAAGAGGGTAAGGAAGATGAAGAAGTGGTCGATGATGCCAATGAAGATGCTAAGTCAGAGGCTCCGACCTTTGTCAGCGAATCGGTGAAGAAAGCGCGTGAGTTCAAGCAGATCCAGGACTTCCGGAAGATTCGCGTGGGCCTTGAGTACGAGCAGCAGGATGTGAAGGAGCTTGACCATATTGACCTGGAGCTGCTGGAACAGCAGAAGGCCGAACGGGCGGCAAAGAAGAAGGCTCGTCTTCACAACCTCGGTGAAGAGGAGGAGTCTAGCGATGGAGCGGATGAGTTCTACTCGGAGGACGAGTACAACGAGGATTTGCAGCGTGTGGTCCACAAGAAGGCTAAGGCCAAAAAGACCCAGCAACTGGCAATCACATCGTCCGGTAAATTCCGCGTGGCTAAAATACAGCCAGGCGATTCGGATGAGGTCGACAGCTCTGACGACGACGGACCCAGCACTTCCAAGGCCCCCCGGCTGACAGCAAAGCAGAAGCGCTCACTGGAGCGTAGCCAGAAACGCAAGAAGATCGGTAGCAACTTCTATGAAACGACGAACGTGAAGAACCGCAATCGCAACAAGAAGAAGGACACGTAATACAACGTTTACACTCTAGGCTATATTCTCTTGCAAGGAAAGAAACTACATATTAAGAATCCAAATAAAATGTTGACCCTATTCGGTGCACTGCTTCTTCTTCGGAATTTTGCGGCCACACAAGTCGGTTCGGCTGCACGTGTCGGGCTCCTCCTCATCCGTGCTGGCCTCCGAGTCACTGGACTCTGTGTAGGATCCGATGCCCGGCAGCACAGCGATGCACTTTAGGGCTCCCTGATTGTATTTGTCTGTGGTAAGCGTGGTGTTCGTTGTCTTCTCCGCCGTCTCCTTGGTCGCCTCATCCGTGGCTGCCTGCTGGACCACCTCATTCTCGGCGATCTTGGCCACCTTGCTGGTGGTGGGCAGTTCTCCGTTTTTTCTCTTGATGCCCTGGCCAAGCAGCGATTTCTGAGTGCTGCGTCCAGTCGCAGCCCCTGCGGACTTGGCGGTGGTCTTCAGCTCTGCCTGCAGTTTCTGGGGGATTAACGGAATTCAGAGGAGTGTGTAGACCAATCTCTTAGTTTGTATTACTCCTACCTTGTCCACACTCTCCTCCTGTAGCTTCTCAACGCGATTGCGGAAGTCTTTTAGTTCCAACTCCTCATCCCGCATTTGCTGTCGCTCGGCGTTCATTTTGTGGGCATCGACCAGTTCCAGAAACTGCACCTCGTCGTCGTCCAGGCCGCGTATGAGGTTTTCTGTGGGGCAGAAAGGTGTATTTTAGTTATGAATTTCGATGGTCAATTTTTAAGACATACTCAGCTTGTGTGCCTCCTCGTACTCCATATCCTTCTTGTCCTTGTTCTGCTTGAGGCGTTCGTACAGGGAGCGGCCGTCGTAGGGCTCCTCGGGTCTTTCCAGTGGGTCCTCTGGCTGGCGCACCCGCTCCCACTCCTCCTGGCGTCTTTGCCGCTGCTCGGCGGCCTCAGCTTCAGTCACAAAGCCCGAACTCATCCTTGACTGCCGTAAAATTTTTTTGCGTTCCGTGAAAAGTAAACCACGATTTTGTCAGTGCTGGCTAACGCCAATCTAACAGCTGTACATTGTGGTGGATGTGTTGCTAAACACTCTTGAAAATTTGAAATAGGGCGGGAAATATCAGCCAGGTTTGAGTTAAAAAACAATAAATATAAGACAAAGTGTTTTGGATTATTCCCAATATACTGAGTTAGTGGTTCCTTGGAACCCTTTTGATTCGGCATCGCCTCACTCCTCCAACGGAGACACTGGGGCGGGCACGCTTTTTAATCCTGGCAGCATTTATCTTTGCTATCTCAATAAAGACAGACTTCTGGTTATGCGTCATTTCCCTCCACTTCCTCCCAGCTATTTTCACTATGGAGGTCGGTTTCAGCTGGTGAATGCCGCGTTTTTGAAGATTACTCCGGAACTGAGCGAGGAACACAAAGTAGGGATTCACTGAGAACGATTTGATCATTCGCATTGCCCAGCCCAAGGTGGAGCAGCTCACACGAAACTTTGCAGCCGACATTTTATTGGGAAAATTTAGAGTATTCCACCGCACCGAAATCAAAACAAACTCCGTTCACATGAAAATCTCTGGCTACATAGCTTTATTTCTGGAATACCTCAATAGGAAACATCTATATAGAGAGGGTGTTTGCTAAATTCTCCAATAAAGAGCTACAGGACTAGCAAAATACACGATATTTATGTATACACATATGCAGGCGTTATAGTTCAATATTTGTTTACACGTTCATAAATATTCTCGGTTCGCCCGATTCCATTGTATATATTCAGTTTACAGACATAATTTGAGGTCAGCACACTTACATCGAATACAGCAAATAGGTTACACGAAATATACGGAATCGGAATTGTGATCTCCGCCGTAATTGAGTATACTTTATAGGATAATACTGTTAGGAACGGAGCCGGACTGTGGCCGGGCCTACAGGATGCTGCAGGAGCTCTTCTCCCGGAACGGATTCACCTTCTGGGTGAAGCCGGTGAGCAGGCAGTCCTCCTCCTCATGCTCCTGCATGTACTTCATCATCAGGGAGCAGGCCTCCGAGACGGGCATCCGCTCCATCTCCACCTCCCGGCGCAGCTGCAGGTTGATGGCGCGCTGCTGTTGTAGATTCGCAGCCATGATGTCCAGGACGGCTGTCTCCGCGAGACCTATGGTGGATGCTGGGATGCTAATTCTGCCGCCGGATACAGGGAGCTGTAATGCGTATCCTTGATTTCTCCTTCGATGTTTTTCCCTCGGCTTGTGCTTTTGTAATCGTAAAAATATGCGCTTCACCTTCAACAGATGTATCTTATGGGGCGCTGAAAAATCAATATTTACCAAAGTGTGGCCGCGTTGGGGATGATGCTTCGATTTTCCGGCTTTTCCAGGCCGCTTTCAAAAGCTTTAAAGTTCTTGGGGGTGTGGAAAAAAGTTTAAACCGTTTATGCATCTTAGCAAGACATATTTTGTGTCCTGAGAATATCACCGTTAATACGCGTTTTTAGCATGAGCCACCCTTTGACTTTTAAGGACTTTCAGGATCATTCTTTTCAGCCCTATTATCTCGAAAACGACGAATTAATTTTAACTGAGCCTTACATGTTTTATTTTATTTGCTTTTTATTCCATTAATTTCAAAAATATACGTTGATCTCTGAGTTTTCAAGTGTTTCCTTTCGAAGTTAACTACGTAAGCATGCTAAAATCAGAAACTAGCTTGAAACATAATTGTTTAGTAAGTATTTTACAGACTTACTCAGGCATAAATTCGTTTGACTGCTTTGCGGCTTCCTTTTCCGGGTTGAGGTTCAACTCCTTGGCCAAGTCAGAGTCCGGTTTCCGGAAAGCATTGGCCATTATCAGGATGTTCTTAGCTATGCGCTGCTGGTCGATTCTTCTCTGGGCCGTATCTGTTCTTCTGTCGGCGTTCTCAGACATTCGCTGCTCGATCGGTAGACCCGCCCTTGGTGGCGACTGAAGTGGCTCGGGATTGGTCCATATTTCAGTGCCGGGCGTTTCCTTCCCTGTGGTTGGAGATATAGCCGGGCGTGCTGGTATCAAAGGTGAACGGACGCACACTCTGTAAGAGATCACAAAATTGATATCACAAAACTATTCAAGCAGTATTAAGGGCTTTGCCACTACCCAGTTCAATACCTCTTTCCGCATTCATAGGAACAGAAACAAACTTTTATTACAAATCCTTACAGACTAGTCACACTCTAGGCTTGTTTTCAAAAAACATTTACAAATACACATCCCATATAAACATGTTAAAAAGTAGAAAACGTCGGACATGTAGGTAATTGGTTCACTCCTTCGCCTGGGCCTCCTTGCTTGACTCATTGTCCTCATTGTTCCCGTTCGGTATCGACCTAGAACGAGTCAGAAAGGGGAGAGAACAATGAGCCAGGCCCGGAGAAGGAACTATGTACCATCCGAAGATCCCATCCCATCCCAAACATCCAGTTTAAGTAGCCCAAATATACTCCCCACTCACTTGTTAACATCCTCCAGTTTTTTAAGAAGCCGCTCGTTCTCCCGGCAGACAATCTCCTGATCCCTGAGGATGGTCTCCCGCACGGTGAAGAGATGGTTGTTTTCTTGCCTCAAGGACTCGTTCTCCACCATATAGAGCTTGACGAGCTCAGCTAGTTCGGAACCATCAAGCTCTGGCAATCGTTGTAGATCCACTTTGGGCACCGGTACTCCGCCACCGCTGCTGTTCACTCGGTCGAGTTGAAGATCCAGGAGATTCTCGGCGCCATTCGGAGCCGCTTGATGATGCAGATTCAGGGCCGCCTTCAGGTGGTCGTTCTCCATTTGGAGGGCATGGATGTCCCGCTTCAGACTGAGGATCAGTGCCTCCCTGGGATCCATCTTGATCACCGGCTTGGTGCGTATCCTCTTCGCCCGCGAAGCGTATCGCAGGGTGTTCAGGGTTTCCGCATGATTGTAGTGCGCAGGAGAAACACAGGCGATCATCAGGGTTACTCCATTCCCCGCCAAACTGTCGGCCAGCAGCTTGGTGAGCTGGCTATCCCGGTACGGAATGTGACCCGACCTCTTCTTGGAGTCGCTCAGGGAGGAGATGCAGTAGCCCAAGACCATGAGGCTCTTGTTGATGTTATTAGCCTCCTCCAACGTTTTTCCCTCGCTCATGGTCTTCTTGGTCAACTCACTGCCAGCCAGGTCCACGAAGTTGATCTTTCCGTGCTTGGAGAGAAACACCCCGCCATCCGTCTGCTGGTCGGACAGGATGTGGACCGTCAGGATGGTGTGGGACCGCGAGGAGTGATCGTTCATGGCATGCGAGCCAACAGCACGGTTCCTCATGCCTACAAGAACACAAAAATCACCATCAATTTAAAATATCCACTAGGCAGAACCCTACCCTCTTCCAGAACGGCCAGAAGATCATCCAGCTCCTCGCAGTCCACCGTAAAAAGGTTCTCCACGAAGAAACCACCCGATTTCTTGGACCAGCGCACTGCCAGCGGCTTCCTTGCACTTCCCGGATTGAGCAAATCGATTACCTTTAGGGAGATACAGATAAAAAATGCAATTCAATTTGCGAAACCAATATCGAAGTGGCAGGTGGGCAGGAAAACAAATCATTGGAAATGCCACGCAAAATGCAAGAACATATCACGCTTTGTGACAAACCACGAAAGGTGGGTGGTCAAACCACCCACCCATCCGTATCCGTCCGTTCTTAGGTGGGTGGAGCGTGCTGACATCCATTAAATAGAGGTCAATCCAATGCATGTTTGCGGGCGAGCAATCAGTATTATGGCAAATGCAATTTGGATTTAAATTGAATTTGCAGAGGTCAAGCCAATTCATTAAAGTGGGTTTAAGCCGGATCCCACTTACCCGCTCATTGTAGATTTCCATGAAGGAGGCTTTAAGCACGTAGTTAACGTCCTTGCGATTCTTAATCAATTGGAAGAGATACAAAAACGAGCGGAAGATGAGGCCATGGCGCGGATCCTTGGGATTCGGTTTGCCTACGAACTGAGGAAGAAATTACAATAGGCTCACAGGTTCTTAAGAACTCATCTCATCCTGACTTACCAAGTCCGGGGGTCCTGTGAGCGTGTGCGTTTTGCCGGAGCCCGTCTGGCCATAACAAAACGCCGTGCAACTGAATCCTTCGATGCCCATTTCAATAATGCGCTTGATACCCGAGTAGTCCAGGATGTCCTCCTGCGTGGCTCCAGGCTCAAAGACCACGTTGTAGGTGAAGACGCGCACGCTGTCGCGATTGTGCGACCTCTTTTGGCCCACGTCGTTGCCCTCCAGCTGGAGAGAATTCGTCAGTACTCCGCTTCAACCCAAAGAAGGAACGCACTTACTATGACCTGGCCGTTGCCCGGGAACTGGAGCGTCGAGCCATGACGATCACGTTTCTCCTTGTCATTCAGGGGACGCACTCGGACCACGACATTTATGTTGTCTTCGGGCGTGGAGCACTCCTCGCTGCCCGTGGATTTTGAGGCCACGATCTCCAGGGTATCGGCACTACCAATCCTGAGGAAATATAGTTATTTAAAAAAATGCGTATGTAGGAAAGTGACCCAGGCTACGCCTGTCTTTGTTTATTGACCTTAAAGGGTTTATCTGTCCAATAAATGTTAACCAGCACTCGAGAATCGACCCTTAGGGACGACTAAAAAGGATGTCAATTTCTTCGAGGACCTTGAGAATTTTTGTATCATGTTTATGGTACTTATGACTCGTGTAATTTAGTAATGCTGTTGCTATGATTCTTCTTAGACAGCTCCAAATACGGGATGTGGTATGAACTTGAACCACATTGATTGTAAGGATTTCAGTTGATATGCTTTGAACCCAAATGTCCCTCACAGTATATCATAAACTGAACGTAATCAATCAAAGGGGGGATAACTTGAACAACATTGATTTCAAGGTTGTGGCTCCCAAACTGAGAATGTCGCTCAGCCCGCCTATAATCGCAATTAATCAATCAAAGTGGAACAAAGCTTCCCTTGTTTTATGAGCTCGATTTGTTATGGCCCCTGCGAATTTCCAGAATTTGTGGATTTGCCTTGAACTTGATGGCGTTCTGACGTTCACCGGCCTATAAATAGCCAAGGCTAGGGGTGGGTGGCATGGCTCGAGGCCTTTGGGGTTTTTCTGTTTCATTTGACCCCCCTTTTCACACTAATTCGCTATTAGCCTAGGCAGGTGGGGTCAGAGGTCACATTTCAATTGGATTAACAAATTAGCTTCGGAGGAATATGTAAATACAAAGCACTAAATTATTGAGTAAGATTTCCAAAAGTTTTTGTTCCACTTGCCCGTTAACCCGGCAATTACCCAGCTTAGCTTCTGGTTTCCCATCGCCACAAGCCAAAAAGTTTCCAATACAAACAGTTTATTGAACTGCAAATAGGCCGGACAACGCGGCGTATGTGCGATGTGGCATATTGTGATTGTGAGTGGCTCTCAGCTGACATTTAACATTTTCACGTAAGTGACTTGTTAAACATTCATGCCCTAATGGGCCAAGCTTCACTCTGCCTTATTAATCAGACATGAGCTGGGCCCGCCGTGTGCTCTTGGTAAATATTTCAGAAGGCGCCAATAGAAAGGAATTAACACGAAGCCCCAGAGAGGCGACTTGAGAAGCTAACGCGCGGGAAAGTTCAATCAACTTCTGGTCTACCCCAGTCGGTCCTAAATAATTGATGGGCCACTGTAACCCCTACAAAGGTTTCGCTGAAAGCGAAAGTTTTGATTTGTTTTCGAGTGTTTCTTGAATTTCAGATAAAGAAATAGTTTATCAAGCAAATAAATGTAATTTGTTTCTTCTAAGGGATCCTTGTAAAAGTAGGTTTTAAGCTCAGTGAGCGTGTGGTGGTGAATAACTTCTACTCCTACTTATAGTTTTAGGTCGCTTTGTAACGATCTCTATGTGTTCTGGCCCTAAAATAGTTGTAAGCCTGATCAAATGAAAGCCTACTTGTAAGATTTGTTGGTGCTTGGTCCGAGTAAACATCCAATATTTGCAAAGCACCTATAGAAATCCAACGAGAAACCGCCTCCGCTTGAATCCAATGAGCAATAAAAATATGGGTTTTTTGCGCCGTTGTTTACGAGTCAAATAAAGTGTGGCGAGTGGGAAAATGGAACTCTCACTTTTGTTTCCCAGGCCCAGGCATGAATCCGAGTCCGAGCACGGGCTCCCTCGGCTTGGGTGCCGCCTGCGGGAGATATTTATTAGCCATGCAAAGTTTAGGCAACGAAATGTCAGGCTTGATTATCGGCGGGGGCGTAATTATGACCTAACTCGTGTTGCATGCCAGAAAATCCATACGGATACGAGCGCTATAGTCCATATGGGTTTTAAACCGTAAACTTACAGCAACGCACGCGAATTCACCTTCGGATATTTTGCCCAAAATGAACTAGCTAGTGAATGGAAATTTTCTGGCCTTATCTATTTCTTATATGCCGGACTGCGGCACTTCGGGCTCCAAAGTGTGTCGTCAATCAAGTGGCTATCAACGCATTAATTAATCAACAGAACGGGGCACATGCGTGCTCCAAAATAATTATAACGCCCATAATGCCGTTAGCCTGGTGGGATTAATCACTTCGTATCTATAAAATAAACCCAGGTTCCGTATATCCATTCATTAAATTACCAACTGACAAAGGTGTCAATTGCGGCCTTGTTCGTCGAAGTACTTAGCAGTCGGGGACCATAGGACCAGAAATGCTCATCTCATTATCCTGCGATAATTAGGATGAACTCCGCTCGGTTCAAACTTTATTCTCACCCACCAATCACCTTTTCTTCTCTGAATTATTAATGGTCCTGCCGAGGCCGAGGCAAGTCACAAACTGGCGCTTAACCCACTTGCCGAGGAACTGGGGTCCTTAACCTTAACTCCGTTGTGGCTGCTACACCTGAACCCACATCGAAAATAAAAACTAACATAAATGTGTCACTTTCGCTCTCGACTCCGGTCGCACACGGACAGGCGTACTATATACGGCTACAGACTTCAATATGCTTTAATTGCAAAATCGATTTGTGTCGTGCTCGTTCGGAGCCCAACCCCCGGATCTCTCAGAAAGTGTTTAGGCGGAGGCCAACTGCTCGTCCGCTTGTCTGTCCGCTTGATTGCCTGTCCGTCCGTCAGTCTCTGGGATTATTGTGCGTGGTCATTATGGTTGGCTTGTGCCTTTCCATCCACTTCCTTTGCCTCGAGGGTTTTTAATGGATCGCCTGCTAGGGTGAGCCCCTCCCGGGCTGTCGTGTTATCATTACCCCCTCTTTTTGCCCGCTCCCGCGCTGCCGCACGTTCTGATGCAAATTAATACATTTCCTCGGTACCCCCATATAGACACTTTCAATAAATAATGGCCCATATTACGACTTCGCCAAGGTTTTACAACGGAGGCGTTTTAATATTCCTGTCGCTATTAAAATTCCAAATATAAAGGTACAGTGGACAATGTGTAAATGGGAAGACTATCTGCTACAACTAATGTTCCCACCGCTATTAAAGTGCCAAGTATTGAGGTACAGTAGACAAGGAATGGTTAATGTTTATGGCTGAGCCTGTGGTGGTTGTGGAACCCAACAAGCTTGTAAAAGGTTCTTAAATGCGCTGAACTCCACTGTTCACAACTTTTCGCCTATTGATTACGGTGGGAAGCATCGCAATCCTTATCCCACACTTACTCATTCTCGCGGGAACGCAGGAAATACGGGGTGTTGTGGGAGCTACCACCTCCTCCGCCGCCTCCACTGCTCCCAGTTCCCTTCTGGGGGCTCAGGCGGCGCATGCCGTTGGTCAGACTGCGGGATCTGGGGACGCCGCTGCTACTCCCGGAGCTCTGGCGCTGATTCTGGCTGGTGGTCGTGGAGGAGGGCGTCTTCCGGGACGCCCGGGAGCCGGCTACGGGTGCCCGACCACGACGGCTGCCCGACGTTCCGGCGCTATCCGCACTGCTGCCGCCACTACTGTTCAGATGCGGAACACTCGAGGCTCGACGAACCATGGCTGCGGCCACCTAGATGCCACTGGCCGGGGAGGAGCAGGAGCAGGACGGGGGGGCGTGTGTTTGTTTAGCACTTGGCTGTCCCGTGGACATGGCACTACGTACACGCAGGTCGGCTAGTATTCAAAATTCCGTTCTCCGGCTGTCCGCGCTTCCGGTTAACCGCCGCTCGCCGCGAAAACTCAACACGAACTGGCTGCCCAAGTTCACCAGAGCAGCCTTTTTTATTCGAGCCATCAGATTTATGGTAATTTCAGCGCACGCACACCAGTGGACGGCGGGCCTGGACACGGGAGTCCACCCACCCGAGGAACACCCCCGGCACCACCTGTAATTGAACGTCGTTGTGGTTGTTGCTTCCACTCGCCAAAGGCACTCGCTGAGGGCGACCGACTCCTTCCCACAATGGCAATTAAATCTACGTGCTGTTTGGTAAACAAACCAAAACTCCCCGAATTCGGGAGGGCCATGGGTGGATGAATGGATGGACGGGCCGATGGCGGATGACCCCACCGCTGACCCTGGCGCCTTTCGTGCCCATTCATCGTGCGCGACTACAACAACATTGGCCGCCTTGTCGTGGCTTATTTGCATTTACTTTGGCATAATCAGAGTCGGGAACGTGGAATTCCTCGCAAGGTGGGTGGGTTAACCAGTATTGGATTCATAGTGGAATTCCCTGAGGGCAAAAGGGAAAGGATTTATTTTTGGATTAACAAGAACTGCTCGTACAGTTTTCTCGAATGCTAATATATTTAAATTATCCATCACATGTCGTTAATAATTTACAATCTATTATTTATACCCATCCACTTAACCGAATCCTTTTGGGAACCCTCCAATTACATATCCCAATGCCCCGCTGATTACCATATAAATTGATGAACCAATATTAGCGCTTTCGCCGGAGTGACCAAACAAATTAGGACAATTAGTTTTGATAGTTTTTGTTGTATACGTCTCACAATGTTGCATGTTTATTTTCTCATAATCCATTGCATTTCGATTTGCAGCTGGCTTTCGATTTGTTTGTGTTCTAATCATAGTCATTACATGTATATATGTGTAGAATTAGTTATGAACTATACTTGGGGACTTCTATTTATAAGTGTGTCCTATTTCCTAAGTGTTTATGGGATCTCTCGCGTACTCTAGATATTTTACAAATTGCATACGAAATATGCAGCCATCGATATTTACATACGATTTATGTGGATATAGAAATATATATGAATTATTTGATAAGCTTTCTGCAGATATTTGAATTAGCATTAGCTTAGCTTAGGCTCTCCTCGGAAAGCTTCTTTGAGCCTGGGGTAACAATCTCCCCTCAATTTTTACAATACGTTACTTTATTCTCTAGTTTTTTTTTTAGTAGTTTTTAGATAAGATATAGATATCTCATTCTCAGCCGATCGCCGAGAACAAGCGACTACATATTTTTATTAATTAATAAGCGTAATCCATTCTGTAGTGGGGTTTGTAGTTATAGTTGATTCTTTTGTGGTAGAAGGAAGCAATGACGCAGTTAATCCGTCTCCTATCATTGCGGCTTGGCGCCCTGGAAGATTCCCTCTGAGTACTTGGGTCTGCACTCGGCGCAGAACCACTTGCCCTGCGGCGCCACCATAATTCCCACACACTCGAAGTGGAACCACTCAATTAGGCAGTTGTCTCCGTCGCATGCGATCATCTCGGAGACCTCATCGTAGGGACAGCGGCAGTAGCAGTACACAGATTCTCCCTCGCGAGCGAGACGAGCGCCTGCCGGGGGTCGAATAGGGTACCGTATGTTGTTGGCCTTGAAGTACTGCAACGTGGCGAACCCGGGATTGGGCAGCAGGGCTGGTGGAATGGGTTGGTTGAAAGCAGTCGCAGCAGGCGGCGGCGGAGGTGGCTGAACCGGCAAGGCCACCGGCGCAGGCGGTGGCAGAACTGGAGGTGGTGCTGGTTGCGGAGCTGCCAGGCTGGTCACATTAATCTCCAAATCATCTTCATCAGAACTGGTGTCACTGCTGTCCGTCGGCGGAGCTGTGGCGGGCAGCAGGCTGGGGCGAATCTTGAGGGTCGGAATGGGTGGCAGGTGATCCTCTCGATCGGGCTTGTGACGCTTGGCCGAGCGAGATCCTCCTGCTCCGAGCAGCGATCGCTGCTTACTCCTCTTCCGCGACAATCCCGCCAAACCGGATCCACCATTGCTGTGAGAGTGATGGTGGTGACTATTGTTGTTATTCCGATTACGCTGTTTGGGCGGTGTGGGCAGATCCTCCTTGGCCCAGGTCAACTGTGGTGGTGGCTGTGGTTTTATCAGCTGCATTCCCACCTGTAGTGGTGGCGCAAGGACGGCGCTCATGTTTTCGTCGTCGCTCGTATAGCCATAGAACTTGTTGGGTCTTCGCTGACGTTTCGAGCGCTTCAGCTGGCCATCGGCATCGGAGCAACTGCTGCCCTCACTCATTCTGGTCATCGAAGATTGCAAGTGGCGATGGGTTAGTGGGGTGACGGGAAATAGAGAAGATTCTTGCTGAGACTGGATTGGAGTGGGTGGCTCCAAAGGCGCTATCATCCCAGGAATTCCCACCATCCTGTCCATGGGTAGAGGTGTACTAGACATCTGTGGAATCTTGCCAGACTTACACGTAGACTTGCGTTCCCGCTTCTTTTTCTTGCTTCTCACCCTTTCCCGCTTATCTGCAAAAGCAGACGCCTCCTCCGGAAGAGATGGAGTCGAAGGTCGACTGTTCTCCACAATGTCGTAATTGTTGCTCGGTCGCAGTGGTGCATGCTCCGCCAGGAGAGCCTCGCGCTTTTGGGCCAGCAATTCATTGGCCAGTTTCTGGGGATGGGAGTCGTAAAACTCTTCATCTGTATCCGAGAAAGCTGTGTCAAAATCGGACTCATTATACAGCGGTAGTTTGGGCGATGGTGGAGCGGCAGAATTATGGTTTTCATTCACGGCATTCAATTTAACGTCGTCCGCCGTATCTCGATCAGTTTGATGTCCATTTTTGAGAGACTCTGTGCTTTTCTTCAGCTTCAGAGACTTCTTACGTGACCGTTTCTGGGGCGATCCTCGAGCAATGGAACTGTCCGAGTCGTCGGAATCATCGCTGGAACTGCTGCTGTTGCTGGAACTGCAGCTACAGTTAGAGCCACAGGAACAGCTCGAAGAATCTGAGTCCGAGGAGCTGGAGCTGCTGGAACTGTCGCTATCGCTCGAGGCATTCTGCCCCGACGTTTTGGTTGATGCCTTGTCGATTAATTTTTGTTTTACGGGCGACGGTGGTGGGGTCCGATGCAACTTGCAGTAATCGTGATCGGACCAAGCAACATGAAGCTTGGCAGGCGGCTGGTTGGCCAACACGGACTCCATTTCCTCCTCCTTAGCCGTCTGATCCTCCGAGTTGACCGGCTGATTCTGGAGTAGGTTTTTCCAAATCGAGACATCCACTTGCTCTTCCTCCTTTTTGGGCTCTGATTCTTCGTCGACTTTGTTAGCATCCAAATCCTTGTCTTCCTTAGACTCCTCTAGAAGTTGTCCCTTATCCTCCGGCTTCGTCTTGCCATCGAGTTCTTCAGCATCACTTTCCGAGGATGGGGACAACATAACTTTGGGCATGTCCAGGTCATCCACAGACGATCTCATTGGCAGAACTGGCTGCTCCTGGTGGCTGCTTTTCGGTGCATCGGAGTCGCTGTCATCACTGCTATCCGACTCCGAGAGATTGGGTGCAATGAGATTAAGGTCTTCCAAGGATTCCTTGTTGCGCTTGGACTTTTTGCGCCGCTTGCGATTTTCAGATTTACTCACTGGCTGCTCCTTAAAAGTCTCCTCCGATTCCTCCTTCTTGGCAGACTCTTTGTTGGTTTCCGCCGCAGACAAGGGTTTATCTTCTTTTTCATTTCCATCTTTCGATTCCTCACCTTCTGGTTCCTTTTTGATCTCCTCCAGCTTTTGGACCGTATTATCGCAATTGGGCGGCTCCTCGGGAACTGCTTGGGGCAGTTCCTTTACCGCATGACTGCTGGCGTGCTTGAGCAGGAGTTTACGAGAAACAAATTTTTCCTCGCAGCCTTCCTCCGTGCACGCATAACGGAAATCTCCCGAGTGCATCCTTTGGTGCACCTCCAAGTAAATGGCCTTGCTGAAGACAAAGCCGCACTGTTCGCACGGGAACTGCGCCGGCGGCACACAAAAGTGGTAGACATGGCGCCAGCGCTTCTGTAGACACTGCTTGCAGCTAGCACTCTCCGTACCGTGCTTCCAAAACAGATGTTTTGAGATGTCCTGCTTGTTGCGGTAGGCAATACCGCACCGGTAGCACAAATGCAGAAGCTTGTGCTTCCAAACGTGCGACGAGAGCTTCGCCTGGCTTTGGCAATCTTCGAGACAGATGTCGCAGGCCTGGTGCTGTTTCCTCAGGTGCACCATCAGCCGAAAGGCGGAGGGCAGAGGAGCCATCTCGCACAGGCAGCACCGGAACTGGAGGTCATATACACTTCCGGCCACCTCACCCGGACAAATGTGACACAGAATCTCACTGTAGCTGTAGAAGTTCGTCTCACACATGACGCACATTATGTTCGACTTGATGTGCATCCTCCTGTTGTGGGTGTAAAGCTCCTTGTGCGTAGAGGTCACAAAGCGGCAGGTGAAACACTCGTAGATTCGCTCGTTGAAAGGCTCTGCATACTTGCCACCTTCTACGCTGCAACAACTGGCCGCGTTCATATACTCGCTCTCTAGGTGCGGGAGAAAACTTTTTAGCCTCGCCACAATCGTCTCCGCATGCAGCTCCTCTGCCGTAATGCTGTCCACTGTAGCCGTAAACCGGTGCTTGCTAATTATGTGGAGAACCAGCTGCTTTCCATTCACCGCAATTCTTCGAGCATGATTGCAGTACAGGCACATGGCATAAACGGAGTTTAAGCACAGCCTTACGAAATCAACCATGGAAAATCGATCAAGAGGACGATCCAATTGCAGATCCACCGTGTGCGTGTCAGCTCCAGCCACCATAATGCCGTCGGCAGGTGGAGGCGGCTCAATGGGAAGAGGCTCTGCAACCTTTTGGCTTTCCAGCAAAGGTTGCGCTGGTTCCACCGATTCTTCTTGTTCCTCTGTCTGGTCTCTACTATCCTCCAATTCCGGTCCATTTAAGCTGTCATCTATGTCCATGCAATCACTACCGAGGCTGTTGCGACGCACTGCATCGGGCCGGTCTTGGAATTCAGTAATCACAGCTGGTGGGGGTTCGGGCAGGTTAACGTGATTGTTATGTGGTGACGCAGGCGGCGTGAGTGACCAGCGACGTTGCTCCTCTTGTTGTGGCTGCAGTTGCTGCGGAGGATCCACCACCTGTGGCACAATATTGTCCACCTGTGCATGGGCCATGATTGCCTTTGATTGCTTTTTGGTGATTATATCCGCCTTGGTTCGCTCAATGTCCAGCTTGGTGCGCTCCAATTCAGCGAGAACGCGATTCAGCTTAGCCGAAGTCGAGTCTTCGAAGCTGACCACCGGCGGCTGAATCGAAGGTGGTGCCTCAACGGGTAAATCCTCGGGTGGTGCAGGCACAGCTTCTTCCGCCGCTTGCGTCGTTTCCAACTCCTCGTCCTCCGTATCCGTGCTGCTTAGAGCTGCATCCACTGACTTTTGAAACTCTTTGGGCACCCGCAACATGATCTTGGGCACCACCAACTTGGGAATAGGAGGCGCTGGGGGTTCTTCGACAGCCTCAGGCGCTGGAACTATTACGAGATTTAGTAACGTGTTTAATTGAGTAACTATATAACTTACTGTTCTCAACCGGGAAGGGGTTCTGAAGTTCTGGTTGCAGTGGCGCGTTCTCAAGTTCCGGCTGCGGCGGCAACTGCAATGGCAGTTGCTCCGGTATTACCTGTATTGGTGCGGGTTGTTCAACCACCTGCTGCGGTGGCGGAGGGGGAGGCAGTTCTGGCGGCCTTCGCACTTTTCTCTTTCTTCGTATCGGCTTTCGTTTGTTATTCTTGCAGCCCATGGCATGGCAACCCTTTTGGCCACACAAAGCACATGGCTGCATCAACTGGGCGCAATCGTGATCTTCGAACTCAGAGCCCTGTACGAAGGTGGCTTGGCATGTGCAACAGACGAGATGCCTTGCCCTATCCTCTGTTTTCTGCTGCAGAGCCCAAGCATCCTTGGCGAAGTGGCTCTGGTCGATATCGTGCTTGTTCTCCAGATGCAGCGATAGCTTCTCCACACTGGGATATACGTGGTTGCAATATAGGCAAATGTAGCGCTGGTGAACTTCTCGCATGTGCAGGAAAAAGTGCCAACACTGGTGCACACTGCTGCATTGCGCGCAACGGAAAAAGCGTTCCTTCTTCTGAAGCAGCTGAGAACTGCTCGTACTGACGCTCCTGATGCCGTTGCACTGGGCCTGGTGCTCGTTCAGCTGCTGGAAGCTTTCGAACTCAAACTGTAGATTGCACTTCGCACAATTTAGGACTTGGCTTTCCGTTGAGACCGGGGGTGGGCCTACATTAGGATTTCCCTGGAGACGTTGCAGGAGCAGCGAGGAGACTGAGCTACCAGTTTCGACTTTTGCCTGTTTCTCGGGTTGGCTGACGAAGGAACTTTTGCTGCGCCTGCGCTTCAGGGAAAGCTTCAGCGTCTGCACCCTTGCATTGTGCTCGCTCTCCGGGTGATCGATGACCAGCTGGGGCTGCGAGGCGGAGCTCACGGTGCTGCTCCTGCTGCTTGTGCTCCTGCTACGGCTCGCACGAACGGGTAGGATCAGGGAAAGCGGCGGCTCCTGTGGAACGATTGAGTCCTCCACTTTTGTGTTGTTGCCAATGTGGTTTGTTATCACAGACAGTTGCTTGTGCTCCTCTGGTGTTTGTTCGGGCTCCACTTGCTCCTTCTCCTCTTCCTCCTCCTGCTTCTCTTCTTTCAAAACTTGATGAGCCCCGTTAAGTTTGATCACGGGAACGACTTCTTCAGTAGATTCCTTCAGTTTGACACTATCACTGCGAACTTCATCATCTGAATCCGATTCGATTTTAATGACATTTGAGGGAGCACCTCCGTATTCGCTGCTTGGAAGATCTACATCCATGGTCAACGAAGGAGAATCCACTGTATCGGATCCGTCTAGAAGAGATTCGTCGGGAGGATGCAATGGTACTTTTTCCACTTCAGGTTCTGCATTCGAAATATCCTCACCAACAGCATCTTTATAAAGATCATTTGAGGACTGGGACTCCTCCTTTACTTCTTCGTTCTGCAAAACAGGACTGTTGGAATCTTTAATGGATAAAAACTCCTTTTCCCCACATTCCGAGTCCGTTTCCAGATCTATAACTGGCGGGGTGAATACTTTTTCCTCGTCATCACTTTCGGAATCTTCATTGACAGAGGGGCAATATTTGTCTTCTACGTCTTCACTCTCTGCTTCCTGTGGCACAATATGGACAGCCGGCTCAGCGTCTTGTGACACACTTTTTACGACTGGAAAGTCCACTGGCTGCTCTTCTTCATCGGATAAGAACTCCTTTTGGTTATCACTTAACGAATCGGCTGGGTCAACCACTTCGGTCTTTATACCACCCAAGAACTCCCCTACATGTGGAATTTTTGCGGGTTCTAGCAGCTCCTCGGGGTTATCTTCGGGCAGCTCTTGCTTGACAAGATCTGTGGATGGCGGAGCAGCGTCTGCTGGATCCAAGAGAGATGTCTCGTTCTCTGCTTTTTCTGTGGCGTCTCTCACACCGAGAGGAGATTCCGCTGCCAGCTCTGCCCCCTCCTCTAGTGTGTCTCTGCAATCCTGGCCATTTGCCAGGGTTAAGTCTATCACGTCATCGGCGCTCTTTTTCCGCTTTCCCTCGCCCTTCTTCTCCTGGGCGTTGTTGTTCTCGCTCTCCTCCTCCTCCAGGCCCAGCGCATGATGAGGCTCCTCGAAGTCGTCTTCCTCGCCGGCAGCTCCTCCTCCTGCTCCAGTGGTCGCTCCCACTTCCGAGCCCGTTCCCGATCCTGTTCCCGCTTCTCCATCATCTCGGTTAGACGTTAGCTTGGCTTGTTGCTGATCCAATGCTTCCATCATATTTTCTGCATTCACACGCTGAGCGGTCAAAAACCAAAACAAGAAAAGGGGCAAGCAAACAAGTAGAGCGTTAATCGATTAAACGCACTTTGGGCCAAAAGTGATTATATCCATTACCTTTGCATGCCGTTGGCGTTGAGTCCGTTCCGGTTCTCGCGCTCTCTCTGTTCGCCTTTCGTTGTTCTCTACGCAGCTGAAAGCGAAATGAATTTGTTATTACGTGAGATATTAGGTCTGGCGTTTGGACGAACAAAAAGAAATGTCAACAAATCTGTTTCGTTTATGCGGGGCTGTAAACCTTGTTTCCTGATCACTACATTTGTGCCGCATAAACACGACACAAAAACCACCGGTCATTGGGTGTTCTGTTGGTTAGTTTCGCAGCCCTGGCACAAAATCTAAACCCAAAATAATTCAAATACCAAAATAAATGGTAGCAAAGTGACAAAAAGCGAGAGCAACTTACTGCTAAAAATAAACGAATTTACTTGAAACGTTCTTGGAACGGACACTACACCACATGTACAGCAATTATGCACGTTTATTTACCTGCTCCTCTCCGCTTGTATTTGTTTTTGCTCTTGCTCCTTTTGCTTTTGTTTCCGTGGACGTTGTTGTTGCTGTACCCTGCTAGGTAGAATTTTCCCACAAGCCGTAGGCGGCGGAAAGAGAGAGGGGAGAGCGAGAGAGCGACGAGTTTACGCGCGCAAACCGCAAGGAGAGACGTAGCCAAAACAACAACCGATTTCACGGAAGTTCGCTGCACAACTGAACTGAACCAAAAGAGACGAAACTGAAACCGAGAGCTGAGAGATTCGCCCAGCGGATTGGACTGGGTTGGCCGAGACGGAGACGGCGGCGGCGGCGGAGAAGGGTGCCCCCACCCTTACTTATACAATTTACGCCTGGTTTCAATTGTTTATAAGCGCCCAGGACTCGCGCTGCGTTATGCAAGCGGATTTCACAACTGCACGCAATGCTTTTAGCTTCGTCCCGAGGAGCAATGCGGAATACTCGTCTTTTCGCCTTTTTGCGCGTCTCTCGTGAGGGGTACAAAATTTTCTTCTTTTTGCACGTCGCCGTCCACAATTTGCATTTTATATTCTGCTCACTCTGTGCGCGCACTTTTCCGCCGTATTTCGGTTGCAACACCTGGGGTAGTGTACGGGGATTGGATGTTTCACAATTTGGCTGCGGAGAGCGCTCGAATTACGCGTAAAAACAAGTTTTTAGCAATATATTTCGCCTTTTTTTTACAGCCAGGCCATTGAAACACGCGCAGAAGCTAGCGATGGGCGATGGTTCGATAGCTCGCGCAGCGTGCTGGTGTGACTGCCAAAAATGCAACCCTGTGGCGGGCATCGCTGCGTGGTTGTCCTGCGGTTCAGTGTAGACATATCGATAGGTGGCAAGTAGTGGCACAATAAGCTTAAATATAATTATTTGCATTACATTTAAGTAATTACAGTTATTATTAGCAAAAGTTTAGAGGAAGTGTCCATGCCCACCTGATTTAAGTGATTACCATTGTGCAACTCAAATTATCGATAGTGTTTGGCATCCCTGAATCGAGGTTCAGTGTCATCCCGATTTGACAAGCTCTTTCCGTTTCCTTTTTGCGTGAACGTCCAACATGAGAGCCAAGGGATTGGTTAGTATTTAACAAAAAAATGATTTAAACAATCATAACTTGCGTTGAAAATGTGTGGAACAGCTAGGCAAACGTACAGTGCATGCCATGCAATCGTTGGAATTCGTAAAACTACGCAATTTCCGTGTCAAAATGGACTTGGGAGTACAAGGTGCCGTCGCCTATGTGTTTTAGGCCACTTTTCATAAAAAATTACCAGTGTTACTTATCTAAAGTAATTGCAATACGTTGTGAGAGGTTATAAAACGGCTTTCAGCCAATGCAAGCCTTTTCAGGCGTTTCTTAAAGATAATTTCAAACTACACTGCGTCGCCGAAAACATAACCTAGAAAAACCAACTGCCATGCGTGTGTTTGTTTGCCTATTTGTGCCCACATTTGTTTACAATGTTTGCAAGACCATTTTTGCTAAAACCAAAACCATTTGCAGTTGAAGGAGTACGAGGTCGTGGGCCGCAAGCTGCCCAGCGAGAAGGAGCCCCAGACGCCGCTCTACAAGATGCGCATCTTCGCTCCCGACAACATCGTGGCCAAATCCCGCTTCTGGTACTTCCTGCGCCAGCTGAAGAAGTTCAAGAAGACCACCGGCGAGATCGTGTCCATCAAGCAGGTGTACGAGACGTCGCCCGTGAAGATCAAGAACTTCGGCATCTGGCTGCGCTACGACTCCCGCTCGGGCACCCACAACATGTACCGCGAGTACCGTGACCTGACCGTCGGCGGTGCCGTCACTCAGTGCTACCGCGACATGGGCGCCCGCCACCGTGCCCGTGCCCACTCCATCCAGATCATCAAGGTGGACTCCATCCCTGCCGCCAAGACGCGCCGCGTGCACGTCAAGCAGTTCCACGACTCCAAGATCAAGTTCCCACTGGTCCAGCGTGTGCACCACAAGGGCAACAGGAAACTGTTCTCGTTCAGGAAGCCCAGGACCTACTTCCAGTAGGATTTGCCTGCTTTTCACCTATATGACTTAGTGGATTTTTCAATAAATGCGAACGTTGAGAAGTAAGCTAGGTAATCGAGCGTCTTTATTTGAGTTCTCCGCAGGCGTAGATGACAATCTTCTGGCTGGGAGTGCCCGACTTGGAGCCGCACCGCTCCATTTTGCGCACCACCTCGGCGCCACTGATGACATGGCCGAAGACCACATGCTTGTTGTCCAGCCAATCTGTTTTCGTGGTGCATATGAAGAACTGCGAGCCATTTGTATTCGCCCCCGAGTTGGCCATGGACAGAGTGCCGAAACTATTGTGTTTAAGGGTGAAGTTCTCGTCGTTAAACTTCTTGCCATAGATGGACTTGCCGCCGGTACCATTGTTATTGGTAAAGTCGCCTCCCTGGCACATCTGCGGAAGAGAAGCGGTTAGGAATGGGTGTAAGGATGGCCAGGCCGACAAGCTTACAAACTCTGGGATCACGCGGTGGAAGGAGCAGCCCTTGTAGCCGTAGCCCTGCTCGTGGGTGCACAACTGGCGAAAGTTCTCCGCCGTCTTGGGCACCACGTCCGCCCGGAGGAGCATCACGATGCGACCGGCGTCGTTGCCGCCAATCCGCACGTCGAAGAAGACCTGTGGGTTGCGCTTCTCTGCTTTCTCGATGACTGCTGGCCCCGTGGAGGGGGTTTCCACCTTCTCCGCCTCCGGATCGCCCTCCGGCTGCAGTGTGGCGCCCGCATGCTTCTGCAGCCAGTCGTCGTCCGCCCAAACGGGCTTGAAACTGTCCTCTTTGACGCGCACCGGTTTGGCCAAATTCACGCGGATAGTGCGCCCACAGAGCTCCGAGTCGTTCTGGAAGGGGTAGAGGGGATTTTAGGTTATCTATTGACGTCCTGGTTATCGGATACCACCTACCATGTTGTCTATAGCAGCCGCTGCATCTTCGCTCTGCTCGTACTCTATGAAGGCGAATCCCCGGTGGCGTTGTGATTCGTAGTCGGCCGGCATCTGTATGTCGGCTATATCGCCAAAGGGTATGAAGGCGTTGTTCAGCAGCCGCTCTGTCACCTCGTCGGCCAGGCCGCCCACATAAACGGTGCGCTTGTCGTTCGACATGGTTAAATTAATTCATAAAACTAAACAAAACCAAGCCACAAAAAATAAACAAAATGCTTATCGAAATGGGAGTACTCGATACTTTCCCGGAATTATCGACTAGTCACCTTATCGTTAGCATGGACTGCCACCTAGGTGGCTGTCTCGGCTATCTGTTGCACCTGGCAGTGCTGTGCAATTCAAACTGATTTTTAAGGCCAACCGTTACTTTCTAAATGATTTATTGATTAAGATAAGCTAGACTAAGATTATGTTATTACTGCTCCGCTTTCGTTGCCGCAGAAGCCCTCGATATTCGAACTGCAGGCGCTGGTGGGATTTTGCATGGTCCCCAGGGGCCACAGGAGGTGGAAGACAGTCACACAATAGCCGGGAACGAAGGCGACGGATGCGTAGAGGATTAGGGACACAAAGCTGCCCAGGAGCACGTCTGGAAGAGGGGAAGAGGCCTGGTGAGACATGTGTAGCCATCCATTAGCAGGTCGGCTGTTCGTCGACTGGTTTCTAATGACTAAGACCGACTGACCGACCGGCCGAGATAAGATATCGATGAGCAAAGACAATATATCGCGCCAAAGTTACTTTGTTATTTGTAGATATGTACGCCCTAATCTCCCCTTCCCGGGGACTCGAGCCCTGGACTACTTACTCAGGAACACCTTTTCCCAGGGCTCACAGATGGCGATCTGCGTGTTCAGCTCGTAGAGCAAGTACAGCCATTTCACGTAGCGCTTGAATTTCGCATAATCCTCGGCCAGCTTTTGGTACATGCTTTTGGACTTGGGCTTGTGAAATCGATGTTGACGGTTCTGGGGTGCGCGGTGAACTAACACCGCGCCAGGTGCGCCACCGTTTCCACCTGGTACTGGTACCTGCGCCCCCGTCACCGCCTTATCACTCCGTACAACTACACGTTTTTTCTATAAATACATATATATACATTTTTCGGGCTGTAAACCAAATTAAATAGACTTCATTTCGGCCTCTTTCGGTCGACAGTTGGGCGGAGCGATAAAAATCAGACCATGCGGCTACGCTTGCACTTGTAAACCAAACTGATAGCGACCCCGAATCCTGCATGGCATGGGGATTGCCTCTGGCATTCGCGATTGGATGCGTGATTGGTGAATCACACCACCAGTGGCACAAGGGAGAGCAGGAAGAGCCACACGGACAGCACGTCGTTGGCGTGGGCGTGCAGGTGGACCGCCACACAGAACTCCACCGAGGCGTCGTGGTTGTAGTGGATGCAGGTGGTCCGGATGCGCTCCGATATCGCCGCCAGGTTGGTGTAGGCAAAGTTGAGGGTGAAGCCGTAGAGCTGTGCGGAAAACAGGGTTAGTGATCGATTGCGATACTGATTGATGAGGTGGGGTGGGGTAGGGCAGGGGTCGGTTTGTGACGAGCAACTGATAAGTCCACGGGGTGAATCCCTCCCAGTGGAAAGTTCGAAGTGAACTGTAACTGGGCCTCCGCTACGTTATATAAGACTACTACCACTACTTTTCTTAAATAATTTAACTTGTTTATAATACGATTTGAAGCTCATAGTTGGCAGTACTCAAAGACCTTAATCTTAAGGTAGCTAGTGTTTTGTTTAAATTAATATTTAAAATCAGTTTACCCATATTGGGGATCTTCTCTCATCATTACGGATCAACTGAAAGAAAGCTTGCTAAAAGTTGTTTACACTATATAAGTTTACAGAGCCAATAAATCTTATCTTTGCACATAAATCAGGCAGCGGAAGCCTAAGAAATGATGCATATCTATCCCCTAACTTTTATGATAGTACCAATTGCTAACATTTTTTCATATCTCTTACTCTGTAGTTGGGGAACTCCCGTTCCAGTTGCTCGCTGTACACAGGCTCATCATAGCGGCCTCTGGAAAAGGTGGAAAGGTTTTCCATGTCGCTGAGGATTTTCTGGAGGCGCGGTTGAAAGGCTCTGTGGATTACAACCATGCGACATAGGTAAACTGTAATGTATAAGCACTTGAAGGAAATACCCACCGATTCCAGATGGTTTTCCGGGTGGTGCGCCAGGCACTGATCTTCTTCATGACCTTCCGCTCAATGTGCTTCTGCAACTGGCTGAGATCGTAGCTCCTCTTGTACACGTAGTCCAACTTCTGGACGCCACTGTGGGGGGCAGGAACTCGTCGGCTGAAGAGCGGAAACCAGCAGGTGCCATCGTGAAGATTAAAATTGGTCATGCTCACACGGGTTTCCGTCTGAATATTGAAATGGATCTGCGGATTTAATGAGGATTGCGTAATCTAAGGAAATGTCAGCTATTTCTCATTACTTACATTCGTTTTCCCCACTATACAAAATATTCGCCTCAGTGGACAATGCACATCCTGCAATTGATATCTTTTGCCACTCGAGGGGGAGACAAGGAAGAGCTCGGCAGTCTCCGGCTGGCGGAAGAGGACAAAAGAGCACTCGCCATGGGGACAGGCCACACCCAGGATCAGCCAGCATTCCAGGCCCAAGGAAAGCAGGTAGTTGCAGAGCAGGACTCCTAGGTCCTTGACCGAACACCAAGTGCTGTCCAGCAGTACCTGATTATCCAGCCAAACGCCACGGAATCCCTGGCAGGGATCGTAGCTGCGGAACTGGCTGAGAAGCGACACAAAGCGACATGAGCTCTCCAGCGGGCTCTCTGCAGAGGCCACGCCGGGCGGAAGGGGCACTGCGTCCAAAAGTCTCGTGAGGCACACCCTCTTCCCCTGGGCCGTGCACACCAGAGGTTCCACATAACGCTGTGGCTGAGGCAACAGCTGCAGGAGTTCCATTTTCCTCTCGCTGAGGTACTGCGTCATTTCTGGCTTCTCGGCACAGGCCAAGGCACTCGATTGCAGGGGCAGAAGGTCTCCAGCACCGGGATCGATGCTCAGGTAGAACCACAGGTGCACTGCCTCCTTGAACTCGGGATACTGATCCGCGGACATGTTGGTCACCGAGTCTATCAAAGGTCTCTTGTAGCCCACTAAGACTTTGGGCATGGCCATCTCGATGCAGCCCTCAAACTGGGGATGTTAAATGGTTCATTTAACAATTTACAATTTCTCCTAAGTTACCGTATACCTTCCTACTGGCCAGAAGACTGTTGATGGGCACCCGGAATTCTCCCAACCAGTTGCACTGCACCCGCTGGTACACATCAGATGCCTCGTCGCTGTACTGCTGCTCTATGAGTTCGTCGAACAGACTGATCTTGAGATCCTCGCGGAGATCGCCGAACTGGGTGTGGATCTGCAGCTGCAGCTGATCGTTCCAGGTGGGATTGCTGCCCTCGGCGGTGCGACTCCGGCACAAACGCTGCCCATAGCTCAGGGTCACAAAGGGTCGCACATTGGAGTACATCAGAGCTGGAAGGTTTAGTTGCAAAAGTAAATACAATTCGTGAAGATCGGAGGTTTGTTTAGGCACCATATATTGAACAATTGGTGAGTCAAATTAATCTAATGATTCCTATTTTCAAGACTTTGATTGCGCAAAATTACAAAATCCACTGAAGAATGAATGAGTCATCCAATCCCATGATTTTCTTATTCAAATATTTGATTGGGTGATTTATGGTTCAATTAAAAAAAATCATTTTTATCATTTAGTGAGTCATTTAATCTCATTATTTTGCTTCGAAACTCTTATTTTAAAACTTCAAGAATCTCCTACAACACTTTATGCAAGGAAATGGCTTGAAATTATGCCTATAATTCTGCCTACTTAGATTACTACCCAATTATTACTCACTCTGTGTGACGAACAGACTGGTGCTCATATCGCCTCCACTGCTGGTGCGCCGCTCGTTGAGGTTCAGGATGTGTCGACTGCGCACTGGCACCCCCGTGGCTCTCACCACGTGCAGGGAAACGCTGAAGTGCTTGAAGAGATCTGGGCCGGGCTGTTGGCCCGACCAAAGGGGTGGATCCCTGGGCAGGGTTGCGGGTTGCCCCTGGAAGAGGGAGCAGATAGCCCGCCAAAGAGCCGTCCAGCCGGTGGCGGATGCGTTATCCGCATCCTCTGCCAGGAGGAGCAGCGGCAGAGGCGAGTCCAGGGCCTTGGCCCTCCTGGCACTGTGGCTGGTGATCACCTCGTACAACAGCTGGAGGAACTTTCTCCCGCGATGCTTGTGCAGGTCTATGGGGTTCCAGTAGGTGCCTGGTTCCAGGAGCTGAGTAGGTCCCAGGCCATCCGGCAGCAGCTCTTCCTCTGAGATTTCCTGCTCTAGGGCAGGCACAAAGCGCAGCTGCTTGGTGTGCATGTTTTTCTGCTGATGACGGGAGTACAATAACTGGAATCTTCGATTGTTCAGGACCTCTTCCGTGCCACAGAACTGGAGCTGCTGCTCAGCGAAGATCAGTGGAGGCAGCGGGCTCTTCTTCATCCTCCCACTGGGCGGTCTGGGAGTAACCAGCTCCTTTGAGGGCTCTGGCAAAGCTGTGAGTCTTTGCGGCATTAAAGTCCGACGCAATGCATCAGGAAGTCTCTGCACATCGTCCAGTTGGAGGGCACCTCCTTTTCCCTCTGTGGCCCGGAACTCGTAGTATAGATAAACGTCACCTGCCAACTGGTTGGAGGACGAGGAGGTCCTGAAACTAAGCTTCTCCTGCACTGCATCCTCCTTGGAACTTAATGAGAGGGCCGCGCTCATCTGAGCCAAGCGCCGACTATTTGGTGTCAATGTGGACTTCTCATAGAGCTAGACAGAAAAGAAACCGTGCTTAATTGGATACTCAGGGGTAATCAAAAGAGGTCATAGCAGATGCCCACCCATATGTTAAGTTTCTCCGGCAGGGTCCTCTCCAGCAGCACACCGAAACACTCGTTGATGGTTATGAGCAGATCCGGCTCCAGGCGATAGCTCCGGCTCTGTCCCACAAACTGTCCATCCAGGAAGATCTTAAGGAAGTAGTTGCGTGCCTTGGGCACCTGGTCACCCCCTGGAATGGACAACCTGGCAGCTGCTTCATCCGCATGCAGGCGGAAGACCTCCACAAAAGGTTCCTCCGGGTCCTTGAAGGCCTTGTCGTAGTCCTTCCTCAGCCTGGACATTACTCGATCGAATTGGGGCTTCCTTGGAGGTTTCGACTGGCCAGGCGACTTGCGGCTCTTCGGGTTTGGCTCGCTCCACAGCCGCTGTCGGGTGTAAAAGATCTCTAGGTGCTCGCGATAAACCTCGGCCAGGTCCGTCTCAAAGCTCTCCTTCCACGCGGAATAGGAGGCCTCCAGATCGGGAGGATGGACCACCCGAAGACCCAGCTGGAAACGAGTGCATTGGAAGCGCTGCTGCCGACGCAGTTCCTTCAGCTTGGCCCACTCCTCCAGCAGACGCTGCAGAAGGTTACGCTCTGCCGCCGACTCTGAGTAGTAGCGTTCTCTCAGCTGCCGGGTGAGCTTGAATTGGCGCTTTACCTCCGCTGTCTGATCCTCGCCAGCTGAGGCGAGCAGTTTGAGGGCCACCTGCCGTGCAATCTCTAGTTCCTCCCTCAGCTTCTTACAGATCCTTAGTCTCTTTTGATGACAGTAAACATCGAAGAGATCCTCCAGTTGCTGGGCCAGTTGGTGTTCCTGCAAAAGCTGCGGATGCAGGCTGAAACGGAGCTGCTTTAGGTTTAGTTTTAGGAAACGTCTGGTGGGCAAGCCCTGGACTTCGTGCAGATACTTGGGGCCGAAGAACACGCTTTTGAACTCCCTGTGGCAGACGCTACGATAGAGGGTGTCATCCACCAGGTACCTTGGGGGACTACCCTCACATAGCTGGGCCACCAAATCAGTGCTCAGTTTTGTGGACTGGCTCTTAGCCTCTTCCTGGTGGCGATTCAACATGCGGATCTGGGAATCCTTTAGCTTAATGTCGCCCACATGCAACTGAAAGTGCAGGGTATTGCTCGGTCGGTACAGCAAACTTTCATCGAAGTAGTGCTGCTGCTTGAAGAGCTGGCTGCAGACCACCGGTGGGTCCTGCAGATCGATTTGTATAAATGTCCGGGAGGGCGACTCCGATGGTTCCGCAGCCAGTTCCCCGCCAGAATCTTCATCGCTCTCCTTGCCAACGCCTTCCTGCACCGGGGAGTCCTTCTCCCGCGGCCCCTCAAACTCGTTTCCGTGGAAGAACTGCACGCTAAGTGTCTCCAAGTCAACTGCTTGACCAGGTGAGTTGCCTTCCGCCTCCCTGAGCAAATTCTGCACCTCCTGCTCCCTTTTACGATAGCCTCTAGTGGTGTGGGTCTTGCGTTTCTGCCTGACAGTCTTCTTGGGTGAGGCCTTCTCCATAATTGTATTTTTAGTCCAAACAGAAATCCAGCAATGAACAAACGCTTCGCCTGCTTTGCCGTGCTTCCTGGTTGCTATGGCAACAGACTCGGCCAGTGTTTCACCTGCTCAGCAATCGTCTATCGCCTTTGAAAAAATAAAAACATACCCCGAACATATTTTGTTTTCGTTTTCTTTTTGCTGTTTGCATACAAATACATCGCAAATCTACTGTTAGGCATACTGGATGGAGGGGTGTGCTCAATAAAGTTCATTTAATTAGGTGTTTATATTAATTTAGCAAGTACCGATTTTGTTGGAGTTTACTTTGGGGCTTATAATTCGTATTTTGTATGTATAGGCAAAGGTTCCGCTTAGAGTTGTTTGCTAGCAGACGCGTGCTACCGGTTTGAATAATGGATTAGGGTCCTGGCATCAACCAGGCTGTAGACGCGTCCCGGACACGAAATGGGAGGCGACAGGGTCGCTTCGAAGTAGGCAGGGGACGACAGCGTTATTCGTGGTGTGAGGGGGTCGTCTACTCCAGCAGGGTGACTTCTTCCTTGACTAAAAATTCAACAATCTCTTCATCCACTTCATCAGTTTCCAAGTTGTCTGTGTCCACGTCTGTTGGCAAAAAGGATATTCGATTCAATAATATATATACATCTGAACTACCCTGTCTTCTACGTTACAAACTATCTGAGATCAATATTCATTATCTTTGAAAACATATTCGAATAAACGGATCTTAAGGAATCGCTTTTTCCACTCAAAATCTATGCCAAGTGCAAAGCTTGCGGGAAATAAATATTCTACAAAACACTTACGCCCGCGCAGCATGATGCGACGACTCTTCTGATCCGCCCACTCGGCGATGCGCTTGTTGCGGTACTCCATGAAGGTCTCGCGCAACTGGGAGCGCTTCTCGAGCAGCTCCTTTGAGGCGCGGGTGAGACGCAGGCGATCCTTCTGCTCGAAGGCGGCGTAGTACTTCTTCAGGTTCTTTTTGATCTCCTTCTGCTTCTCCTCGCTGAGCAGGGTGGGTGGACGCGGGCGCCACAAGAACTGCACGAAGTTTTTGAGGATGGTGCGCTTGATGATGCGACCCTGGAACGTGTACATGTTAAAGCCGGTGTCCTCCTTCACCTTCCAGGAGGAGACTCCAGTCACAACATAGCGTCCAGTAGGGTCCCATTCGACCTCGGAAGCGCGGAAGTGATCCGGAGAAGCGCTGATGATGTAGTCGTTCGTGGAGTCCACAAACTCAAAGGTTCCCATGGTGAGGTTGGCCATTACGATGAACTGGCCGCGTGGTGACCAGAACAGATGGGTGCACGACTTCTTCTCTAAACGCTTCACCAAGCTGGGCTTCACGCCCTTGTTCACCTCGTAGAAGCTCACGTTGGAGGAGTTGGGTTCGCCGTGGATGATGGAAAACTTGTTGCCGATGGGCTCCCAGGCGAAGGCCAGAATCAGCTCGCGAATCTCTACTGAGTCAACGGGAATCTCCTTCTCGCGCATGTGGAAGATCTCAAAGTTGTAGAACATGCCTAGGAACTTGACGTCCAGGTCCTTCTTGTCCTTCTTCAACTTGGAGTAGCGATCCACCTTGACGCACAGGTAGTCACCGGACTTTTGCCAGTGCAGCTTACAGTCGGCCACATGGAAAAGGTTCTTGTTGCGGATCTCGCGCTTCTTGGGGATCTCCATCAGGGTGACGCGGGCGGGAATTTGATTCTGCTCCTCCACCCAGTAGGCGATCACGTTGTCCGTGGGCGACCACGAAAAACCTCGGATGCCGGGAATCTTAATGGACTTCAGGTCCAGCAGATAGAAAGAGGGCGTCTCGTAAATGTGGATCGAGTTCTCACCCATGCGGGCCACAAACTTGTCGTCATGCGACCAGCGGAACATGGACAGCACCGACATGCCATCGGCCACAAACGAACGTTTCTCGGCTCCGGTGCGGATGTCCCAGATGATGATCTTTTGTCCCGTGGGTGTGGGTCCGTAAGTCACGAGATAATTCTCGCAGGGCGAGAACTCAACGAACTGAGTGCCGGGGTGGGGGAACTTCTGAATCTTCTGGAAACTGCTGCCGCCCCAGATGGCGACGCCGGGCTTGTGGAAAGTGACCACATACGTGCCCAAGGGCGACCACTTGACGAAGGTATCGGTGAAGCGTTCGCGGGTCTCCAGCTCGAAGGGTTCGGGCAGGACGTTCTGCCAGAAGCCCACCTGCACGCAGTTGGGAGCGGTTTCCGCGGCCACGCAGTACTGGTCATAGGCGTCCGGGTCGTTGATGAAGTTGTACAGGTCGCTCTGCACCTTGAAGGTCTGCACGGTTGGTGGCTCCCACTTCTCCGGGATATTCTCGTACCTAGAAGCATGGGCATTTTAGCAATTGCCTTGAATTAAACCCCTAAATTTGAGCTCACTTATGGAAATCGGTGAAGAGATTGACGGCAAAGGTGTGGTTCTTGTCCAGACGGTGGTTGTTCAGCTTCTTGACCGCCTCCTCCGCCTGGCTGGCCTGCTTGTACTCCATGAAGGCGTAGCCCTTGGTCTTGCCCTCCTCGTCCACGGGATAGACCACATTGACGATGTCGCCGCAGTGCGAGAAGAGCTTGTTGATGACCGACTTCAGCTTCTCCAGGCGCACCGGCTCCACCTTGGGGATGTTGTCCACCACCACCACGCTCTCGACGCCGTCCGCCTCCGAGGGGCGCTGGGCGAGCATGTCGCCGAGCAGGTCTGAAACAGCATCACGAACGTAAGTTTAATTAAATATGCAAACTTTCGCACACCGCGCACGGATTTAGATTGAGGTTAGATCGCCGCGTGTGCTGGTGCTGCGCTGGCAGTCGGGGAAACTCACCTTCATCGCTGATGTTGTCCACAAAGTTGGGCGGATCCTCGAAGTTCGGCTCCTCGTTATAGTCGCTGTCGTTCGCATCCGCACCGGAGTGCTCCTCGCTTTTCTTCTTGGCCATTTTCAGCGATCTATTCGCAATTTTCCGTCATCAAACACACACGCACAAAGTGAAAAAGGAAGAGAGAGATGCCGCATTTGCCAGTCACGGCGAAGCAGTAAAATTCGTTTTGTGTGAATGTCGGGTGTGGCCAACTGGTCAACTTAGTTGGCAACGCGGCGACCAGTTTGTGATAAAGATTTCAGATATCGGTTATGTTTTGAACGTATCAAAGCAATTTCCATTTAATTCTCACGAATATATTTTATTGTGTCAGTGTCGCGTCTCAATTTTTCAACTTGAGTGTTGTTATGAATTTAAACCTGCTTTTTGCCATTAATAACTATTTGCAAAACAATAACTTCCTTCTTAGATGGTATTTGGGTGCATGGGTGAATGTGACTTATCTAAACAAATATATATATGGGAATCTTTCGAAACTGTGTTAAATATTATAAGAATATTAATATTTAATTTTCACTCAATGAAATTTCAGGATTTTTTCTTAATTTTCTTACAGCTGTGATTAGATATCAAAATACAATTGAAATAGTTAGCAATTGAAACAAAATTTTAGCAGTTAATGACAATGATCAACTTTTAATTACAATTCTATTCAATGTTTGACATTGATCCTGATTTTCAAACAGCTGTGATTTATATGCTAGTAAAAACGAGTGAGTTGTCTAGCCACCCAGTTTTCTAATTGTTAAACAGTTACCAGGTTGTCATACTTCGAAAATGACCGAAAACTTAATATGTATTTTAAACATTCGACAAACAGCTGGTCAAAATTAAACAATACAACAGTTTAGGAAAGTATCCTGAATTTCATAAATAATTGGTATAAAAGTGGTATTTTTAAACTGAAGCGGTATTTTTTAGGCCGGATAGTATTTTTGGTCTGCGTTGGCTTGGTCACTCAATCAAATGAAAATTTGTAAGATTTTAGAGCAGATCGGTGTCCGTGATTTCCTCAATCTAAGGCCAATTTGTAGTATTAAAACTGTTGAAAAATGCGTCGGGGACGAGCGTGGGCCGTGTGAAATGCATGCGAAAGTCTTCGGTGCGGCAAATCAGTGCGAAAAACATCCCAAATGTGCGTAGGCCCCACACTCACTCTCACACACACACGCGCGCACATACACAGCTTTTTCGGTCAACACTCGTTCGCCGCGGGTGCGAGCAGCGCAACACTAACAGTGCCGCGCAGCAGCATTGGCAGCGCAGCGAGAGCGAAAGAGAGGCAGACAGCGGGCGGCGGACAACAACAGTGCGGAGCAAAGGAAAATGTTTTCATTTTTCTAAAGTCGGCGGGTTCCTCCAAGAAAATCGGCAACTTGCTGGCTCAAAACGGTTCGGGAAATCATTAATTATGCCGTTCACGAGCGATTAAGCACGGTGGCGAGGTGAAAAGTGCGTAGCTGGCCGGGCCAGGCCAACAAATTGCAACAGCTGATGCAGCCGCAGCAGCATCTCGAGAAAAGCGAACAGACAACTGTAAAGCGTTCTCTGTTATTGTCGCACTGCAGCCCCGCCCCCGCCCACCGCCCATCGCCGCCCGTCGCCCTCTGTGAATGATTCACATTTTCTTGCCCCTAACCCCCTGGCCCAGCCCCGCCCCGCAAACAATCGCTGCCCAATGCGTGTGCGCAATTAGTTCTTCTTTTTCGATTTCCAAGTGGTTTGCCAAAGTGCCAATCGTGTTTTCTTTTCCCCGTGTCTAGGCTCCAAGTGAAAACCCCCTGAAGTGAAGAAAACTCCACTCGCACACACACACGCACGCATTCGCAGAGACACACGGTGAAAGGAAAAGCGGTGTGCTCCGTGGGCAAACAAGAGTGCGGGAAGTGCAAAAAGTGCGGAAAGTGAAGTGGCGGGCGTCGGAGAGCCGGAGTCGTCCGTCGCAGGAAAATCCGTCAGCATGGATGTCGAAACACAGGAAATACGACAGGTGAGAGCAGGTTCCCCAGGCCCATGTATTTGGGACCACTAAACAGCACTCATTAACATTCCAACTGAGGCTGACACCTACTCTCCTGGCCAAAATGGTGCGCTGAGGTAATGCCGCTCTGCCCAACCACTTGGCGCTCAGTATGCGACCGACAGACACCTACTTGCCATTCATATTCATTCCCATTCGACTGGTTTTAGTTTCGACGGCCAATGCAAACAACTTCGACCGTAGTGGTTGTGTGTGGGGTGTGTGGAGCCGATCGGAAATAATACCTGCAACGTCCATTCATAAACTGCAGCACCGCTGCCGGAAAACCCCTTCGATTGGGCATTTGCTATCGCTTTTCTCGCTCGAAGCGAGCTGCTGTTGCATGACCTAATCGCTAAATATGAAAAGTAGGGAGCAAAAACGGCTTACGCACGCGAAAGCCAGGCGAAAAGGGAGAAACGCCGTGAGCACTCCGCTCCGCGGTTTGGGGCCTTGCGTGCACACCCCACACCGACTTTTCCCCAGCCAACTCCCTAGAAAGTTGGGCTCGAAGTCGTTCTTGGCCAGCAAACAGACTGCAGACTAACCCAAAGCTAATCCCATTCAAACATCCAAACATCGAAACACCCAAGCACCAACCGCTGACTCAAGCGGTACGCTCTCTTCCCTTGTGTTTGTATATTTAGCTTCGGCCTCAGCTCCGCCAGCTATCGTATCGCCCGTTGTCCGGAATGGAATGCCAAACACAAGCGATAGATTATGAAATCATAAAGCCGCGCCAATTCCAATTTGTGACTTTTGAAAACCGCCAGCAGCTGAAACTTTATCACAAACACATGCAGGCGATTCCAAGCGTCAGCATCACATAATTCCCCAAGTCAACTCGTCAATAAACCTTAATTTTAGATCACTTGGAATGCTAGGGAGACAAACAAATAGAAAGGGTATAGCAGAAAAAATAATATCATATGGAAATGAGGCTTATGTCCGAACTTCTAAGTTACAAAGCAGGTGGTGTTTAAGAAGGCAAAACCATTATTTTTAATAGTTAGCGAGGACCCAATGTTTTTAGAATCCGAACTAATTTATCTGAAATTTAAGTCCCATGTTTTGGACGTTATTTTTCAAAGTCGCTTGTGCTTTGCACCGAAATCAGGTCATGTTTTGTTCTCTGCATAAGTATGGTCGATGAAAAATATGCCGTCCATCGCTCATTCATAGTGGGCGTCTAAACCAGCCGCAGTTTATTGTTTTTCTCCGAATTGTTTTTGAAATTTGAGTTTCAGACATTTTCGCCGCGAGCCAATGCAAAGTGCAGCCAGAGCTGGCCGTTTTTCCGTTTCGTTGGCCATTCAAATTATGCTGCGGACAGTTTCTTGTGCTTTTTGGTGGAAAGCGCTTGGCTGGGCAAACAAACAGGTTTTCCTCCACCTGTTGACCAATTCGCATAGTTGCTCGGTCTACGACCTACGCCAACATTGCCACCCGGCCATGCAGTTTTGCCTCCAGTAATTTCTGGCATTTGGCAATAAGCTTTTAATCCGACGCCCAAGAGCAGCGGTCCACGGCTGCACAGGTACACAAAAGAATTGAACCACTTCGATGGGACTCGGATTCTCTGACACAGTTATTGATGACTTCATGCGGCGATTTTGTAAGAAACCCGTTTGAAATTTATGGAATGAAAGCAAATAAAGACACCACAGAAGTCTTGCAGCCAGCGACAAGCACGCCGAAAGCAAAATGAGAATTAATGGATTGTTTGACTCTTTCGAGGTTCGGCCATGTGTAGGTACCCTCTCTGCCTCCACCCAATCTCCTGCTGACCGGTGTCGGCTGTTTTATGTTTACTTTCTTCGTTATTTTAATCCCACCGGCACTTAATGGAGTTCCAGTAGGTAGACAGCAAGTAGGGGATCCCCTGCTTCTGCTCACACCTCCCTTATCAGATAGAAACGCATGTTTTCTAAGTCCTCAGAGAGATACCACTAATTGGCGCACATTTCGTATTGAATTCGCCCGATACAACCAATTTCCGCATCTGCAACGGCGACAGTTTCCCTCTTGAGAGGTTATTTTGATTGCTCTTCCCCAGTTTCAATTAGACCAAGAAGAGGCCATTCGGAATAGAGCGGAATTGTGATTATGAGTGCAGCGCGCAGCGTGCAGCGTGCGGCAACAAGAAATGCGCTGGCTGGCGAAACATGGCAGCACTCGAGATGATTCTAAAAACGGAGCAGGAAAGAAGGCAGGCTGTGGGCCCGCGAGTGGAGCAGAGTCTTTCATGCTGAGTGACCATCGTCCATCCGACAACCAGCGGCCCCTTCGCTTCCCGGCCACTCCCTTCATGGCCCCAAAATCAAAAAGAGTCGGACAGGAGGGTTGGGGCAAACAATGGGAGGCGGCTGGCGGCGCACGCCAAGCCAAACACGAGCGAGTTTATCGAACTCATATTGAAGATTGTACGCATGGCTTCACTTGGCTGCCAGATGCAGCAGGCAGCTGGGGGGACGGGTGTGGGGATGGGGATCGGGGCTGCAGATACAAAGCACTTAAGAGTGCACTAGTTAATTGCCAAGCGAAGGCGCGTCATTCAATCCGCTGAGGACGCAGTTGTAGAGCACTGATTACGCAGGCTCAGCTTGGCCTTGGCTTCGGAATGGCAGTGGGGACCGGAATTGGAATGGGAGTAGGATAGGGTGCAACCTGCTACACAGAATGTTCTCACATTATCGCTAACTCTGTTTCCCATCTGTGCGCATTGCAGGCTCGTCAACGTGCTTCCGTCAAGTGGCTGCTCTCGAAGGCCTTCAACAATCGCGTGCCGGACAACCTGAAGGAGCCCTTCTACCGCGACCATGAGAACCAGGAGCGCCTCAAGCCCCAGATCATCGTGGAGCTGGGCAACGCCACGCTCTACTGCCAGACGCTGTCCAACCTATACTCAGATCCCAACTACCAAAGCATGAACCACTGGTCAATAATACAGACGCTAGCGCGCAAGGGAGTTCCCGTGGCCGAATCCTCGGACATGCCCATTACCGAAACGGTATTAATTCAAACGAATCCGCTGCGAATTGTGAGTGCTGATCTAAAAAGTCGATCTTTATGGGCTCTCCCTAATTTATTGTTTCGCTTTTATCGCCTTCAGAACGCCCACATGTCTGTGATAGAATCGCTGATGGTTTTGTATGCGAAGGAAATATCGTCGGGTGACCGCGTCATGGCGGCCATACGAAGGTGACTCAATCGATTAAATTATTAGCTAAATATACTAATCTTCGTAACTCCTTCAGAATATCTGGCAACAACTATCAGGCGCCTCCTGGCCAGTCCTACGAGCAAGCTCTGCTGGGCTGGATTTCGCATGCTTGCGCCGCTCTGAAGAAGCGCATTATCAAGGAGGTGGACGCCGGACTGCCCGATGAGAATGTGAGTTGCCACTCCCCGTAGTCTCCATCCCATCTTAATTTATTTGTAAATTAACCATAGGGCTCTCGTCTGCAGACGCCGGACATACCGCCTGTAAGGGACTTCCAGGATCTGTGCGACGGCATCTGCTTGGCACTGCTCATCTCGTACTACTGCCCAAAGGTGGTGCCGTGGACGAGTGTGCGGATCAACTATCTGCCGGCCGTCGAGGATTCGATTCACAACATCCTGCTGGTGTGCAACTTCTCGCAGAAGCATCTGCCATACAGCGTGTTCCACATGACGCCCGAGGATGTGACCTATATGCGCGGGTAGCTGCCACCTCTTCCCCCTTTAAACGAGTATTTAATTAATACGATATCTCTTTATTTCAGATCCATGAAGCTGAATCTGGTACTGCTGCTCACGGACCTATTCAACCTGTTCGAGATTCACCCAGCCAAGTGTGTTTGCTACCCCGGCATGGATGGTCAGGGTAAGTGGATCGTTTTTCTGTCGAGCATCCATTCCCCAAACGCTGCACCGCATCGCATCTTTCCCCCAAGACCCCTGATGTCCCGATCTCAACCCCAAACGATTGGCCTGCCTGTGTTTGAGTATCAGTCCGGGGCATGCGTATTGTTGTCCAATTTTATCCGAAGTATCCTTCTTTGCATTTCGTTTGTCTTCCTTTTCCCTATTATTTGCTTAATTTTTACTCTTGATTTAATTAGAAGAATTGGTCATCGAAAGAAAAAGAGAAGGAAATTAGTCATTGCGCGAGGAAAATAAAAGCCTTTTGAGAATTGCACTCAGCTGGAATTGTGAGTCACTCAACTTGTGTCCAGAGCAAACAAAGGTAAAAGCATCCATCAATTAGTCACATAAAGCGTTCTAAGTACCTAGGAATTTAGAGCGCTTCACAGCTCGTAGATTTCGTTGATAAGGCCGCAAATAGGCCTCAGTTTAAGATCAACCGCAAAGCACCTTTTAGGAAAAGATCTGTCAGTGAAACCACAGAGATCCAGCAAAATCTTATTTATGTTTCTGTATAGTTCCTGCGGTCGTTTTCGTTTGTTAACCACCGAGTCCACCGAGAAATTGACATGGAATCATATGTAATCTTTCATCATCTTAGCATTCACCCGATCCCACCAGCAAAAGTAGTGATCTCCAATCCAAATCGAATAAATCAAACCTGTACTTGATTCTCTTTCTTTGTTTATGTGCAAACGCTTCCTCTTGCCACTCGTAACCGCAACAATCCACCAATAATTTGGGTTCTAACCACACTTAACACACCAACCACATCTTTACACTCCCCAAAACAAAACACACACTACATACAATGTGCAATGTGATTCTCGATTGATCCGCTCTCCAATCCGATCCCGACTCGACCCGACGCTGTCCAGATGTCATCGCCCGGCGCACTTTGGGCGCCAACGAGCACGGGATCTGCCATCGAAGGGGGCTCACTGTGCAGCCCGTCACGCCCATTCCCGATTTGCGCAGCGATCTCGACCAGCCGCCGGTGGGCTCGCCTCAGAACCGACCACCGTTCCAAGGTTTTAAGTCAAACTTTTTCTATCCGAGCATTTTCTATGTACCTCAAAAATCCCAAATCTCAATTTTTCCTCCTTCGTTTGTTCATGAATGTGTTTCCATTTCCATGTGTTTGTTCTTTCTTTGCTTGTTCTGCTCACATTGAGTTTGTTTGTTTGTTCGTTTGTTTGCTTCATTGATTATTCCTTGGTGTTTAGCCAAAGAGATCGAATTATAATCATGTGATATGCGATTTAATATAGCCTAAGTACCAAGTAATGTCTCTCACACCATGCACAGAAGCCGAAGCTCTATAATGTCTGTAATAGTGCACCACTCTCATCAGATCAATCAGTAGAATTTGTTGTACCTTAGCGACTGCATTTTGTCATCATAATTCTCTAAGCACCGTGACCGAACATGACTTGACCTATTTGGCAGAGAAATCGGGGGAATCGGGAAAGATGGAAAACATGTGTCCGCAAGTGGCGATCATAAATGTTTGGTGTTGTAGCTTAACCGAAACACTGGGGGCTCCATCTTCCAGAGAGCGAAGGTACTGGGCGTTAGTCACCTGGCAGACAGACTTCCCTGGGGGATAGGTACCGAGTGCTTGGGGGACTGGGACTGTCCAGCTCACTTGGCCACACCATAACCCATCCACGGACTGCGATTCACCTAGTTTCCGCTTTCGAACTGTGTTGTTTGCTTTTGCCCGCTTCCGATGCAACGAGTCAATGAATAACCAACCGAAATATTCAAGTTCATTTACCTCGCAAGCTGAACAAATTGATTTTATTCATTTACGTTTTCTTTTTTCGTTTCTGTGAATTTTCGTATATTTAGTTCCGCACTCGAATTCATTTGGCGGCGGCTTAAATCGCAGATCAACCCCGCCCAGCGAATACCAGACGGTTCAGTCAAACAATTTCGATGGTAGTAATCATGCCGAAGGTAATTTATTTCGTTTATTATTGTTACTTAATTATATGTCTCTACCCGTATTTATTTACATTTAGTTTGTTTGCTTTTGACATGCACAACAGACACAAAATCTTAACATTTATTGGTTTATGATTAAATTTGAATTTCGTAACTTTTCTTTTCGCCACCCACCGACCCGTACACCCGCTTAACCACCAACCATTGCAACTGCTCCCGCCGATCCCGCCGGTCCGCAACGTGCAGCCTTCGTGGTGCACAAGTCGCGTGGCATCACCACACTCGCCTCCATGCACTCGCAGCAGCAGCAGCAGCTCCATCAGCAACATCAGCAGCAGCCATACCACCAGCAGGCACCGCAGCAGCACCCGTCCCAGTCGCAGCTCCAAATCCAGCAGCAGGAGCCCTTGGTTCCGGCCCGCTTGCGCCAGGCTAAAGAAAAGACCAATGTCGAGTCGAAGGCGGACGAGAGAGGTTTGCCAGCTTGCAGCAGTTCATTTTTGCTTCCTTAGACTTGACGTCTTGTATGTGGCGGCAAAACGTTAATTGCTATGTTCCAAGCCCCATTTGGCCTAGCGCCGATTTCTCAATGTCACGTTAACTTTTGCTGATAAGTTAAATTGCTCACATTCAGCTTCTCAACATCTTATTCTTGTCTATCCGATTGAAAACCCTTAACCAGACGTTATGTTTTAAATAAGTAAAGCTTACTTCTGACATCGAAAACATTGAGAAATTGGCCGTTAAATTTTAATTGATTTTCCTTTGTGCCACATACAAGTCCGTACCTTAGTTTGACTTATTATTTATTTAATTTAATTTAATTTATTTACCTTCTTTTTTATGTAACTCTTTTTGTTTTGCCATCGTATCAATCGAACAGGCGATTTTGTCGCTGCTGGTCGACCAAGTAACTGGGAGCAGAGCCGCCGGCCAAGCTTTGCAGGTATGAGCCAACACAGTCACTGTTGACCCAGAGTCGTTGTAGCCGAATGTAGTTGTAGTTGCCCGTTTTTTGCGTTAATTTGAATGCCATTTGGTTTGTGTTATGGTTCAGTTTGGCTTATTACATGTCCTTCGAGCCGATCTCTCTCCTGATCCATTAGTGTTGTGGTTTCCTTTTAGTTTCAGTTCGATAACCCTTCTCAATTTTTAGGTCGTCGCTCGCGCAGGAACTCTTCCAGCGAGGACTCCCAGCTGACCATTGAGAACTTCGGCGGCTCCCAGGATCAGCTGAACACCCTAGGTCGGTACGAACGCGACAGGGAGCGTAAGCTGTCCAACACCAGCGTGGGCAGTGCCTATCCAGTTGAACCCGCTGTGGCCGTGCGATCTTCGATTGCCGATGCTCGGGGCACTTTGCAGTTGGGCTACGATACGGATTCGGGCTCTGAGAAGCAGGATCGGGAGACGGAAAAGTATTCGATGCGCCGGCAGGTCAGGTGAGTCATCTAACCGATAAATTAAAAACCGAAATTAAATATGGTTGATAACAATTTCCCCCTACTTCCCTATCGTTAGTGTCGACAATGTGCCCACGGTTTCGTCGCACAATCTCTCGAATACGGGCAGCCCGTTGCCGGTGGCAAGGCACAAGCAACATTCCAGCGACAAAGACTACAGCAGCAACAGCGGCATGACGCCGGATGCCTACAACGACACGCGTTCCACCAGTGGCTACGACCCGGAGAGCACTCCCGTGCGCAAGTCCTCGACGAGCAGCATGCCAGCGAGTCCCGCTGCCTGGCAGCTGGATGTGGGAGACGACGACATGCGATCGCTGGAGAATGTCAGCAAGCTGTCCACTATCCGCATGAAGCTGGAGGAGAAGCGGCGGCGCATAGAGCAGGATAAGCGCAAGATTGAGATGGCCTTGCTGCGGCATCAGGAGAAGGTAGGCTGTGGCTCAAAGCTTTGAGTTAACCTGAAACTTATTCCGCTCGTATTCGCAGGAGGATTTGGAGTCGTGTCCGGACGTGATGAAGTGGGAAACCATGAGCAACGAATCGAAGCGCACGCCCGACATGGATCCGGTTGACTTGGACAAGTACCAGGTGGGTGTGACCTGTTGCCACCTGTACATACCCCTGCCCCATCTAACCATTCCTCCGAGTGCCAGAGAATTACTGTCTAACGCCTGTGTCTCTCTTTTACCCCCATTTTGTGTCTGTGCCTGCTTCAACATCCACACATACTCACCCGCAACACTTACACAACTCAACACAAAACACGCCCATTAACCCACCGAACAACAATTAACCTACCACCTAATCTCCCGGATGTGGAACGCGCAGCAAAGTATCGCCATCATGAACATGAATCTGCAGGACATCCAGCAGGATATTCACCGTTTGGCCACCCAGCAGAGTCAGATGCAGGCCCAGCACCTGCAGGCGCAGCAGCTGATGCAGGCTCAGCAGATAGCTAACATGCTGAACCAGGTAATCCATCCGCCCGCCACATCCTCGACCAAGAGCCTCTAGATCATGGCAGCAGACGCGCATATTAACGATGGATGTGGAATGCTTATTGTTTTGTGTTGTCCCTGGCTGGGGCTTTAAGAACTGATTAGTGATTACACCCTCAATCATTACCTTTGAATGAACTGCCGTTGTTTGCCTTAAAACATTTATGGCTTTAAATCTTATTCCAAATGCGCGTTTTAATTAATTATTGTCAATGCTGTAATCACTAACATCATTCTTAAATACAACCGCCCAGCCCAGCCCGATATCGATTCCTGTTTACTTGTTAAGAATTGGCCAAGGACTCAGAAATTCCATTTAATGCTCGTTTGTTAACTAACAAATTGTTCTATTTTTGTTATCCTGCAACACACGCAAAACTTGAAACCTGCAACTCGCCACCTGCCCACCTGCAATCCTCACTAACTGCATCCACAGCAGCAGACCTACGGGTCGCAGCAGCACCTGGCCGATCACCATTACCAGCAGCAGAGACCCATGCAGCAAAGCTTTGGCTCATCGCCGCATCTTCCGCAGGCCTACAACGCCCCAGTCAGCGCGTACAGCTCCCGTCCGCCCAGCCGCGATCCCTACCAGCAGCAGCTCCAGCACCAGCAGCCACAGCCGATGGCGATGCCCCAGCCGATGCAGTACGTCAACGAGCACGGGCAGTATATGTCGCCGCCGCAGCCCGCCCACTACATGCAGCAGCAGCCGCCGCAGCAGCCGCAGAGCATTTACAGTGACAACGGGGCGGCGTACAACAACCACAGCAACCACTCGCCCTACGGCGGAGCCCCGCAATATCGCAGCAGTGTAGTGTACGACGACTACGGGCAGCCCACCAACCACTTTTACCTGCACGAGTCGTCGCCGCAGCCCCAGGCCCATCCGCAGCGCAGGACCTGGGCCCACTCCGCGGCAGCCGCCGCCTACGAGCAGCAGCAGCAGCAGATCCAGCCGCCTCTGGTGGATGTAAATGCTTGGCAGACACAGCAGCACCAGAAGCAGAAACAGACGTGGATGAACAGGCCTCCCTCGAGTGCCGGGGCTCCCAGTCCCGGCAGCTTTGTGCTGCACCAGAACGGAGGAGGTGGCGGCGGAGGCGGTGGTGGTGAGCTGCAGCACCTGTTTCAGGTGCAGGCTTCTCCTCAGCACGGCCAACGTCAGATGAGCGGCTCCAATGGCGTGCAGCGCCAGCAATCGCTGACGAATTTGCGCGACAATCGCTCGCCCAAGGCGCCGCAGCAAATGGGAATGCCCATGGGGATGCCTATGCAACACGAGGACATGATGGCGCCGCAGAGCATTTGCTTCATCGGTGACGAGGAGGACGTGGATGAGCTGGAGCGCAACATCATCGAATCCATGCAGTCGACGCGCATCTCCGACTTTGTGCACCAGCAGCAGCAGCAACACCAACAGCAGCTCCAGCAGCAACAGCGGTTGCAGGGTCACAGCGGACGAGGCAGCAGCTCAGAGGATTACGACAGCGGGGAGATGATCTCCAACAAGCTGAACATCACCAGCGGCAACCTCACTTACCGCATACCCTCGCCCTCCCGTCCCTCCATCCAAGCCAACAGCTTCCAGGATCCCCGAGCAATGGCAGCGGCATCCGGCGGCGAGGAGCCGCCCGAGAAGGGCTTCTACATCTCTTTCGACGACGAGCAGCCCAAGCGACCCAAGCCACCACTGCGGGCCAAGCGATCGCCCAAGAAGGAGGCTCTTCCTGGAAGCCGGGACAGCGTCGATAACCAGGCGACCCTCAAGCGTGAATCGCTTAGTCAGCTGCACAACAACAACAACATTGGGATTGGTGGTGAGGATGTGAACAGCAAACCGGTGACCAGGCACAGCATCCATGGCCTGAGCAACTCCAACAGTGTCAAATCCCCTGGCAATGCCACATACAACAAGTACACCGATGAGCCGCCCATCCAACTCCGCCAGCTGGCTGTTTCGGGAGCAGTTTCGCCAACAGGCAACGACCTTCGCCACTTGGAGGACTTGACCAACCAGTCACCGCAGCAGACGATGCAGCAGCCGATGTCGCCCACGCGACTTCAGCAGAGCAGCAACAACGCAGAGGCGGCCAAAAACAAGGCGCTGGTCATCGGAGCAGACCCCACTAACTTGGATCCGGTAAGAGCACAAAATCGCTTTAGGAAATGTTTTCAAAATTGATTTGAAAAACCTGTTAAAAAGCAAGTGAAAACCAAAAAACGAACAATCTTATAAGTGCCTATTGAAATAAAGAGCTATCAGTATTTTTCCTGCGCAGAATCCAGCAGACAAGTTTGGTCGCAGATAAAGTTTCTTAGGTTCTTCCCTATTAAACCTATCTATTCGCTCCCCAGGACTCTGTGGACGAGATGGAGCGGCGCAAGGAGAAGATCATGCTACTGTCCCTGCAACGTCGCCAGCAGCAGGAGGAGGCCAAGGCTCGCAAGGAGATAGAGTCCTCTCAGAAGCGGGAAAAGGAGCGCGAGAAGGAGGAGGAGCGTTCGCGAAAGAAGGAGGAGCAAATGGCTAGGCGAGCGGCCATTCTGGAACAGCACAGACTCAAGAAAGCCATCGAAGAGGCCGAGCGCGAGGTACGACAACATTCGAAATAAGGAATTCCGGCCTGTAACACAAGCTTTGAATTCTCCCGTAGGGTAAAACCCTGGACCGGCCCGACTTGCATGTGAAACTGCAACCCCACTCATCCACCTCGACGACTCCGCGGCTGAGGCAGCAGCGCACCACGCGTCCCAGGCCCAAGACGATCCACGTGGACGACGCTAGCGTGGACATCAGCGAGGCTTCCAGCATCTCTAGTCGGGGCAAGAAAGGCTCAAGCTCGAATCTAACTGGTGAGCAGCTGAACGGGCTCAAAAAGACTAACTTGCAACTCACAACAGTCGATTCCAAGTTTATAAGATATTCGGCCTGCCGAAAGTACCCCTACTTTTGTGTTTTCTAATTTAATTGACCTGCTTTACATCCACCTATATATTGATTTGGTTTATCCCTCTTCCCAATGCTAATTCTTTGAGTTCATTGATATGTGTTGATATTTTGTTTTCGTTTCGAATTTGAACTGAACAGGCTACGGTCAACTAAGCTCAAGTTCAATGAAAAGAGATTACTACAGGGGCTCGCAAGACTCCCTCACTGTAAAAGGTAATTTATGTTTTTCTTATTTTACGTTCATTGCATTGTCCTATATTTCATCCCTTGTAGTTTTACCTAAGTTAAGCATGCCTAGTTACACTTTAAGTTGATTGATTTGTGGTATTTTTCCGGTAGAAGGGTCCTATGATCTAACGATTCGAATCGCACCTCGACTTGATTGTAGTTCTAAGTTTACTATACTTAAAAATAACTTTGGTATTTGGACAACCTATTTGATAAGCCATAACAACTAATCTCGTTCACACAGAGTCACCGGATGATTATCCCAGTACAAGTTCAACTCCGATTGGACGACGGGGATCGTACAAAACTTCCAGAGGTTGGTGATGGATAACACGCCCACTAAGTTCTCTTTTTGTTTTTCCTTGTTTTACTTCCACAAAATTCGCATTCGAACACGCTAAGAAATGAAACGAAAGTAACGCTCAAGCGCTTCAAGTTTTTTATGGTTTTTATTCAACTAACAAGTTTTTATTTTGGTCGAACTACTGATATATGGCTAACAGCTACCTGCATACAACCTCAACTAATCCAATGCACTGTCAGAAAGATTGCACCTGAAGAGGAGAGTGCACCCGAGGCGCGGTTGAGGATACACTAAATCTAGTACATTTTTTTGTTACATTGCCTTAACTGGTTTTTGGGGTCGCTATTTGAACTGATGAATTTTGGTTTTGGGGTCTGGGCGATAAGTTTGATTTACGATATTTCATTTTGTGCCACCCATTCATTTGTGTTACCGAATTGCGAATGGATAAGACTCATGTATACTGATGCACTCGGCTCGCGTCTTGCGTGACCCGACTTGACCTGATTTCAGAGCCAGCCGGCGTAGAAAGGGGCCGCACTCTGTCGCGTATCTCCGTCGCTAAGGGCAGCACGCTTAATTTCCGGGGCCGAAAGTCCAATTCGCTAATGAATCTGTGCGGTAAGAAGCGTTCCAAAGCAGCAACAGCCAAGCTGCCTGCCTGTTACCTTTACCTTTCTCTGTTACCCCAATACTCTACTCTACTCTCTATCCAACTAAGTATTTACCTGTCTGCTACTTTCTATTGATTTCGGATGGTATCTAGTGGTATCTTTTGCTTTGACTTATACTTGCACTTTGGTTCTGGTATCTTTGGTGGTGATAAGTGCTTACTTTCATTTTCTGTACTCTTGTCTTCGTTTTAGTGTATGTACATATTTGAATACTATTCTTTGCTGGTTTGCGACTTTAGTTTTTAACACTATCCCGAGCTCCTAGCCATGATGCGGTGGTTGTGGTGGTGGTCTGGTTCCTTCTCAAGCTTTCTTGTGTTCGTCAGCTGATTTGCGGGGACTGGGGTTGGTTTCTACAGCTTGAGTTTGCAACTGGTTGCGGCATACTTCAATCGATCGAACTTGCTTACTCCACTTGTGACGTACTACTTACGATATGGGGATGGTACTCTAGCACAAAAACACTCACTCAAACATCCGCACCGCCAACACTAATCAGTACATTTGTTCGATTTTAATCCAGATCACGGTCAACTATTATTAAGCTATTAAGAGTTCTACGAAATTGCTTAACTAAATTTTGTGCACACATTCTCTTCTTTTATTTCTCTTTCTTTCAACTCAACCTGTCTGAAAAAACGATTCTTGAAATTAACCAATCAAAAATACTATCAATATTAACCGAATAAACGAACTCATCGAACTCGCCATCCATCCACGTGACTGGTGACTAACAAAAACGCATCGTTACGCATCCATCGAATGATTCCACCACCTGCATGGACTTGGGTGACCCCGTCTGATCCAATACGATCCGATCTGATCTGTTTTGTGCATGTGACCGAATGCCCGCTGAATGCCTCGATTGACACGGACTCCACCCTGCTCTCTTGCTTGCCGGTTAGACACAGATTCGGGACTGGGACGCGCCACTCCGCCGAGGCGTGCTCCGTCGCCTGGAATGGGAATGGGCGCTTCAGGTAGGCATATGCCATCTCCCTCCGGACCGGGCTCTTTGCCGCCAGGTTTGATATCGAAACGTCGCGGATTTGATGATGGATCCAGCGATTTCTCTTTAACTCCGAATTTGAACATGGAATATTCGGGTTTGTATCCTCTCTCTCTCTCGTCTTCAAAAAATAAACAAAACCAAACCATACATGCCATACCAATACTTCAAATCAACCCTCAGTTATGTAATCACCTTCCACCAATCCATACACCATTGGTCATCACCTGCATCGTACTACCTAAGTTGGAGCGCATCCTTATGATTTCAAAGTTTTAAGTGTATTATTTTTCGGTTTGTTCATTCATTGCGAATTGGCATACTTTATGCAGAATGCATTTTATTTATTCGACATGCATATGAGTTCTACATAGATATACAAATTCTAGAGGTCTGCGACAGTCTGTAGAATCCGGTTCTTCGTTTGTCCACTTGTTACGTTCCCTATCGTCGTCAAATCCACGACTTTCGATGGTCAAAAGTATCCCAAAAAATGTGTTCTTAGTGATTTGGAAACACCGCAAGAGCTTTCTAATCCCCAAAACCAGATTGGCCCGATTAACAGCTTCACTTTGCAATACTAAAACTGATTGCAAGCACTATTATTAAGTTTTTATTTGATTTTGAATGTTGCTTCTAAGTTTAAAGTTTATGTGTATAGGAATTTAAGACAGGCTGCATTTTGTTTTTAATTTCATTACAATTTTTGAGAAAGTTTTGTTCTTGAATAATTAATTTTAATATTTGATTTAGTACTCCAAAGTATTTAAAAAGTGGATCCCGTAGATTCACCTGATGTTTAGTTTTCAATCTTGTACGTAGCCTGCATTTTGTTAACTTAACTAGGAGACCTTACAATGTAGCAGCTTGCCATTGACACCAGAAAGTAGAAAAGTATGCGATTATCTTTCGAGGGTTCTAACTTTGAATAACATGCATTCCCAGGTCCTAAACTCTATAAACAACCAGCGGCCAAATCGAATCGTGGGATTATCCTGAACGCCGTTGAGTACTGCGTTTTCCCCGGCGTTGTCAATCGCGAGGCCAAACAGAAAGTGCTGGAGAAGATTGCGCGCTCGGAGGCGAAGCACTTTCTGGTTCTCTTCCGGGATGCGGGCTGCCAGTTCCGCGCCCTCTACAGCTACCAGCCCGAAACGGACCAGGTGACCAAGCTGTATGGCACAGGGCCTAGTCAAGTCGACGAAGTGATGTTCGACAAGTTCTTCAAGTAAGGGATCCTGAGAGATTCCGTCTCATTAGACTTGTTAAACCCAATGTATCCCCCTCCTTGCAGATACAACTCAGGAGGCAAGTGCTTCTCGCAAGTGCACACAAAGCATCTGACAGTGACCATCGACGCCTTCACAATACACAATTCCCTGTGGCAGGGCAAGCGGGTGCAGTTGCCCAGCAAAAAGGACATGGCGCTTGTTATCTAAGTGGCAGGCAGGGTATTTTGAACGGCGTCCATCGACAAGGATGCAAGGAGGAGGCGGCGGCAGCGGTGGAGCAGTTGGGCCAACGGGCGCTTGGCGCCGTCTTGGCCGGAACAACACTATTCTACAAGTTTGCGCATTAAGACATCTATGGAAACATAACAAAACATATACCGAAAGTTATTCTGTAGATCGCGGGTTTTGGTGTTCATCGGGGCATATATATGGCTAATTACTATTTGCACATGTTTGAAGGACAAGAAACGGAATTTACGGAAAATATTGTAGTGATTAATACAATGCGATTGAATATTTATTTTGAATATAAATGCATATATCCAGCCTAAGAATTTATTGTTCATGCAAGCCTGCAGCAGTAGGAGAACCATCTAAATGTAAACAAGGAGCAGATCAGATACAGATACAGATAACAAATAGAACGAACACAGCAGAGCACACTTGGAAAGCCAAAAGAATGTAATGGAATTTTGAATGAATGTATTTTGTTTGCAAACAGAAAGCTCCGCTGAACGACGAGTTGGAGGAACAAATGTAGAAAATCCTTTTATTAATTTGTTTTATATTGTTATGAAGTTATTCATGTGAAATTTTTTCTTTGCCTTAGGCAGGCGGATATGAAATCGTGTATGGGCCGCAGCCAAAGTCGAAACTAATTTTAATGCCACTAGCTATTTATTTTAACACTAATTAATACTTACTTTTTATGCGTATTTAAAAAGGAATAATAATACAACTAATATTTAAAGATATCTATATCTATACAACCAGAAAAAGACTTTTGACTGCTGAAACGGAAATCCACTGTTCTTTTAGATTTCTTTTGCAAAGTCAGATGCACGACGAGCAGTCAGACTCTAAAAAAACTTCACACATTGTAATGCACCCCTTAAGATTAGAGAACCCTTTCGAATGCATTTGCTTCCTATGTTGAGGCTGGCTGGAATTGACTTGTGTAACTGCCATCGACCTTACTTTTAACTCTGTTCAATTACCACTTCTTAGACCGCTCAACCGTTCGATGCACCTGCTTGCACCCTAGTCCCTAACACCACACACTCATCTTGTCTTATAATAAAGCGCTCGATCAATCCACGCTGCTATCTTATAATTTGTCGCGTAAATCCGCTGGCTCTAACTTGTTTCCAAAACGGATATCCCTCCGATATCCGAAAGGTATTTCACACGCCGCAATATATTTCAAAACGATTGACTTTAGATAGCGAAGTGAGGGTAAAACAAAAACTAATAGAGCATAATCCAACTATGAACCGCCATTATGGAGAATCCCGAGAAGATCGGTGAATTTGGGGGATCAGGTTAAAATAAATATGTATATGTATGTGCGTGACGGCGCAGTTGAGCCCTTGGCGCAACTCGCTCCTTAATAATGAATATTAATGAGATCTAAACATTATTATATAAAATGTAATAAAGTTATTGAACATGATTATTTAACAAAGTAGCAATTGGTTTTATTAGTTATTCTAGTTATTAGTTATGTTCGAGTCTTAGAAATAGCGTTTACATTTGGAAGTCATCCCGCAAATCATTGTATCGGAGAACATGCTCCTTGATCTTGGAGCCATCCACCCAGGTGACAAAGTCCTCGAGGTTCCTGGAGACCAGAAAGGCGGGATCCTTTACCATTTCGGGTCCCACCCGAACATGACCGTGTTCTATAAGTTCTGTGGCGGCTTTCAGGTGCTCCGACATTCGCACTGCATGGGAGAAATGTTTGATTAAAGGAAATCTGGTGGGATTGGGAAATAACACTAACGTTTAACCATGATCACGGGCAGACGACGGCGGCAAAAGTGACTGGCAGATATCTTGGCCGCCGTCTCCAGAGTGAGCTGATCGTTGGAGACTCCCATGGCGTGCAGCTTGTTCAGGAGCATGGTGGTGGCCTCCGCCTTGAAGGGCTCCGAGGCGTCCAACTTGGCTATTCTCTCGGCCAGTTCCCGTATCTCCCTGGATAGCTTGTTGTACCTATTAAGCATCAAAAAAGTTTTATTCTGTGGGAAGTGTTTACTTTCCGGTGAAAACTCACTTGGTGTAATCCTCTCTTTTTTGTATGTGAAAGCGCCTGAGGATCTTGTTCTCCTTGCCACTGTTGTCCACCTTCCAGGTGATGAAGTCTACCTTTTTGAGGAGCTTCTGCTCGTGGAACTTGAGTTTGCGAACCATTTTAAGTTATTTGTGTATTTCTCAGTTTTTGTTGACTCAAAAAAACACATGTGCCGCGCAGTGTGACCAGAGCAGGCAAATTAATGCACCGCTCAAGCGAACAGCTGGTTTGTGCGTCTCGGCGGTTTTTGTTGAATTTATTTTGGGAAAAGGTTTTGGACTACATTTGCTGCGATGGCAGCCTCAATGGATGAGGATATATCCGCCAACCCGCTGCCCAGCAATGAGGAGGATCCCCTGGCAGAGGAGCGCCTTGGCTTCGTGCGGGAAGTGGGCGCCCAGGCCGTTTGGAGCCTCTCCTCTTGCAAGCCGGGTAAGTTTGGCTTTAGAAATCCCGCACAGAAATTGACTCAAGGTTTTGTCCGTCTAGGATTTGGTGTAGAACGTCTGCGGGACAATATCATGGACACTTACTGGCAGTCAGATGGACAGCTTCCCCACCTGGTCAACATACAGTTCCACAAGCGCACGAACATCAGCCAGATCTACATATACACGGATTACAAGCTGGACGAGAGTTACACGCCATCAAGGATTTCCATACGGTCCGGGACCAACTTTAACGACCTGCAGGAGCTGCAGGTGATGGACCTCACCGAACCCACTGGCTGGGTGCAGATACCTATCAAGGATGGGAATGTCAAGTCGATTCGCACCTTCATGCTGCAGATCGCCGTGATCTCGAACCACCAGAACGGAAGGGACACCCACATGCGCCAGATCCGCATCCACGCACCCGTAGAAGGTAAGCACTATCCCCTGGAGCTCTTTGGGAAGTTCGGAACGGTCGATTTCCAAAAGTTCGCCACCATTCGATGAGGAATACTCGTGGCTTAATCGAAGTCTTTTATTTTTATGTATTTTTCGGGGTATAGAACTGCTAAAATACAACATTTAAAACATTACTTTAGTATTGTATGGATATTTTTGGTGTTTCTAATTAAATGCCCGTTACTTGTATATATAAATCGATCGCAAATAAATATATACCGTCGTCTAAGCTTAAGTACAAATTAACAAACACAATGGAAGTGTAGGAGTTATTATTGTTACTGTTTTATCGCGATACAAATGCAAGATGTGAAAATGAAACGCCAACGAAAGAGTGCAAGACTTATTGCATTGTATATTATTTTGCACTATCCCGAAGATTGTCGTTAATGATTGGTGATTATGTGTTCGCTTTCTTTGCGGCCCTCAGCGTCTTGTAGTGATCCTTCTCCTCGCCGTTCTCGGGTGGCTCGCACTCGTAGGAGGCCTTCATCAAAAGATCCTCGGCTAGCACCTCCGCCTTCAAAAGGTAGGACACGACATTGGGCAGCTGCTCGTAGGGACAGTCCAGTCGTTGCCATTTGCTGAAGTTACGCAGCTGGGTGCCCAGGAGGAGGCACTTCTCAAAGTTCAGGTTTCCGTTGTCCAATCTGAAAGGGTTGATTGTTATTCAACATCTGTGTTGTATTTTACCAAAAGGGAAACTTACTTAGTTTGCTGGCTCTCGTTGATGGCATGCAAATCTTTGAGGAACAGCGAGAAGAAGGGAATGATGGCACGCTCAATTTTGTTGGCCATTTCCCTTTCCGAACGCCAAACAGCAGCCTTCATGGTGGACCGATAGTTAAGAAAGTTCGAGCTGGGATCCATTTGATGCTCTAAGCCCTCGAACTTTGTTGTCTGCACTTTGGCCCACTAAGAAGAGGCTTTGTTAAATTAAACCCAAGTTGAGGTTGAAAAACCCACCGTTTTCTTTAAGCGAGCTATGGCATTCAGATTCAATGCTGTTAAAATGGCCATCAAGCTGTTGAAGTTGCCCGTGTTAAAGCACTCCAGAGCTGTCTCCACCCAGAAGTCGATCATTTGTGCTCTCTGAGACTTTTTGCCCAGCTAAGTGTAACAAAATATTACATTTCATGCTATTGGAATTATGTTTTGCAGCCTCACCTTCAGTATTTCGGTGGCAGTCAAGCAGCTCAGTTGGTTAAACCACTGCACATAGCTGTCGATTGTCACCTGGCTTAAACAATTGGAGCCCAAGGTTCCCGCCGTGGTTTGGCTCATGCAGGATTTAAGCCCATCCTTTTCCAGTACTTCAACAAACTCCTCCAGGCGTATTTGTGACAGATAGGCGTACTCAATGGCATACAGTTGGTGAGCCAATTCAAAGGCACTGCTGCAGTTGTTCAGCACGTTGTCCGTTTTGTAGACATTGGCGGCAAAGCGTTTTAGTGACTTTATACTGCTCTGACGTCCCAAGGAGCTGGCAGATGATTGCTTGGTCAGCAGATACTGTAGTTGGCTTCGTCCCTTTTCGTCTCTTTGTGCCTGAGATTGGGGAATGCCATCTAAAAATGGCGCCATTCCCTTGACCTCACGCTTCTTCTCAAGCTCCTGCAGCAGCATCTCGTGCCGAAAGTCGCTGGGACATGTGTTGAACCAGTGGTTCAGCAGTCGAATCAGGTTGTCCTCCTTTCCCTGGCTCTTGGCAATGATTTCGGAGAGCAGCTCATGCGGTGGCAAAAACAAACGGGCAGAGGTTAAGAACGCAAATTGCATATCAGCATCGTGGCCATTGATCAGCAGGTTGACTAGCGAATCCAGGCTGCCCTGTCTGGGCATGTCTTTGGTGTAAACTGGCGCTGTTTGGCAATCGGGTAGCTCTGTGATCTGCAAGTGTGTCTTCTTCACCAAACAAAGTATTAGTCAAACGGTGATTAACAGTTCTGCAGGACTTACTAGGATAGAAACCGCATCCGCCTCGTCTGCCGAGCTGGGAATGTCGCAATACAAGGAGTCGGTCAAAGTGTCACGTGGATGTGACCAGGGCGCGCTCATGGACACGCTGTGGAAAAGTCCATCGTGGCCGGAGTCGCAGCTACTTATATTCGAGCTCTTGTCCCCTATTGTGGTGGATGAAACGGACCCAATGACCTGGTCAGATCCAGTGATGGCCGAGCTGCTGGACATAAGGGAAGCATTCGAGAAGGTTTGGTTCAGCTGGCGGCCCAAGGGGTCAGCTGGACGGTCGTCCGAGTCTGTGGCCTGCGAGGCGAACGTGGAATTCGAAGTGGTTCGGTATTTTAGGGCATTTTCGGGAGTGGCGCGAGCCAAGGCCGACTGCTGCTTGAGAGGATGCCAGATCTCCTTCTGGTGCGACTGGTGGTTGAAGTTTTCCTTGGTCTCCACTGTGCGTTCGTCCAGGATCTGTCCGTTGCGGGAAACCAGCACCTCTTCCGTAGTGGTGAGAGAGGATTTGACAGTTAAGGAGGTTTCTACCTCGATGGGCTGTTGGGCCAAGCCGGCGCGGAAGAGCAGTTGATTGAGATGCTCCACCGAGGGCATCTGTCCCTCCAGCAGAGCAGCCTTGATGGCACTGGCATCATCCGCGGGCAGGCCATCCAGCTTCACGGGCACTCCGTTGACCAGCAGCACCTCCTCCTGCTGCAGCGAAGACGAGGTTTCGCAGTCCACGATCTTCACATCCTTGCCGAACAGCGACTCCACAGCGTTCAGGATGTCTTCGTCCATGATGGGGTGGGGTATAGGGTTATGGGGACGGGGTGCGGGACACAAGAGGATCTCTGGTGAATCGAGCCTTTCCGGCTGGGTTGGTTATTAAATGCGTTATGACCACAGGGGGACTCTTTGGATTAGTCGCAATGCACATGCTCTACGGAGTACATTTCTGGAAAGGAAGGGGCAAGGGGAGACCTCGATTAGCACACACACAATGGGACCATGGGTCAATGCTACAATGGACAGAGAGACAGGTGATCCGGGGCTTTAGATTCGCGGTCTGGTGACAACGCCCACTTTCCCAAAAGTGGGCTGGGCCTGCTCTTCTGATCAGAACGTCGCTTTTGATGCGGACACACCTGCAGGAACACTGTTGCGCGGTGGCCTTCCATGGGACGCACTGCCGCCATTCGTCACGGCATTTCCCGCCTGCTGCTCATGAAATTCCCTTTGTCGCGCCGCGCCTAATATAGTTTAATTCGCCAATTGATTTAATTTATTTCTATTATTGTTGTCTTCAGCGTGACCGCAACGTTGACGATAGAAAATACCGCTCGCCTTAAAATAAATACCATTTCGGTTTCAAGAAATACCATTTAAATACCACTTATCTAGATAAAGTAGCCTATTCAAATCTGACAGGAGTTTTCCGTTACAGTATGACAGATCTTGTTTATTTACGACTTTCCTTTTTTTCCAAATATTTCACTAAATATTAAAGTAAACCCTTACTTTGTTTTTAAAAAAAAGATATTAGAGATATATATTGTAAATTATATATTTTTTTGTTTTATCAGTAGTGACTTCTGAAAGTTGGTCTCCTTGTCTTTTAGGATTTTGCACTTTAAAATCTGAAAATCTGTGAAGACTTTAAATTCGCAAATTTAAGGGCCGACCCTATTTAGTTCTTCTATATATTTTACTTTATTTGAGAAACTGATGTAACAAAACATTTTCCAATTCTGATGGATGACTTAAACAATTGGATAGGAGCACTCATCAGCGATGAAGCAGAAGTTCTGTCCGCGCGGCAGGCGGAAGTAGCCCTTCTCGCCCCAGGCTACGTCCCACGAGTTCTTGACGATCCAGTAGTCCTTTCCATTCTCTGATCCGTAGCCCACGACGAGGATTGAGTGGTTCGGTTCGCCCTTGTTGCACTCATCGTCGTCATAGATGCCACCGTCGTAGGACTTCAGGGTCTCCAAGCCATTCACGGAGCAGGCCAGGGGCCCCAGGGTGGCAATCACCTTCTTCATCTGCTCCTCGTCCTTGGGCGGAATGGTTGCGAATCCTTCGAGTTTGGCTGCCGACTTGCTGGCGTCGTATTTGCACGTGTCCTTGTTGTCGATGTAGGGATATGCTCCAGCCTGCGACACGCCCTTCTGCACCTCATCGATGAAGCAGAAGGCGGCCTCCTGGAAGCCACCATCGCAGCCAACCAGACCAAAGTCCTCCGTGGGACCACAGTCGACCAGATTCTGCTCGGAGAGCACGGGAAGAGATCCCGTCTTGCGGAAGGTGTGACCCTCGATGGCTCCGATGGTGGCGAAAGCCCAGCAAGATCCACAAGTTCCCTGGAACTTCACGGGGGTGACACCACCATGCTCACGCCAATCGAAGGAATCCGGAACGGGTCCTGGCTTCAGGCTCACCTCCTTCAAACTGGAGGCAGCTCTAGCTCTGTGGGCGGGATTGGCGGTTATACAATCGATAACCGGAAGTAGAAAATCAGGAGGCACACTTACTTAGCAGCTGGATCCCTCCTCAGACCGGTCAACTGCTTCAGGAACTCGGAGTGGGTCAGGTCAGCGAAGGCATTCACAGCCTGCTTGAAGGAGGCAGTTCCCCGGGCGAAGGCCTCGTTTCCGGCATCCACCAGATTCTTGGTCGCCGCAAAGGCGGTCTCGTGGAGAGCCCTATCGGCGGCATTGAGGTAGGACTTTCCGGATTGGGACTGTGAATGGACAGCAGTTTTAGTACTCTATTTAGGGGGATGACACCCTGCACATCTCACCAGGAAGTCACCGAAGCTCTGGACATTAGAGAGGAAAGGCACTTTGGGCACAGCACTTGCGAAGTTGCTCACAGCACCCTGAATGCCCGCTGCTGCATTGTTGGCCAGGTTACCAAGGCCTCCCCCAAGACCTCCTCCGAATCTGCCTCCTCCGAAACCGAGCTGGGCAGAGACCGCAGCGAATAGGAGTGGAAGGACCAACAGAAGCCTCATTCTGATCTGCGAAAGAAACGATTGATCGACGGTTGAGTGTAAGCGGTTCCAACTGGTTTCCCATGTTTAACGTTTACGACGGTCTATTAAGAGCGGGGAACTACGACTGATCTTTGCGTTGTAATAATTGCTTTTAATGCTTATCAGCCGATGCAGTCGAGTAGTATATAGTATGCGCGGGCTTCCGAGGAACTACCTTCCAATAGACTAACCTTACGCGCTCACACGGTCCACACAAATGTTTTGGCTCGGCCGGCGGACAGAGCTTATATAGCTAATGGACTATTGAGTTTCAGGCTTTAAACTGGCCAACCTCGCCCCCACCCGAACCAATCAGATCCATAAATCCCAAGTCCAGTGACTCGGAATTATACAGAAATCGAAACGCGTTGATTATACACATATGTGCTATAAGTGGCGATGTTCGCTGAGTGGTTTGGGAACTCGTCTGGCTTCATTAGCTCTATGTAAGATGGTTCTGAATTCAGAATCAGAATACACGTAGATGAGCACTGAGCAAATTAGAACTGAATCTAGTTTGGGGCAGATGTATAAAACCCAAATACACGAACAATAAAAAGGAATATAACTCTTGACTATTTGGCTCTTATGTCAGCAATCACTACGCATTTCGATGTTTCTACCTCGGTGCACTGGTGTTTTATCTCGCTGATTCCCGTTTGCAATTAGCACTCTTAATCCCTTTCAAAGTCGCACTTTGATAACGCTTCGCTTCAGGAAAAACCGGAACTCGGCCGAAAACCCGTTGTTCGAGTAAATTAAATATTACGCGATTTTTAACTGCACAGGGGCCAAAATTCGGCTTTAAAAGCAAAACACGCCTGAGTTCCGTTTCCAATAAATCAAAATGCTGTTAATACAGGATCCTTATCAATCCTACCGCTTATAACCAACCTTTCCGGACGATGGCTCCTCACAATGTTTTGGAACCGTCCAGGTCCGAGCTTTTATAGAAACTTTTCGGGACAGAGGCGTGGCCAATTAATGTATTGTAGTACTTATTAGAACCTCTTTAATATATGTGAACCTGAATAAAAACCACAAACACGAGCTGGTCTTTGCATGCATATTAAAGCCCTGTCACACATACTGATGTTAATATCACACTCCATCGATAAATTTTGTTTTTAAAAATTTATAATCAGAAAACAGTAGCAGTCCTATAAAGAAATTTCTCCGATTCTCAGAAGAGTTTCTGGTGTAAGTATATTTTTGATACTTCTTCATTCGTTACCCCTGGGGGTTCCCCCATATGTCTAAGAAAACAGGTTTTTTATCGAAATTGGGTGACCACAAGGTAATTATGTCAAAGCAAACATGAATATTTATAATGCTTAAGCTTGTTTATAGCGGCGACAGAGCAAATGGAAATGATTTAATTTAATGTTGTGTATATTAACTTAATAGATTAACGTTTAGGGTATTTCGTATCTAAAACAGATGCTAACAAATTTGAGCTCATATTTTCAATTGCAAAATAGAATAGGATATAAGATATGAGATAGGGATAGAATAGTTTTTGGCGCGCTGCAAAGGGACAACCATTTTACTGACGATCCAAAATTTCATAATTTCATATCTTTAAGTCCCCGCTCTTTCAGTGAATCCTCTATAGTCAACGAATAGTACATCCTTAGCCAAACGTTTGGTTGTACAAATTATTTTGGTTGTACATACATAAATTAAATAGTCACAAGATCCAGCGTGATTTACCAGTCGATAGAGCTTAATCCAAAAATTTCCCAATCAGCCAGGTGTACTGCTCCGAATCCCACAATAATATTTTACTGACTAATTAAGAATCGCCCATCGCATTTTAAGTGTTCCAATTAATCACATTTAGCATTTTTTGTTACATACAGTATTTTTTGAATTGCGAGACTTGTTGAATAATTTAAGTTCGTGAATTATTAAGCCACAAACAGAGCCAAAAAAAACAGCATCTGTTCCAAAGCAACTTGTCTGATACATACAAAAAATGACATATTTTGTGGTTTTAAACACTGTTTATGGGCTTTGTTCAATATTTTTGGGCGAGAATTATTAAATTTCCAAGAAATCAAAGTAAATTTAAATTAAATAAATATATATTATAAATTGTTCCCAGCTGACTATAAATACTTTTTAAGAACGCAACAGATTTTATTTATAAGGATTTAACATTCTAATAGTTATTAGACTAATTAATTTAGTAGTGTTCCTAGAGATCTATCCACTCTTGCGACGTCTGGTCTGTCCCGGTCGCGATTCCTGGGCTTCATGGATGGGAGTGGCCTCTGGCAAGAGGATAATGGGTTTTCCCAGATCCACCGGAGGTTGCGCCCAGTTTTTAGTCATAGGAAAGCGCTAAAAATGTAGAGGTCGTGAGTAATTAATTTAAAATCTTTTTGAAATACCCACCCCACTGGGTCCATTAACAGATCCATGTCCGACCTGGGGAAGAGCCAGGGAAAAAGCCAAAGTCGCCAGGAAAGTCAGAACCAGGATTACTTTCATTGTGGGCTGGTAGGGATGTGGATATGGTTTGCGAGGCAACTGTTGGGTAACTGATGATGCTGCACTCGGATGGTATTCCCTTATATAATACCGCCCAGTCGAACCTTGTCCTGCGTTTGCTTCCGGAACTTCCGAGAGTGAGGGCAACTGAATAATTTGTGCACTCGCCTGGCTGTTTAAAAATAACCCCATATCGAGCACTCTTGCTTTCTGGAGCTGCTGCCGCGATTCCCCAGAGATTCGTCCAGGTTGGGGCATTTCCAGTTAGCAGTTTCTTACTGTTCTCGGGTTCTCGGGTATTCTTGGAGCTTCTTGGAGAACAAAAAAGGAGAATGTAGCAGCCAAGAAGCGAAGAACCAAAGAACCTTTTTATATTCGTTCGTTGGACCCTGCTATACATTTCAAGGTTGTCTTGGCATCTGCTGCTGGCATATACCATATAGGATGCCTCTATACACGCATTCAGTGGTGTGTGCTTCTTTCATTAACCACTTTCAGCAACAACAACGTAGGCACAACAGCAACAACATCAGTCAACAGAACTTCAAACGAAGTCAGTCGTCTGCGCATGCGCGAAGGTGGAGCTCGAGATGAGGATGAAGAGAAGACCAAGACCGGGATGAAGCAGCAGGTGGGCAGGGATGGGGCAAGGGTACACAGAAAAAACTGTTTATCAACAAAAAAGTTTAATGTTTTTTTGAATTTATATTCATGGAAACATGACTGGCGAGCGTTTTGTGATAAGCTAACTCGATATTACCTTTATCTTCATTTCCTCAAGAACGTTTCTTCTCGAATAAGTGAGAACACGTGAGATTAAGAACATTTTTTTTCATGAATTCTTCGTTCTTAATTTTCTAAGTGTAGTATCTTGGGCAGGGGCCCCTTTGGACCTCTGGTTAATGTGTGCTGGGGCCAAAGTCCCAAGCCTCAACTCCCATCTCCAGCTCCATCTTCATCTTCATCCAATTGTTGAGCGACACCGACACACATAAAACTTGATGTGATGCGTCTGCGTCTCGGAATCCTCTTTAAATTAAGAAAGATGATTTGCAGATTTGAATGCAGACACGGACATGGACACATGGGCATCGTGATGTAAGCCCACCGAGGAATTTATTTATTCTTTGGCCGCTGGCTCTCGGAGTGCAATAAAATTCCACGGCACACACTTCAGTTTTTAGAGCCTTAGCAGTTAATTTACGATTATTGGCTTTCATCTTCGTTTCGACCAGGCCAAATAAATCCCCCGGACTGGTTTATGATTTGCGCTGGGCCATGGTCAAGGCGCGCCGTTATGAGATACATCTTCGGGAAGGCCAGTGCCTCTGGGATTATAATCAATGATTGAAAAAAAGATATTTCACTTTGGGGCTTTTCTTGAGGCAGCCATGATAAGATCGTTTTGTGGGGTTTACTTGGGGAACCTTAAGTGCCTTAATGGGTTTTCCGCGTAGCTCATAAAAATATTACTACTTCCCTAATTATTTGTTTCACAAAACCCTCGCTAGAACGCATGACACCTCATAGATATACCCGTAAGGGCTACCCCAATTCCACGAGCTCCATTTAGAAACACCATCAGCTTGTTTACTTATTACGTTTATTAATCAAGAGTTTCCTTTTTGTGGTGGTTGTCATACAATTAAAGCATACAATACATATATTTATATTTAAATATAGATTAATGTCTTAGCTCCTTTAATCTCTTGCTGGATCGTCGATTTCAGAGGGGTCATCTGTTGGCCTCGGGGTCCTCAGAGAGAAGCGTCATTTTCGGACATGTCCGGCCGGCTCTCGAAAATGGACGTTCCTCAGTGGAACCGGGATAACCTGGATAGATGAGAAGCCCCGACCCAAAACACACACACAACTTAAGTTATTTGGGGACTGCCTAGTTGTTGGCCCCCAGCGGCTTGCCCAGGACCCGCATGGCATTGGAGTAGTCCGAGTCGATCTGCGGGATGATCTGCTGCTCGTTGGGCCGCAGGGTGCGTATCAGATCGTTGAGGGAGAGGGAGGACTGGGGCGTAAGCTCCTCCTTGGGCTGCAGCTCCTGGGAGCTGGCCATCTTCTGGAAGTCCTGTGCGATCTGCTTGATGCGCTCCTCGATGGCGGCAGCCGGGGACTCCGTGGAGCTGGGGAGGATCAGGGGCACGCTCTCCTGAACGGGAGCAACCGGGGATTCGTTCTCCGGCTCGGTTTCGCCCTCAGCCTCCAGCTCGTGCTCCCCATCCGTATCCGAGTCGTGCTGCGAGCTCTCGTTTTCCTCAGCCGCCGCAGGAGCTGGTGCAGAGTCCGTCTCCGAGTCCTCAGCCTGGTCCTGATCCTGATGCTGCAACTGCTGCTGCACCTCTTCAATGGAGTGCATCTCGGGATGCAGTTCGTTGTCGGTCAGGGGAAACACGTGCTCCTTGATGTCCCCATCGTTGCCCAGCTCACGGGCGTGTTCCTCGAAATTCTCATGCTCCTCGTGCTCCTCCTCGCCCTCCTCCTCAACCTCGTGGTCGTCGTGCTCCTGGTCCTCCACATCCACATCGGCGGAATCCGTATCGGGCAGGGAGCGGTCATGGTTCAGCTTGAAGGACATGAAGGAGGGCTGCTGCTGCGAGGAGCTGGCATCGTCGATCAGTCGATGGCCCACAGCTGGCGAGGACTTGGCCTTGGCGGCGTTGTACATGGCTCCGCTGGTGGACATCAGCAGGGGCAGCGGGGTGGTGGTGGCGGCCACATGCAGGTTCATGAGGGAGGCTGGAGTCCTGGGGGTGGTCGAGGTGATGGGACGTCTAAATCGCACAGCATTGGCGTGGAGAAAGAACAAGAAGAGTTTTAGTTGACGATCTCTGACTCGGGGGCGGTTCTAGGCGAGGTTAGTGCGAAAGTTGCTTAGCCTAAGTTAGTTAGTTGAACACAAAATCATCATGACAACAGCAACGACAACGACAGCAACGAGAGCGATACAACATCTAAGGAAGCTAAGCCCCAAACCACCAAACAAAATACGTTTCTGGCGCTCATATGGGATGTTCCTCAAAAGCCAATGCAATCTTAGGGGATCCCTAGGGAATATCACTCCAACTGTCCTGACTTTAAACCTTTTAATTTAGAATAGGTAATATTTTACTTTAAAGTTAACTGTGGCGCTAAACAAGTACAACTTTCTATTGAATTAAACAGAAAAGTTTGATATGGGGCTCACAAAGAGCTTCTTGAATTCACATTTCTAACAACACGATTCGGGTGGCTCTTTTTCAGTGATATTTAAGGCTCCTAGCATTGAAGGATTGCATTAACTTTCTCTGTTCTGGTCATCCCATTGGCGTCTACAAGGCAGTGTTCTCTTTGTCGATATTTTTCGAATCTTTAAGGTTTCAATCAGGTTTGAGCGGAGTTTCGGCCATCCCATGTTTTGGCGTGGCTCATAGAACTTGGAGTGGCGTTAGTAAGAAGTCGCATTAGTCTTTAGATGTACATATGCATATAGATTGTGTGTGTAGTTATGTAGATTGGTTACGATTTGGGGTTTAGCTCACCTATTGGTTCGTTCTTTGCAAATTCTGTTTTGGGAACCGAAATCGGATTCGCACTCTGTCAATGTCTGTGTGTGTGTCTCAGTGTGTGTGTGTCTGTGTGCTTGTGGTCAACTAAAATAATCCTTGCGTAATCTCTTGATTTGGGCTGCGTTTAAGTTACAGTTTAGGCTTCAGTTTGTTTTATCTGGTATCTGGTATAAATACGTTTTGCTTTACTTAATTAGGGACATTTGTTTAATTGCCTCGGGCGGGCAGCTCGTATAGCGAATTAATTAACGTTAATTATAGCATAATTTGTTTATTGCATTATCAATATTCTTAGTTCCTCCTCCAATCAGTGCTCCTAATGTCTGTTCTCAGTGATTGCGTGTTTTTGTGGTTGGTGGTAGAGTTGTGGAGTTATGTGGAGTTAGGTGGAGTGGCTCCGCGGTCAAGTGTCCTTACCCCTGCGCCGACGAGACGGGGATGCTGCCGTAGTTGTAGTAGTAGCAGCGGGTCTGCTCGCAGATGAAGTCCTTCACGGCGGAGCAGTCCTCGGGCATCCACTTGAGCGTGGGCTGCTTCAGGATAACGCAGCCCTTCTCGGCGCCACTGCTGCTGTAGATTGGAGGCGGGAACGGAGAGGAGGTCGATGTAGATCGGTTTGGTTAGGTGGGCGGGAGTCACAGAGAAGGGAAGCTGTTCTGTACTCATCTAATCGTTTTATAAAAATGATAGTATGGTATGGCTTCTTGTCATAGCACTTCTCAGCCGGGATTTGATTCAAATTCAGTATCCCATTCGTTATACTTCCCCTTCTCTGTGCTCCATTGGATTAGGACTACTTACCTGTCGCGGGCGGTGCGCTGGGGAGAGGTGTTGCTATTGTGATCGACGGGATCGAGCAGACCGGCCTGGATGGCGTCCGCCGAGTTCTCGAAGAAGTCGAACGTGGCGTTGAAAGGCAAGCCAGTGCTCATCCATAGGAACATGCCCGTGCCCAGGCGATTGCCGGAGGTCCAGAAATCGTAGTTGCCGTAACCGGCGTTCTTCAAGTACGTGGTCATCGACTCGGCCTTCTCCTTCGTCTCGAAGGAGGCCAGTTGGAGGCCCAACGAACGGCAGTACTGATAGGCCAGGAAGTAGTTGAGCTCCGGGGAGTAGGGGTTCATTCGGCTGATGAAGTACTGCACTCCATCTAAGTGGATCGTCGTGATGCGTTGACCTGTGGCGATTCAAGACAACACGATTGAAAATCAACTAATTTTAGTTTTACAAGATCCTTGATGAGTCTAATGGCTAAGAAATACAAGCTGACCCGTGAAGACCTAAGACCTATCCAGTTTGTCGAGCCATATGACTAGCTCGCCTTGGGTTGATGAACCCTCCTCCCCAAAGTATCTGTGAGTTTCGAACGCAATTGGAATCGCAATGCGTAACCGAAACAGCGCAAACGGTAACGGTTTCAACTGCGGACATCGCATGCGTAATCGCAGAAACATCATTAAATAGGATTACCAAAAAAGTGGCTAGCCATCGTTGGGCCCACTCCATAAGAAAGAAGAACAGAACTTTGGAACCCCGGATCGGACGCGTGATTCACAGTGGTGGTAATGATGATGATGACCAGGAGCATTTACGAGGTTTCTGACCCCTGGCGGCTAATTACCCGAAATCCCAAATGGGAATCAAGGTGCTGATGACATTAATTAGCCCGCTGGCCAGTCCGAAATGAAGAGACGAAGAATCTTGAGTAATAGCTGACCCGAGAAGTAAGGTGAAGTCTTAAAATAGGTCTGCGAGGCTGGGAACAATGCAAGATGACAGTGACTTTGGGTTGGGACTTAGTTTCGGTTCGGGGCATCAGGTAGCCGAGGGACAAAGACCTTGGCCCTCTCGGAAGGTATCTCTGCGTACACACATACCTGTGGGTACTGGCCCTTGCAAAGCGGCTCAAAAGATAAACACAAATACCAGTGCGAGTACTTTGCTTTCCAGCCGATTCAACGAACCCTCCTTAGACACTTGGCCATTTATGGCACTTGTCGTGGATGGACATGGGATATGGGATATGGCATAGGGGACATGGGACATGGACAGGTTCCTAGACATCCACAGAGTGCCAGTGTTTGAGCACACGCACATCGTTGTGTGTACTTTGCTCGTATGTGAAATTATTTCCGGCGATTTAAATGCAAGACACACAAAGTCAACTCAAGCCTCTGCCCGATCAGACTGATAGACAAGTGGAGAAGACGTTGAAGATTTATGAATGAAAAGATTTCGGGGCTTACTTATTATGCGTTCGGGCTGCTTAGGTTTCCAGCTGCCCAATAAGAGTAACGACCACGCCATGATATCATAAGCTCAGCGGGCAGATAAATTCCTAAATTTCATTTTAATGGGCCAATTTCGGCTTGGGGCTCGGGGGATCGGATTCGATCCAAGCACTAATTTCAAACTAAATCGCATTCGAAATGGAGGAGAACTGAGGCACTCGGCTTAGAAGATAACGAGCCCGTCCCAATTGCAGTTAATTTGACACTGACTTTGTGAATTCGACTGCGGGATTGGGACCAAGAGCAAGAGCGAGACCAAGAGCCAGAGCCAGATCGAGATCGGAATCGGGATCGGGATCGGGATAGGTAACCCCATAATTGGGCAGGGAACTGGCCTGCAGCTCTCGAGCACCATAATTTCCGAAGGTAATTACGCTTGGCCAGCGATAGATCGCGAATCTAGCACGTCTCTAATGATGCAGTCAAAGTCAATGCTGGTGTTTCCAAGGGGATCTGATGGGATCTGGCGTGGATGCTGAAGCCGATGCCACTGCCGGAGGATGCGGCTAACTCTGGTTATTTGTTGGCACCTAACGTCCCTCGGGCCAGTTAGCAGGCAAATCATTATAATGGAGATGGCGACTGGGATAAGCAGAGGGAAATTGATAAAAAAGCCAGTTTGTCCGGAATCGGGAATGGGAATGGGAACGGGAACGGGAACAGTCCTGGAGGGTAATCGATGAGAAGAGGGCTCCCAGCGAAGAGGGAAGACAGGGGAATCGATGCAAAAACACTGGGCAAACTTAATGACTGCGACTCCGATTCGGATGTAATGATGGGAATGCATCATTCGTTTCGCCTGAAACTCTTTTCTTTTTCCTCTTTTTTCAGGCCGGGCTGGATCTTTTTTGCAGTTCTTCAGAACCTCTTTTGTTTACTTGTTAAATGGGAGAAGGTAGGAATAATTACAGGGTTTCTTGGAGATTGAATTATCATTGACGGACAGGGGTAAGCCGCCAATTAGCAAGGCACTTGCAGACGCGGAGGATAAAAACTTAATTATTCCTTTCTTAAGTTCTGAGAAAATTTATAATTTGCTTGGCAGCTAGTCACGCTTGAAAAGAAGTCTGCACTTACAGATTTATTAACTATCTGTTTTTTTTTGCGAGTACGCTAGGGCTAGGTTTGTGAGAAAAATATTAGGGAAAAATACAGTTTATTAAATATTTTTATTTAAAGGACTAATCGAATAGCTGATCTTACAGTCTTTTAAACTGCATTAATTTTTAGTACTTCGAACAATCTTTAACATGTTACTAACCTACTACTGATTCTGAATCCTTTTGACTGAACCTGAGTAGAGAAACCAAACCCAGTAGGAACGTAATTGAAACCGGAAAAACAGAAGTGGCTACCTCCTGCCAGAAAATGAATCAAAATTCAGGGACTTTACTAACCTGCAGCGCATGCCAGGAGGCTCAGCAGGCAGAAGAGTACGATTTTGGCCATCTTTTCTTCGGGTGGCTGGATTGCTGGGAGCGCGGAGCACTATCTGATTGCCACTGGCGACGGTCGGGGAGTACGAATCGGGTTCTCAGCGTTTCGGGGACGCGCGTTCGAGGTGGTTCTAAGGAGTGTTTGGAGCTCGGAGCTTGGAGTTTGGAGTTTGGAGTTCAGCACTTCACGTCGCGTTCACTGCAAGCCTTCGTCGTCGACTGATCGCTCAACTGATCAGGCCAATATCACGCAGCCGCGAATGTCCGCCAAGAAGAAGTCGGGAATGGTTGGCCAAGAAGAGCCGAAGAGGCCAAGAACGACGATCAGACTCGCTGCTTCTGCTTCCAGAACCCCAGCGATTCCAGTTCCAGTTTCCTCTTCCAGTCGGCACACACACACTCAGCCCGACTCACAGGCAGATGCAGATACAGATACAGATACAAATACAGTACGGACTTCGAGGCAGCGAGTTGGGTTAATCCTTGGATCCCGAAATTGGAATTGGTAATTGGAAACTCGAGATCCGCTGAGCTTCTGTTCTGGCCAAGTTAGCGCTGCTAAGTGTCGCTTGGTGCCGATAGCAGTTAGCTTAAGAAGGAAATTGCTGGCTGAAAAACGGGAAAAGACGGGGAAAGACCGTGGAGAGAAAGAAGAAATAGCCGAATCGGACAGAACCAACTATTTGCTTATTTCATGGATGTGATTGGAAATTGGCCTCGCTGTGCGTCTGTGTGAGTGCGAGTTCTTCCTGTCTTTCGTGGTGTGTGTGGGCCGAAGTCAGTGCTAGACAAAGAGCGCAATAAACCAAAGGCACAAAGCGGGCTCAAACCGAAATATTAATACACGGGGAGAAATTGTTAGCCCTTTTAAAAATGAGAACTTTAACTATATTATATTTTTTCGAAATTCGGAAGAGTTTCTGTGAGACGATCCTGGTAGTTTTGAGAACTCTTGAAAAGGTCTCTAAAGGTATGCAACGATATATTTTTAGATCAGCAAGTGGAAGACCGAGAACCAAAGTTCTCATTTACTGCATACTTTCAGATACATTTTAGATTTTTGGGGGCGTGTAGCGTTGGATTGTGTTAGAGCTCGACTCTAAGCCAGTCTAATAGCGTTTGAGCTGCTGTTATGTGCGATGGCACTGAGGGACTTCGAGGTGTAAAGGTGCTCCTGATACCTTTTTTTCCAGTGCCCCTCACACCTATGCCTACCTCGACTGCACGTCGCCGTCATCGTTCCAATGGGAGTCAGAGCCGCGGCCGACGGCTCAGCTGGCGTCGACGGCGGCGTCGGCGGAGAGTCATCGCAGTCCATTGTTAGTTTTGTTCTTTCTCCCACAACGACGCTTTGGTTTCGGGTTCTCCTGCTGGTCTTTCTTCGCCTTCGCCACGGTCTTACCTGTAGGGCTCGCTGCACGTTCTTCCCCGGCCACCCCCTGAAGGCCCTGCAGGCCCCTCTGGAACCCCCCACCGCCACCGCCACCGCCACCGCCACCGCCACTCTTCCATGAACCCAACGCAATGTGGTTCCATTTCCATTAATTTGGTGCGCTATCGCGCCGTGGAGTCGCCCGTGGAACCGAACTCGCTGCTTTCTGCGGTTTCGGTTGGCTCTTTTACTTACATATTTTTGCTGGAAGCGTGAAGTGTAATAATGATCTTCTGCTTTGCATTTTGACAATATTTCTTTTCTGCGGGTGCCAGCCGCAAAGCACGACTTCCACTCCTCCATTTTCCACCACCACCTCCGTCCACCGAAAATATGATAAATGTGTGCATGTGTAATTAAAGGCACCTCCTTGGCTTCTTTCCGCCGTCTGTGGCTACTGCCTCGCAGCTTTCTAATTAACCTTGGAGCGCGGAGAAGGATAAATATTGGTTTAATGATTATTAATAACCGAGGGTTCTGAGTGGCTTAGGGAAAATTAGCCACCAATTAAGCGCGGGTTTAAGGGAGAGCACTTTACACGGGAAAAAAGAGAGGGTTCACAGCATCATCGCCCCAAGAATTTTACAGCATTTTGGAACGTTCAGCATATTATTTAGAACAAGAGATGTATGCTAAATGAAACATAGAGCTGCAACCCAGAAATGTGTGTCAGTGGAATCAGAGCTTAATATTTCGGTGTCCCAAGCCAGGGGGCCTAGCTCCGAGATACATTTATTCGTGTCCATAGATACTATCCAGGCGTGCATAATTGATCCCTGCTCCTACGGCTCGTGGAGCACTCCCATCTCGCCTTTATCACTCTTATTTAATTCTGGTTCGGCTCCGGCTTAACCAATAGTTAATCCCATTGGACACATCGCCGATCGACGGTTGCAGGCTATAATTATGAACGCGTTCGGCTAAACATAATAATGGCCAAGTGATTAACAGTCATGGGAAATGAATTGCCCGCCATTTCCCAGTTGGGCGGGGAAGGATCGGTGGATCGGTGGATGGGTGGATGGCTGCACCGGTGGGTTGGGTGGTGCGACTGCTGCTGAAAGCCTGTGCGTGCCCAGTGCAATCGAAAACTCTATCGCGAGTACAACGCACCGAGATTTTGGCCCTTCGTTTTGGCTGGCATTTCGTTGGTAAAGCTGCCGCCGGGCGGACGCCGACGCCGACGACGAGGTTGACGGCGACGCGACTGCGAGGCACAGTGGAGCCTAATGTGACCGACGCGGCTGCTGGTCGGGCTCCTTGCAATCTGGATTTCTGGATTTTCCACCAGGCTCTGTGGGGGGAGGGGCTTGGATGGCCTTCGCCTTTAACAGCATTCATCCATCTATACTCGCGGCCGCCGCAGCTTCTTCTTAGCTTGATCTTCTGATCCTCACCATTTGTATTTGTGTGGGGACCTGCACTGGAATAAATCTGGTTCTTAAATTGGGCAGCCTGCTATAGCTACAACATAATCTCCTGCATTTCTCCTTCAAGTTTCAAGGTTTTGTACAGGACATCACTTCTAGTAACTTCGAATAGAATCCTGAGCCAGCCCCGCCAAGACGTAAAGTTTTTTTTCCAGTGTATGTGTGTTCCTGGCTTCGTCGCCGCTGTCGTCTTCTGCTGCTTCTCCGGCCGCCTCCCCCTACTCTTCCTCTTCCTGCCCCACCTCCTGTTCCCATTTCATTGCTAGTTGCTGTTCTTGTTCCTGTTGCTCGTTGTTTTTGGTCTAAAAATAAACTCGGCACCAGATTGAGGAATTTAATTCGCCTTTTGGTAGAAATCCTCGACTTTGGCTCTTGCCAACGGACTTTGGCTGCTCTTTGGCTCTTCTCCCGTCGTCCTCCAGCTCCGCCTGCTCCTCCTGCTCCTCTTGCTCCTCCTGCTCCTCCAGCTTCCTCCGCCGTCCCTGCTCTTCGCCCCAGGTGCGTTTCTGGGTGTGTGTGAGCTGCTCCTGTGTATCCACATCCATTTTAGCGTCAAGTTTAGCGATGATGCTGACGATGACGACATGGACATGGCATCTAGCTCAAGGTGTACAGAAAGAAAACTTGGTAACTTGGGATCTCAATGATCTACAAAATATATCGATTGAGAGCGGTGTGATTTGAACCTTGGGTTGTCACTAGTCTGTTATTACGAAAAGGAACTCAAGCTTCCGTCAATTGATCTTCAAATATCTTCAAAGATCTATAAATCATTATACATATATTCTGAACTATATTTCAGGGTCGAGATAATGTTCTTCAGAAACTTTTTCTCTTTGACTCTGTTAACAGAACACAAAAACGTTAATGTATTCGACCTTTGGAGTATCACTCTTTTCTCTCCGTGTACATGAGCCACAACAAGTAGAGAAGCAGAGATGGAGGCACTAATACACACTTTTTCCGCCTGGGATCAAAGGCTTAATGTGATTCGGGTTCCGCGGCTTGAGAAATGACACTGCGATATTCTCTTGAGCGGACATCGCACATTTCCACTTGCCTGCGTTCTAATTAGAATATCTTTCTGATCGGATAAGCCCAGTGTGTGTGTCCTTGGCGGTACGAAGGTCATCAGCATTTGCATCGGAGGTCACAGCGCACACACACAGCGCCGTCGTGGCAACTGTCGTGCGGGCCCAGCCCACAAAATGGCAGGCACATGACCAGCAAGCCGATCAGGACCCATGCCATCGCATCCGATCCTAGACCATCCCATCCTATCCCGCCCGTCCGATTCGATCCGTTCCTGCATAAATAATTCATGTCCGATTCCCACTCCCCCTTGCGACTGCCATGAGTCATGTGCATTTATAATAAACTTATTAAAATATTCACAAATGAATGCCGGGCTTTCAACAAATGTTTTCCAGGTCTTTCGCTTGCAAAGTTATGGTGATGGTGGGGCACATACGACGCAGATGACCCGCTGAAGCCAGGAACTCTTTGGGAACGCGAACTTATCTGTATACCTATACCACCTAGGAAAAGATACATAGAATCAAGCAGTTTCAAATGGGTCCGTTGGTTCCCTAATGCTCCCCAAAAACCGATCCCCACTCTTTTCGGTGCTCAAATCATTATATGGACCAAAACAAGGTATCCCAATGAACCTCCCGCCTCCTAGGAGCGCAATTGGCCCGCTCCGTCCGATTCTTTGCCGTTCGCCTTGACCATAACCATATCAACGGTAAATAATTTCAATCGCAGCGCAATGAAGCTGAAACGAAACGAGAAACAAAACCAAATGAGCATTGGCCGGAGGATGGGATGGGGATTGGGATGGGGTCGGGCACTGGGATGGGGCTGAGATGGCTAACTGGCAATCAAAGCGGAGGAGCTGGAATTGGGGACACAGAAGAAAGAGGTCCAGCGAGGAGGAGGTGCTGCTCTTCCTTCGGCTGTTGCTTGACGTCATTTCAGATTCCATGTCAAAAGGTGAAGCCAATTCAGCGTTTCTGGCGAACTGGGCAACAAAATCACGACCGGCACAGCAACAGGAATAGCTGGCAACAATGGCAGACCCAGAGCTAACCGCATCAACACGAAAATCACATCTCTGAAGGGGGACTTCGGATGATTTCAGCTAATTTGTGAGTCGCGCAACTCATTGACCCATGCATGATCTGCTTCCAGTTGCACAGGCACACACACTCCGCAGTTCCCATGTCTCAATTCGATATGGAACAGATGCCAGATACGATACTCGGATTGCTGGTAGTGCCCCAGCAAACGGCGCGCGATCTTCTCCATTCTCATGTCGCTAATACGGCCATTAGACCTAAACGGTCGAAACCCATGGAGGTGGGGGAGTTCGAGAGCTGGGCAGGAAACCAAGAGGCATTCTTAATGAAGGGAATCAAATGGGAATGAAGGAAAGACGGAAGTAGACTTTTATGTGCAGACACGCCGACCGACAGCCAAGATTATAGCCAAGTTAGAACGGGCGAGTTAGTGGGGTTCATTTGCGAAATTGAAATGCCACTGCCAACCTCTATGCGGGTGTGGATGTGGATGTGGATGCGGATAGTGTGGGTGTGGGTACGGGTATGGCATGGGTGCGGGTTCAAGAACCTCTCTGAGCCATGACTAACCGAATGACTGATAGCCGAGAACCAGGTGCCGACTGTAGCGTGTTGCCGCGCGAAAGTGCCCGATTCTGCACTTGACCGATGTCCAGAGCCCCAGACGCGGTATACGGGGCCACATAATTACATGCCAGCTCCCGCTGACCCGCCCCCTTTTCCCACCCCCCACCTTTGTCACTCACTGAGAGAAGAAACTCTAGTACTACTGTACTACACTAGAAAAAGGTATCCAAAGCACAGATCCCCAGCTCATTAATGTGTATTTGCCGACAACCAGTCGTATACTGTGCTTGTGTCGGCAGAGCGCCGTCAAATTGCATCCCATGGGGTAGAGATACTGTAAAAACTCTATATCTACCTACAAGTTGTATCATAACTCTAATTCCACTTAGATGCAGGACCATATTTTCCCTCTGTGCACGCAATTCCCTGGCCAAATGCCGACAGTAGATGGTGTTTGTGTCGCCTACGATCGAGTTGGGCATGGATGTGGATGCGGATGTGGATGGGATGTGTGTCCCTACCCAAGATGTGTATGTGCTTCTCACGACAACAGAACCCTGGAGCTGCAGTTGCAGCCGGCGATGGAGATGGAGCTGAGGCTGGATCTGAAGCTGGAACACGCCGCCAGTAGCAGACATTGGGGCCAAGCCAGAGCCAAAGTTAAAGCCAATGGCCAAAGGCTGGGATGACGAGGAGGGTCGAGGGGCAAAGGCGATGCAGGGGCGGCCAACACGAGCTTGATGACTATTATGTGGGCAGAGGTCGGCGGGGTCGGTGCGCCGTGAACTTCTCATGAAAAGCCTAACCATGGGGAATTTAATAGTGCTTAGCACCAGCAGAAGACACCCGAGAACGAGACCAGAGCCGCTATAAAGAGCCATAAAGACAGAGACAGAGACGGGAGCCCGAAGCCCAGAGACCCAGGTCCAAGCCACAGATACAGATTGGTAGCCTTCATTTGGCAGTCAAAATTACAGCCAGCCGCAGAAGTGGAGTCATGCTGGTAGCACCTGGCCATATGAATAAGCAGAGGCACTCACTGATCAGTCAAAGTCGGAAACGCTGTTAGCGAGGAGCACGAAATGTTTCTAGAAACCTTAAGGTTGGGTTTCTCAAGGCTTATCTCATGAATATGCCTTTGATTAAGTCCAGCTTGATCTTCAAATTCGAAATTCACTTCGACAAAGAAAAGAGCAGAGCCTTGAAAAAAGGCTGGTTGATTAGTCCCCGTTAAGGTGGTAGATCCGAATCTACCTACTAACGATCCCTCGGATATAAGAGATAATAAGACTATACTTATTTTAGAAACTCGTGGAAAACTAGAGAAAGTTTGACATGAATTTTATGAATATGTATAGGTTGCCAAGCCGTTTTAAAGTAAATCAAAATTAAAGCAAGCAAGGTCATTATCAAATGAAATATGAATAAAACAACCTGAGCAGATTAAACCACACAATTTATTAGGCAACAAGCATTCAAACCCGTAGAAAATAATAAAACGACCACTAAAGCTAGTCTAGAATATATAGAAGTATGGAACTGAGACACCTTCGTTTATATAGGAAAGGTCTCTGCTCACAACAGAATAATCGCCGATCTCGGTTCCGAGCGATTGCGCAATGGGCAAAAACAGAAAGCGAATGCTAATGATAATGAGACCCCAGGGAGACGCAGATCGTTTGCTCTTCCCGTTTCCCAGTGCGAAGACTCTAAAGTCAACCGAGAAGACGGTGACAGAAGTACAGCCCGTGGAGAAGGCAGAGTAGGAAGGGCTTGGGCAATGGGCTAGCACTCGAGCTGGACAAGTGCTTCTCCTGAGGAGCCTGGCGGTCCTCTCGCTCCGGGTAGATGACCTTGTGCTCCTGCAGATACCGGATAACAGCATTGCGGTCTAGCAGTGTTAGGTTTTCCACCTCCGGGCGCTTTGGGTCGATGAAGCTGTAGCCCTCGCCGCCATTCAGCAGGAAGGAGGTGAGTATTACGCCGTAGTACTTGTCCGTCTCGACGGCCTCGTAGTGCGGAATCTGGCAGGCGGAGCACAGGGCCCTAATCTCGGTGATCCGCTCGCCCTTCGGCCGGCTGTGGTTGAACCTCATCCGGAGTCCCGACACCTGGAGGTAGGAACTGGACATATGCTTGCTGCGCAGCTGAAGGGAGTGTTCCAGGGCCTTCATCAGTTGGCTGCCACTGATCCTGGTGTAGAACATGTCGTGGCTGAAGGGAAGTACAGTCATCACATCGGCCTCTGTGATGGCACCCGTTTCGCCGGGCTCAATGGAGGCTCGAATGGCTATGGGATATCAGTTGTAGATAAATATATCTATGAAGCTAATCTAGTCACCCCCCGCATTTATTAGCCCTATGGGAGCATCTGTCCAAGATCTTCTGTCCGGCATGGTGTCCAGCACTCGGGCATACACAAAGCTGTCTGCTATAATGTTGCCAAAATTACACTCGCCAAAGCCGCAGCTTCTCCTCTCGCCGTTCAGATAGACAGAGGTGGTCCCCACCACGTGGCGCTCCATGTCATCGATCACCTGGCGGTACTGATCGAGAAAGTGTAGAACTTCCTTACTGGGCTGAAAGCGGCTGTCCAGTAAAATGGGGCTTCCCTTGAAACTCAGAAGGTTACCACCGTTGTCAAACTGGAATAGGCAAGGGCTGTCGAAGTAGGATTTACATATTTAAGGTTCAAAGGTCCTACTTCTAGCGATAGATTCCCCAGATACTTCGTGTAAGCATAGGCCTGAACCACAGGAACCTTTCTGCCATCGGGTTTTACGACTATGGTGGGATAGGGACCCTCCGAAACTTCCTTACTCGGCGCCTTTCCGGAGTACAGAAACGTGTGCGACTGACCTCCCACCACGAGGTCCACATCCGGGCAGCGCCTGGCAATCTCCTTATCCTTTTCGTAGCCCGAATGCCCCAGGGCAATGATGATATTGATTCCCTGATCCACCAGCTTCTGTGTTTCCTTACTAGGAATGGGAGTTAACAAGTGAGGACCAGTTAAATGTGGCAGTCTCATACTTGATGGCTGGCACCTCCTGTTTGTAGACCACATTATTGGGCTGAGTGCGATCCTTGGTGTCCGGCCTTATATAACCCACTATGCCGATCTTTGTGTTTCCCTTCGCGATAACCGTAGAGGTCACCAATTTACTGTGTTCCGCCAGTTTGGGTTCGTCCTTCAGGTTGATATTGGTGCTAACCACTGGAAAATTGATGACATCCAGGAACTCGGCAAAGGCCGCAGTTCCATCGTCAAGCTCGTGAACTCCAAGGCTCTGCAGAAGGTTTCTTAATAACTAAAAGTATATTTAATTTTAAGACATCTACCATAGCATCGGGAGACAAGAAATTCAGCATCTGTGCCACCATTTTCCCTCGGTAAACCGAAAACCAGGGAGTTCCCTGGAAGGAGTCGCCGCCGTTTAAATACAGAACTGAATCAGTGGCAGCCCTTCTAGTGTCATTAATCCTGAAACGTAGAACAGGAAAACGACATCAAGGGATTCGTTTAAGATTCCTATCCCGGAATAACTCACACAGCGGCCACTCTGGCGAATCCTCCGTAGCAAAATCCCCGCTCGTCGTCGCCAGCCTTACATTTTCTACCCTTGCTGGAAATAGGGTCGTACCAGGCGTGCATATCATTGGTGTGGAGCAGGGTGATCTTGAGGCCACAAATCCAATTTGGAATGATCAGGATCAGCAGGAGGACAAAGGCCCACTGGACAGTAGGTCGAAGCATTTTTACTGAAAAATGTAAAGTGAACGGAGAACCATAGAAAACTCTGATCTGGGACTTAAAAATGCCGACTTTTGGGATTGGTAAGGGAAGAAAAGATAATGTTTACTTAATATTATCTAATATTAGAAAAGTTTTTTAAAAACTATAACAAAAACAGTTTTCATCGTTACATTTACTTGATTTACTCTACATTGGCCAGAATTTGTAAGCCCTGCCTAAAACTATGCAGTATCATGCGCACTGTAAGTAGTTCCAAAGTCAACCAAGACCAACCACCAATTCCCTTTACCCAGATTTTGTTAAAAAATACTTTTTTTAACACCTTTTTTTTCTTTTATTGTAACTTGCAGGTTTTGACTGTATACATATGGGTTAGTTTGGCACCTTGAAATTGTATTCCATAATTAAAACATTGATTATACAACTTAAATACCATAACATCGAAGCGGAATCCGGGGCTTGTTTAAGGCCCCTTAGTAGCTTCTACATTCTAACTAGTCATCATCAGGAGGGAAGAAATAAGTAGCAGGGCTGCTGAGGAGCCCAAAAGTCCACTGGCAGAGCTTGTGAAAGTGATGCGACCCTCAACCTCGGGATAAACGTACTCCCGGTTTCTAAGGTACTGGGAAACGGCCTGCCTATCGTTATTTTTGAGGCGCTGTGGCTTGTGGACTGAGTCCCTAATTATATGGCCATCGCCACCATCCAACAGGAACTCTCCCACGACGACATTGTAGGTGGCCGTGTCGTTCAGATCGCTGTAGGTGGGCACTGGGCAGGCGGCACATCGAACTTGCACGGACACCACTCGCTGACCCTCGGGCTTCTTCGGGTTGAAGACCACGTGGATTCCGGACACCTGCAAGAAGCCACCGTCCGAATCCTTGCCCCTCAATGCTGCTCCATGCTCCAAAGCCCTTCGCAGACTTTTCCCCGTCATGGGCACCATGAAGAGGTCATTACTCCAGGGCAGGACGGTCAAGATATCGCTGTCGGTGATGGAGCCATCGGACCGCTTTTCAATGGAGCTGCGAATGCCTATGGAGCAGACGAGTTTAGCTTCTTTACTGATAAAACTACTTCGTCCCACATACCTCCTCCCTGCATCAGAGATATGGCAGCATCCGTCCAGAAATCCCCACCCTGGTGCTCCATAATCCGACTATAAACGAAGGCATCGCTCACCAGATTACCCAGGTTACACTCCTGGGCCCGACAGATCTCCTTGCGGCCCTCCAGGTGAACCTTCGAGTGGCCCACGACCGCCTTCTCCAGTCTGGTGACATTCGGGCGGTAGACCTCTAACAGCTCCAGGAGATCCGGCTCCTGAGCCACCGAAGCGTTGAGCAGAATAGGAGAACCATCCCACTTTACGAGATTGCCCTCGGCATCGAACTATAAGGAAAAGTAATGGGTTATATGGATGAATGGGGTTCCTAAAAATGTTATTTTCTCACAAAGAAGGTACACACCTGCACATGAAGTTTTCCCAGATACTTGGTGTAGGCGTAGGCCTGGACCACTGGAACCTCCTTGCCGCTCTTCTGCTTGACCATCGTGGGATACGGTCCATCGATGTGTTCCGCATCCGGCTGGCCGCCGTTGTAGAGGAATGTGTTCGTATGCCCACCGATCACGATGTCCACCTCCGGACAGTTCTTGGCTATCTCCTGGTCCTTCAAGTAACCCGAGTGACCCAGAGCAATGATGATTTTAAGGCCCTGGGCCTTTAGTTTCTTGGCCTCAGCACTGGCAAAAGATTTTGGGGTTAGCTTACAACGACCGGGGAGCTTCATCCACTCACTTGATGGACTCCACCTCCTCCTTAAACTCCACATCCATGTTAAGAGTGAGTTTTTTGGTGTCTGGGGTCAGGTAGCCAATGACACCTATCTTGGTGCCATTGGCCTCCAGGATGGCGGAGTGGGCCAAGTGCTTGGTGGCCTTCAGCTCGGGAACCTTGCTCAGATCCAGGTTGCAGGCCAACACAGGGAAGTTCACCTCGTTGAGGAAGGGTATAAGACCCTCGACCCTCTCATCGAACTCGTGGTTGCCCAGTGACTACAAATAGAAGCAGAGGATGATCCTCTATTCAGGAAAGCATCGGAAATTACCTACTATGGCATCGGGTTCCAATTTGTTGAGGAAGGCGCTGGCGATTTTGTCCTTAAAAATGGTAAACCAAGCGGTTCCAGTGTAGGTGTCACCGGCGTTTAAGTACAAAACGGAAGTCCCCCCCTCCTTGGCCTCCTTGCGATATTTTCGAACTCTAGAAAAAGAAAAGAAAAAGTTATAGGCCAACGGAACTCATTCATGGGTGTTCCCCACTCACTCGTAGGCCACTCGGGCGAATCCTCCGTAGCATTTGTTGGTATGTGCATCCTCCGGAGAGCAAGTGCCACTATTCACGCCCGTCTGCTCGAATCGGGCGTGCATATCATTATTGTGGAGTATAATGAACTCGGTGGCCACTTTGGGATCGCCTAAAATAGGATTGGCTTGCGTCCAGTGAATCAGGAGAACCGCGAAGATTGCGGCGAGCCAGAATGACCGCATCTTTAATCGAAATGGGAATGAGAGTTCAGTCTTTTATTAGTGTCGAGCGACAGTGATCCGCCTCTATCTTAACAGCCTCTAATAACCTTGATTGCTTTACGACAGAATTTCTAAGTTTTGCAGACAGCAATTTCATTATCTGAGGCAAGCAATCTACTCGAAGCATTCATCCTATTCTTCCATGATTAAATCGCGTTTTTTGAATAATTAATTGAGTGTTCGCCTCTTGAAGAACTCGCTGTCTAAACAAACTGCAGACAGAACAATTGAGGCAAAAACAGAACCTCAGGTTCGGTTCCCTGTTTTCCCCAACAGCAGGCTATTTGCAAATGGGTTTCTATAGCAGCTTGTGTACGATAAACATATCTTATTTGCCCAGCACTGCTCGAGAGTGAAAATTATTCATCCAAAAGTGTCAAAACAAAACCCGGCGCAGAAACAAGTGCGAGTATAACAACACAATTAACTCGGCCGTTCTGTCGCTCCGCACATCCACGTTTTAAGCCCAATTAATTTGCTTATAAAGCAAAAATATCAATTGTGATGTGAGTGCTTGGGTCATCCAAAAACCCCCACAGTGGGCGACAGGAAATTTCGCACAGCTCATATAACACCCATTCCAGAGGGAAAATAAACTTTCGGGGCTGTTTTGCTTTCCATGCCTCTGCAGATGCATTTTGAGAGATAAACAAAGTGCATCAATCCGGAAAAGCAAACAATACAAACAGCCAGAAAACAAATACGATTAAAGCTATCCGCAAATCCTTAAAAATTCAACACCCAATGATGTTTACGCGAAACTAAAAAAATGAGAAACGAATGGCAAATGCAATGGAAAATTGAACTCAAAATTGTATCACTCCCAGGTCAAACACCTCTGTTATATAACTAAAATAAAGAAATATGGGATTGTTTTTTATAAAGCTTCCTAGCTTGAGTGCTGTATGTGCGCAGACAAAGATACCGGTTATGGCAGTTCGTCTGCTGTACTCGTAATTTATAAATATACCATTTGTGCATCAGGTTTTTAGTAAATAGTAATGAACGATTCACTTAGGGCAGTCACTGAAAACATTTCCTGTGCTTCTCGAGTTACATTACAGTTCCCAGCTACGTCGTTCTTCGGTTTTCAATTGAGTCTAAGCCTTTCCAGAATTATCAGCACCCGCGGTACGTCTGGCCCCTAACTGCCCGTTGCTGTTACCAACGCTGAGTTAATTGAGTTCCACACCATACAGAACTCAAGCGGAGATCAGTTTCACAATCGTTCGCGCTGTGCCCACACAACCTTTGCCACCGATGTCTATAATCGCACTGATTTCTGCCCGCTTCTGCGGTCGCAGTCGCGGGCGCGCTGTCTGCTGCAGCGCAGCCCTTGTTATTATTACACATTATTTTTGTATCGAATTATTCGCCGGCATGGAGCATGTGCTGGCAAGAGTATCTTTTCGAGTCACACGGAGCCGAGCCGACAGCCACTCAGTTGCAGGTGAGATACTCTCCGCAGATTCGCCTCTCCCGAGTTGCGTTACGTATACGTAGCGTACTGGAGGCTGTCGCATAGTATGCTCTTGGCGCTATCAATGCGAATCGCTAATCAAGTTGACAGTAAACATTGTCATTATAATTAATAAGAAGTGAGTTCCAAGAACTTGAAACGCCAAAATGCATTCTTCAAGAAGTCAGAATTAGTGAAAAGGAAACTTGATATTACAAACACAGGATGCATTATGCATGTGCTTTTCTCGTGATGAGTGGTCAAAGCACTTCCTTCAATGTTTGCGAACTCAAATCCAAAAGTAAGCATTCGTGCCAAGAAGATAATTATAAAGGCAGCCTTGCTCTGGAAGGGAATGGGACCTGCGTTCCATATATAGCAGCAGGTGTAGCAGCCTCCAAAAGGTTGTTTAGTTCGTTTATTAGACTTGGCTCGGGGGAAGGCTAGGGTTGCGTTTTATTTTGATGAGTTTATTTTAAATAACATCCACTATTTCTAAATCAAAAATAAAGGTGGGCTGATTTTAAAACTGAGAAGAGAGATTTAGTCAATAAAGTGTGCTCTTTATTATAATAACTCAGGGAATCAGAGCTCATAAATAAACATATTTATATAAGCTTAATTCGAGGGAAAGAGAATATGACGAACAGCCGTCGATGATAACCTACACCTCTTATAAGAAATTACTCTCCATTCGTCGCTGGTATTTCGACTCGAGATGCTGTCAGTGTTCGCGTGGATTTTGTTAAGCGTATTATACCTTAGCCACCCAGGACGTTCCCAGTTTCTGGACGACTCCTGTGGACCTCCGTCAATTCGGTCCAAAATTAAAGGTGGCGAGCACGCAAAACCTCAGGCTGCCGAATGGATGGCATCCGTCGGAGATTCAAGCGGACACCTGTGCGGCGGCACTCTTATCCACAAAAGCTTCGTTTTGACGGCGGCTCATTGCATTGTTACCAACCTGTAAGCTTGGTCAGAATGGCTGCACAATAGTAAACCGATTCATATATCTACATTTTCAATCTTGCTGATTTTTCGGGACTATGAACTATATATTATAATCTTTAAGATTCGTCATACTTGGAGCATACAACAAACAACTTTCGACTCGTAGAATCCGCGTGAGCAAAGCGATAAGGCACCGAGAATACAACAGCAGGAGTTACCACAACGATATAGCTCTGCTTATGCTGGAACGCAGTGTTGTGTACAACGGTATGTGGGAAGGGTGTCTCTAGGAACTACTAATGTTTTTCCTCGCAGGATACGTAAGACCAATATGCATTTACTTGGACCGGAGTGTGGGAAGGCAAATACGGAAGTACGACGCCTACGGCTGGGGCCGAACATCCAATGCCCCGGGGAGCGATGTCCTTAAAACCGTCGCTCTTGATCGAAGAGATCCCAGAGTGTGCACAGAGAAGTTGGGACTGACTCCCAGGGAAACACAGATATGTGCAGAAGGCACAACCGGAGACACCTGTGGCGGCGATTCGGGAGGTCCGTTGATCGGATCACTGGATGTTGGAGGGCACACCTACGAGGCGCAGTTCGGAATCATCAGTATGGGTACCTCCGGTTGCTGGGGAGTGGGAGTATATACCGATGTAGCGGGCTATGTTGATTGGATTGCCAAAACCATAACTAACTATCTAGGCATGTGGTTGTACAAGGACTGCGCCGGCTATTCCCTAGAATCCATCCTAGGAGCAACTATTTACGGAGCTAATCGCACCTCAGGGGGCGTGTTGATCACAGACCGTACGTAGCATCACACATTTCATGTAGTTACGATTAACGAGGTTTCCTCTTCTTAGGATATGTCCTAACAAGTGCCGAGAACCTACCAAATATTCCCGATTTTTTGTGAGTTCTTTAAATGCGTTTAATACAGTCGCAAAGTTTACAAACTATTTCCACAGATCTGTCGTCGTAATGCATTTGGAATTCAAAGTTCAAGGGCTTTGGAAGTCGCAAAATGGCATAGCATTGCTACAACTGAATCACCAGGTGACCATAGGCAAGTTTATTTTCACCTAATTTCCTTCCCCATTTCTGGAGTTCTCCTTTGCAGATGGAATGAAACCGATCTGTATGTTCGGGACCAACTACCTGCGGCAGCCCTACCAGCTCGGGAGGTTTCAAATACTTGGCAGTACCGATCGTGGTTACAAGTATTACTGTGAGGTTGATATTGTGGACAACCAAATGTGTGCCAACCATGTGCAAAGAGCAATAGAGCCGACTCAGTTTTGCGTGGCTGATATACTAAGACAAAATTGCAGCCAAACCATTGTGAAGCCTGGAGATATATTGTCAGAAAAGCAGATATACTTTGTTCTGTTAGGTATTGTCACGTACTCATATAATGGCCTGCACGTTATAGAGAATGCTAGAGCGTATACGGAGTTGATTGAGCAAACAGTTTACTCTAATAGTCACTCCAAGAAGTAATTTTAATGAATGATCGATTTGAGGAGAATGAATAGTACACTTTTTATATCTATTACCCTCCAAGGTGTAGTGGTGTAGAAAAAGAAGAACGACTAACTCTTCACAACATTTATTTACCATTTGGTCTATGTTTGTGTGCACTTACTATTGCAATTTCAGGTCGACTTACAGCAAACCAGACTTCGCCCAAGGGCAAAATGTTTAAACTAATAACGTAGGTTAATAAAATGCAATCGAATAGCCACAAATGGCTGGGACAATAAGTACTTTGGTTGGGAAATGAAAAGCTATTAGTGCTGCGCCCTCTAGAAGAATCTGGTTAGCAGGGAAGAGAGCAGCAGCAGCGTTACGGAGGCAACGAATCCGGAAGCCGATCCGGTATCGTTCTTCTCGTGGATCACAATCCGCTCCTCGATCTCGGGATACACGAAGTGGCGCTGCTTCAGGTACTCCATGGTGGCATTCAGGTCGTTCCGCTCCAGGCTTTCGCTGAACGGATCCGACTCCTCGATCAGGTCGTACCCGTCGCCGCCTTCGAGCAGGAACTGCGGCACGATCACCTTGTAGAACTCCGTCTCGTTGATGCTCTTGTAGGTGGGCACGGTGCAGTTGGAGCACAGGGCCTGAGCGAAAACCACCCGTTTGCCCTGCTCGTTATTGTAGTTGTACTCGCACCGCAGTCCGGACATCTGCAGGAACCCGCCATTGGAGTCCTGCAACCGCACGGCAGCCGAATGCTCCAGGGCGGCCAGAAGGGTCTTGCCCAGGATCCTGGTGACATAGAGGTTATTCTCGAAGGGCAGAACGGCCAGCAGGGTGGCCCCATTGATGGCTCCATCCGCCTGCTTATCGACGGAGGCGCGGATTCCTAAAGGGATTCAAGCTTAGTCTTGTTTTCATACAACTGGTCACTCCTGCAACCCACCTCCGCCCTGCATAAAGGCAATCGGTGCATCTGTCCAGAACTCTCCGCCCTTGTTCTGCACCACGCGGGAATAGACCATGGCATCGGTGACCAGGTTCCCAAGGTTGCACTCCCGCATCCGACAGATGTTGCCTCCCTCGAGGAACACCTTGGTGTAGCCCAGGATCGTGTTCTCCAGCTCCTCCAGCTTGGGACGATACTCCTCCAGCAAATCGAGGAGATCCTGCTCCTGAGTCACAGAGGCGTTCAGCAGAATGGGAGCACCGTCAAACTCAATCAGGTTGCCCTGGGCATCGAACTGGGGGTAAACAGAGATGGAAACTATCAAAAGGGTCCTACAATCTATACACACCTAGTGCTAACCACTCCATCACGCCAATAATAATTGTCGTTAAAAAATATTAAAATAAATAAGCTGTAACAATCACCTGAACATGGATCTTTCCCAGGTACTTCGTGTAGGCATATGCCTGCACCACCGGAACTTTTTTGCCGCTCGCCTGCACAACTGTGGTCGGATACGGACCTCGGACAGCCTCCGGGTCCCAGTCAGTGGGGTCGGCCACCGGTTGGCTGGCGTCCAGGAAAGTGTGGGAGTGACCACCGATGACGATGTCCACCTCCGGGCAGTTCATGGCTATCTCCTGATCCTTCTGGTAGCCAGAGTGACCCAAGGCGATGATGATGTTGATGCCCTGGGCCTTCAGCTTCTCGGCCTCCGCACTGGGGACATCATGATAGAATCAAGGTGATTAGCTTCTCTCAGATGTACTCACTTGATGGACACGATCTCCTCCTCGTACTCCACTTTGTTCCGGAAGGCCAGTACTTTGGTATCGGGTGTAAGGTAACCGATCACGCCAATCTTCACCCCATTCGTTTCCAAGATCGTGGAGTTGGCTAGCTGTTTGGCAGCCGCCATTTCGGGCACTTCGGTGAGGTTCAGATTGCAGGCCAAAACGGGGAAGTCCACGGCGTTGAGGAAGGGCACCAGACCCTCAACGTTCTGGTCGAACTCATGGTTGCCTAGGGACTACAACAACTTTAGTTTGAGTGTGTCGGCTCGCAAATACTTCTTGATCATAACAGACTCTTTAAAGGTGTTTCGTTTCTTAGACTAACATCACATTAAGAAAAACTATTATTGATTCCTCGAATAAAGATAAAGAACCATAAACTCAACACGATATTGAGAAATCGACCCTTGCTCTGTACTTACAATAGCATCAGGTGAAAGTTTGTTGAGGAAGGCACTGGCGATCTTGTCCTTGTAGACGGTGAACCAAGCCGTTCCGGTGTAGGTGTCACCTGCGTTGAGGTAAAACACTGGGGTTCCCCCCTCCTGCGCTTCCTTGCGATACTTGCGAACCCTAGTTTGAATTAAGATTAACATTAACATTCATGCGAGCTCTTAGAGCCAACTCACTCGTAGGCCACCCTAGCGAATCCTCCGTAGCACTGGTTCGTGTTCGCGTCCTCCTGGGAGCAGGTGCCGCTGGTCACACTCGTCTGCTCGAACCGGGCGTGCATGTCGTTGTTGTGGAGTATTATGAACTCGGTGGCCACATCCGCCCGGGGAACAATGGGGTTCGGCTGGGCTGGGTGGATCAGTAGCGCCAGAAGGCAGCATGATCCAATAAAGAGACTCCGGCCAGACATCATTTTGGGGCTGGAACAATAAATATTATCGCTGATAAGCTATCATGGGTATGCAGATGAAAAGTGGGTGGCTAATTAGTGCCAAAATCGTAATAAAGTGAGATTTATTTATGGAAAGTTGTTTGTTTATTAGTGCCAAAATCGTAATAAAGTGAGATTTATTATTGGAAAGTTGTTTGTTTATAAAGTTCGTTGAGAAGTTGTGCAAGTATTGTTTTAAACGGCAGGCACTTCTTAATTTTTTTTTCCCACACATTATTAGCCATAAACCTGATTTTCTGCCTTAGCTGTCGAAGGTCCTGCGCAACTTCTACCCTCCTCTAGTGAGAGACGAATATTTATCAATCACGAGCGGGCAGAAATCGCTATTCCAGTCATTTGTTAGTTTATTGGGTACTTTAAATCTAATCGCCGCTTATCACTCTGCGTGTGCGAAAACACACAAATCCCCAGCCCATTCAGATCGTCTAAATTGGAACCCCACTTCACTCGGTTAACTGGTTAACTGGTTTCCAATCGAACTCGGAAACGAGCTCGGGACTTAAGTTGCTCATGGCCATGGGCCCGAAAGCTTTCTCGACTCCAAAGCCGTCGAAGAGACGAAGAAAAACTCTGCTACTTTGAGATACTTCGATCGATCGACCGATCGGAGTCAAACCAACGATTCACCAAGCCGCCGATCGCTACTTACATGCACTCGTCGCACGGTCCGCGGGCAAACTGACCCGCCAACTTGGCCGAGAGTCCGAGAACCGTTATAGCCGAAAAACAAACCGAACCTAAAACAGTAAACCGAAATTTACTGACTCGCGGAGCGCACTGATTACGATAAGGCCTCGCACTGCTGCGGCTCAGAGCGGGTTAATTTGGCCGAGAACGTCACAGCGCGATGTGCGATGCTCTTTTTGCAGTGCCCCATTGGCTTATGTGCTAGCCCGCTTTTTGTGAGCCACCAGAAGCAGACTTATCGCCCGATAATCGGCTGTTATAGATCAGATAATGGTGAATTGGCTATATCTACCTGAGTCATCGTCCCCGGGCAGAGGCAGGTACGAAAAAACAGTTGCCCAAACACAACGCGATATTCCCACGCCAAAATAGGAATTGTGCTAAAAAATATATACAGGTAGCCCTCCATACAGCTGACTATGGAACGTTCCTTCTACTGGTATTTTTGATTTAAGCTTAATTTTAAGCAGTGGCTTCTATCATCTATGTATGTAGGGGTACTATGTCCTTTTACCAAGAGTATATACTTTATGTATCTATATCTACTAGATAAAACAAGATATACAAAAACCATTACAACATTATCTAAATCTTAAAAGTATTGGCAATTAAGGGATATTTTTGGAGGTCCAATAATTAAGAACCAAAAGAAACTACAATTTTCACATATGCAGAGTGTTAGGGGAAGTAAATGGATCTAATGACTTAGCCTAATTACGAAATCTTATCTTCGACACAACAACCACTTCTGAATATTTACAAAAAGTATACTTTTTATTATTTTATAACACAAAAAACGAAGCAGTAAAATGCAACAAAAGAGTCTAAAAATGCTAGCAAGTAAAATAAAAAGATTACAAATCTTAAAAGTAGTTTTCCGTACCGTACCCTCTTTTTGCAACTAAATGTTTTACAAAAATGGTTTCACTTTCAATGGTCCACTATTTAGGGCGCGCACTGTACAAGTTTATTGCCTCAGCTAGAATTTCTGCCGAGCCAAGTAACCATAACCCGATCTTTGTTATTAGTTTCTCGAAAATTCCAAGTGAAATTCTGCGAAATGTGCAAACTCCATTGATAACAAAGAGGACGTTGTTTCACTGATTTATGGCCACCAAAAAGAAGGGATAGATAGTACTCGAAAGATTTATTTGCCTGGGTTCGGGTAAATCACTTTTCCAGCTCCATGCGAGTGTTTCGCCAAGTGAAAAGATCACAATTGTGGTGGGGATCGGTAGTATAGCCCCGGAACACCCCCAATTATACGCTGCCACTTGTCGCGTGCTTTTCAAACTGTTCAATCATACATAATGCCACTATATACACACAGCAGCTGCGACTGCGGATGATGTATTTACTTTCCGCAGGCGAGCCAATACTTCAGACGAAAGGTACAACTTTCCCGCTCGCGTTGTCGCCTAAATATATCCCAAAGATACAAGATACATCAACAATTGAGTTCGAAAATACCTAGCGGATGCTTCGCAAAGTTGGGCTGAAATGGGGGGCAACGCAACACGCAATATTACACAATGTCAAGTGTGCGATAATAAACCAGATAAAAATAATATACGATTCAATTATGATGGGCCCTTCGCCATATTGCTTATCAAGCAAAGAGCACACACTATTTGTTTTTTGCATTGCTGCGAGACATGAAAATATTCAATCGGACGTATCAAGAGTTCACAGGCATCAGAGGCGTGATTATTTAAATACCTTCCAAAATTCATTAACAGCAATACGCTAAGATAGTGTCGAGCTCGGAGCCCCAAATCAATCTAATAATGCTCAATTTCCTCGGCCATAAATAAATCTGATTGCCATCAACAAGTCAGTCGGTTGCGACAAGGGATTGTCCATCCATTACGTCATTTTATTTTTGGAGGCGGTTGACCTCCTCTTCCCTAAAAAAATCATTTCCTTCACAAGACTACTTCTTAAAGCATTATCAGCGTTATGTAAAACATTTTCATTTTTTTGGCACCTCTAATCCACTTTAAGCATTATTGATTAACAAATACCGTTTTTTGGTTTACAACCTGTAATAACACCGATAAGCTCTGGTTCTCCATGCCAACAGAAGTAAACTTGACTTCAATCATAGTTCATTACTTTTCAGCTGGCAGAACCCTTCCGATTTCCATGACAACAACGTTTCTGAACTGGGAATAGCCCCTAATTTCTCGCAGTGCTTATAGGTGTGCACTTAGCATTGCAATGGCAGGTCAAACTAACTCGCAGGGGAAGCGCCGATCGAAGAGATGAATGTGAAGCGTGCCAGCTGCAAATGCTCGTCGGCGTTGGCCAGCCAGACTTCGGAATCTCCTGCACACACCTAGGGGTGTCGTCACTGCAATTTAAGAAAGATCTATCAGTAGCTTTACCATTAAATTAAACCCTTAGAAGATATAAGAAATATTGTCTACCAAAAAAGTATACAAAATATTCAGGTACATTTTGTGCTGCAAAGTTTTCTACTAAATGTATAAATTAGCAATAAATACATATTAACAAATACCTATAGTATCTAAACCGCATCGGTTGTTTTTTAAATGCGTCAGCACTCATTTGCCAAGCAAAGCAACTTTAGCAATTATATCGGTCATTGTTCGCTAAAACCAGATCCAGTGGTTAACACATTTTATGTCAAGTTGTTTTTGAAAGCAGATGTGTAACTACGACTAAGCAATAACAGTATTCTATTCGTTGTGATGGCAATCCCAATTAACTAACCAAGAAAATGGTTATAATTAAAAATGTAGTTTAAACTATTTACTTATTAAACGCTGTGTTACAGACATAATCTTTATCATGCTTAGCAAGGAAATATATTTAATATATATTTAATACTCGTCTCTTATGTTGACTATTAACTTTTTAATAAATCAAATTTTAAATAAAGCGATCGAAATAAAACCGGAAATAAAAATGTAGTTCTTATGTTCAAAATATAGGATTTTAAGTTTGAAAAAACTTCCTAGGGCACATTTATTTTAAACTTCCCTTTTTCAAAGACACCCTTTCCCTACCATAAAGTCCCCCAAAAAAGGGCAAGGCAGGTCACCTAGCTATCGGCTATGCCGCACCGCAGGAACACAGAAGGGCGGAAAGGAAAGGAACGGAAGGACGAGCAAGGGCGCGCCTGCGATCCCGGGGGATGGGGTGCCGCACGGAGGAAGGGAGGATAGGATATTCGGAGCGCGGCTGCAGCAGCCGGAGAGAGGCCAGCGCCAGCTGAGGGTTGCAATATCCTGCTGCTGCTGCGAGCCTGCAGAGTGTAGTCGCAGCCTGTAGCCTGTAGCCAGTATCCTGTTGCCCTCCCGCTTCAGCTGCCGCAACGCAAACAGCTGCAACAATTTTTTGTTTCCCTGCCCCTGCCCCTGCCCCAGCCCCTGTCGGATTGTTGTTTTTAATTTCCTCGGCGCGGCACATCCCCTAATGCCACTATCTCTGGTTCCTGCCACAATTTGGGGTTGGAGTGGCCCTGCCAGTTGCCAGTTTGCCAGTTGGTCGCCGTGGTGCAGTTGGTCGCAGCTCAGTCGTGGCGATCGCCAGGTGAACGAAGGTTGTGTCGCGCAGAGTCGATTTTGGGAGCCAGGAGATCATCCTCGAACCAAGCCATGTCGGGCAAGCTGATCATGAAGCGCAAGCGAGCCAGCCAGGAGGAGCAGCAGCAGGCGCCGGAGCAACGAGTCCAGGCGCAGGAGCAGCACCAGCAGCAGGATGTGGCAGCTCCGGAGAAACGTCATCGTCCGCTCACGCCACCCGCTGAGGAACCAGGACAGGATTACCCAGCAGAGCCTGATGCCCCCAACAGAATCTTGCTAGAAGCCCTGCAAAAGATCATGGAGCTGCAAGCCGAGCTGGATGCCTTCGAGCAGGATCTGGACGAGCGGGATGGCTATGCGGCCGCAGGAGCTGAACAGGAGGAGGAGGCCGAGGAGAGCGCCGAGGACGCCGAAGTGGCAGCCCAGTTTGCACCACCCACCCCAGCCCAAAGGAGTCAGGCGGAGGCCATGGGCTTTGCCATGTGCGCCAGGGAAACGCTGCTCTTCCTGCAGAGCGAGGGAGTGCCCACGGAGTCGCCGCTCTACCAGACGCTCCTCGGAAAGCTGGTGGGCCAGAGCGATGGCCTGCTGCACGCCTGAGAGCGAATTGGAGGGCAGGAGCTGCTCCGCATTCTAGTCACTTTGCTGCGATCTCATTGCAAGTAAAACGAGAGAGGATTCTGGGGTGGAAATCGGGCAACCCCGGGGTCTGCGTAGTCCTAAGCTGTTTACTCTAGTCAACTATTGTGAAGCAATATAAAAATCATAAGAAACAACGAAGTGTAGAAATAAATAAACAACTACATTATACGAAAACATGTTTTTACTTATGGTTGGTCTCCTGAACGTTGATTTCCAGCTGCCAGAGAAAACACAAACTCTCCTCTGCCGATGCTCGATACATTTTAAATATATTTATTTATTCATTTGTTTATTACTTGTGTTATGTGATTTTACATATAATAATTAATGAGAATAACTCAATCGCAATATATTATTTCTTTAAGTCATTTGTAGGTATATCATATAAGTGTATATATTCTTATTGTTGTTAGGGCGGGGGTGTTTTTGTTGTTCGGTTATTTCATTAACTTGTTATCATAATTATCTGGGGCTTCGGACCGCCCTAAAGTAGCATTTGTTATAGTTCGGTATTAGTTATCTGTATAATTCGTAACAACAATAATTATCTGTAATAAATGGTTGTAATTCCTTTGTATTATCTGTATTACTGATATTCCTTTAAAACTAGATTTTAATTGTTTTCAACAATTTAACGTTTCACATGGTTGTAAGTAAATGTTTTTTGGACAAGATATCGTTTATTCTTACTAGAGTAGATGCCTATTCCATTGCGTTAGTAAGTCAAATTGATTCGCTCGATTCGAAAAATCAAATGGGTTTACGCATAAAAAAAGATAACGTCTAAAAATTGGCATTTCAATTGGTAATTTCAGACCAGGAAGGGAGCTCCTTCCTTCATACATTTGGCACACTTTCTTGGTTCTACTTAAGCTCTACAGAGAATCCTCTATAATTTAGAAACTAATTAAGATAATAAAACAGAAAACGAAGTATTGAGCTTGGCAACTGATCGAATTGTCGATTACAGAGTATTATTTAGTTTACTTTTGTTAGTTTAGTTTTGTTTAGTGAATAATTAATGGAGACAGCTGGACAAAGCAGACGACTCATTGTTGAACAACTGAGGATCGAAAAGCGAGTAGGCTAAACGAATCCCCCGTTGAGTGCTTCGCCCGGCGTCATGGGTTAAATGGGTTAAGTACATTAATTTACATTGTTATTACGTTAATGTTACTTTGTTTACGTTAGTTATAACTTTGTATTTGATTTGTGTATAAGTAAATCGAGTATTTGTTATTTGCTTTAAGTATTCTCTTTACTCAGTTATTGTTTTCGTATCTGGTGTTTTAATAAAGTAATCATTTGCAGCACTATCCACTTATGGACCTTGATTCACAATAAACTTGTATATATTTTGTATTTTGTTAGTTATTTGTAGATCTTTAGTATTCGATATATTTTATTCTGAATGCTCGAGTATTAGATAATTTTCGTTAAGGTTAATCTGTTACTTCGTGTCAACAACCCCATGTCGATCTCTGTTAATAATGTAAATATTAGAATTTGCAAGTGTATATATATATATTCTTTATCTGTATCGTTAGATTTGTTAAATATATGCGTATATAAATAAAATTATGGTTTAAATGTGCCCTCTGTATTAATTATTATATATTCTATTAAGTTAATAATCTCATAGATTTTGTCTCGACCGACCGGAACTCGGTCCCTGCTGTCCCTATACATAGCTTTGTCTTGCTGTACCGACTGGATTCGCTCTGTAACTATATGCCAGACCATCCCAGCCCAACTTTGAGCTGAGCCGTGCGCTTAACTACTGATTCCTCTCCCCACCGATTACAGCTCCCTCTAATCGTTCAGGCTCTTTGAATATCTTAAAGATGGTTTGTAAATAGAGATAAAAAAACGGACACAGTTTCGTGTGATCTGTGCTCTGTGGCCAACGCGAAAGTAAGGTTTCGATTTGTTGATCCAGACTCGTCCTCATTAAACGTCCATCCTTGCACGCAAAAATATATGTATAAATATATTTGTCATGTATATGTTCTGTATGTGGTATATATCGTAAAGTTCATTTTGTCCATTTTGTAAATACTCCTCCCACGCCTTCCGCTAATCTTATGAACTCAAGTGTACAAAGTTTCTGTGATGTTGATGTGGCTGATCTGGTTGTAGTTGTTGTATCTGTTGGGTTCAGAAAAACTGCACGGGCAAGAACGGAAATGTGCCAATGTGAAGCGAAGGATTAGCAGGTCTGTAAGAGAATGTTAATTTGGATTTAGAGAGATGTTCTTGGCGTTTGTTTGCGGTGTGTGATCGAGGGGGTTCTCGGGGTGTCTGGATTCCTGGATCAGTGCAAGTCAATACGGGCGGAGCCTTAGATCAAGCGCGGAGGGCTATAGGAAAAAAGCAAGCAGGCGGTTCCCGAGTATTCATTTGCACTGCCCAGAGACATCGGTTCGGTGTGGGTTGTGTGCAAGGACGAAGGAGTTCTCTCTTCACGTTTGTAATATCGCATTTCAATACCTTACTAATAGCATATTGGGCACTGAAGCGGTTGTTGTGGTGGTGGTGTTGTTGTGGTTTTTACTGCCTAGTGTGTGATTGTTGATGTTGTTGCTGTTGGCACTCTTTTGGCCATCCATTGGGCCAACGCGGTAGGAGGATAGAAACGAAACGTCGTTGGAGATTTTGTCACCCATCGGGGGAAAGTTGCTATTGCAATTATTGTTGTTACTAGAGTTATTGTTACTGATGTTGCGGTTGTTACTGCTGCTGCTGTTGTGGGCTGATAACTGCGGTGGGAGATTTGGTTGCGATTGCTGAAGTTGTTGCTGATTTTGCTGGAAGATACGCAGCTGGGGTTATGATAGTGGACAGCCTGATTATCAGTCATTGAGACTCACCTTGGAACTGCCGTTGGAGTTGTAGTAGTAGTTGGGATTTATGCTCTTGCCTGTGTGGCACTCACTTGCTCCGTGATTGGGCAAAAAGTTGTTGTTGCTATTGGGTTGGGATTTCATGATCAGATTTTGGGGAGTTGCCGCTGGATTGGTGGCTCGACCTCCGCTGGCACTGCTGGGGTCCAGCAAGTTTCACCTGTTAACATGGCTGCGATTGTGGTTGGAACTGAGGCCAGAGCCGCCGATGACATTCGATTGGGAACCGCCGACGGTGCCCAGACCTCCGCCTCCGCCGCCGCCAGCTGTAAGTATCACCAAACTTGTCATTCTGTCTGTAGTCATTTATAGTTCCCTAACTCACCTGAATAGCCGGGCGAATGCTGGTAGTACTCCCGTCTTCCATAATCTGGCTCGTAGTCCGAGCTTTCGTAGTGTCCACCCCGGCCTCCGCCACCGCCAATGCCGCCCGCCCCGCCCAGGATGTTACCGGGCGGTCCATGGGGTCCGTGACCATGACTGCCATAGGAGTAGCTATCGTACGATTGGTGCGGATCATAGCCAATGCCGTCATCATAGCCACGACTGCAAAATAATAATTATTTTAGTTGAAGCCTCCCAAATCTCTTAAACTTAAACCATACCCATACGTCTCATCCATGGCAGTTCTGGCTTTTTCTAATATGGACATTACTTTCTGCTTCGGAGCAAGCACATTTTTGCTGAAGGAGGTCTGCTGTGAGCTCCTGAAAAAGTTTGAAAAGGGCTATAAATAAAATCAATAAAGAAACAGCAGAAAGCCTCACCTGTAACTATGATGCGGTGGGTTCTTGGCCCCTCCAATAGCGTTTATAGAACCACCACCCATGGCATTGTTACTTCCCTGCATGTGGGGCGTCTTCTTGTAGCCACTCTTTGCATTGTCGTTGTCATTTAGGCTAGTGCTGTCCATCAACTCTCGCAGTTGCTCCTGTCGGATGATGTCGTTGCTGTCTGGTATGAGGTACTTCCTCAGCTCCGCCATGGCGTAGGCAATTCGGGCGTAGGCTTCGGCTGGCGGCGCTATTGTGGATATCTCCACGTGCAGGTCGCTGTTGAGGTGAGCGTACTTGGGGTCCTTGGAGCTGCGCAGTTCCTCCTCCTTGACGCGATCGCGCATGGAGTTGCGGCCGAGGACGGTCATCTTACAAAGGGTCTCTTCTTGCAGACGACGAAGGGAGTTGCCCTTGGGTCCCAGCAGTTTGCCAACGAAGTTGAACTGGAAAGTGGTAGTAATAACTTATTAAAAAAAGGTTGACAAAACAAGAAAGACACTGAAGTTCACCTTAGGATGCTCTCTAATAGGCACTAGTACTCTTTGTGAGATCCGCAGGGGTTTCTCTCTATAGATATCTGCGTATTTCTGCTCTCGGGAAGGGATCCTTCCCGTGGTCTGGACTTTTTCGATCTCTAAAATGGCAAAAGTATATACTTTTCCAGTGTCTTAGGATATCATAGAAGTCAAAAGGACACTACTTACCGCCCTCCAGCAGCTTCTCGGCAATGGGGAACTTCCTGTCCATCCGATTTCGCTCGGCCATACAATCGCGTATGTACTCATTGGCCTTCTCGTTTATCTGGACACTGCCGCCGGGATCTCCGCCGTGATGGCCGTGGTCGTGGGCGGAACTGTCGCCGTTGTGGGCGCCTCCTGGTGCTCCAACGGAACCTCCAGATTTGCGAGGCTTGCCGCCGAAGTCGTTGTCATCGTCATTGAAGGCGGAAAAGTCACCGTTGCCGTCGTACTTCTCGGTCATGATTTCCTTGCCCGTGTCCCCGGAGCTGCGGTCTGAAAAAATAGTAAATAGTTATTTAAACAATAATCCGAATGCAACTAATGTAATGTATGGTACCTAAAGGATCATAAAAAACATACCTTTTTCTCTTTTGTTTTTAAGCTATAACTTAAAGTCTATTTAGACTAAGACTATCTTAAATAGTTTTTGAAAGTTATTATTTGTATTTTATAAATTAAATTAAAGTGAAAGGTTAATTGTTTCCTTATTTGCAATCTCAAGAATTTAACTGAATAAATGGTTGTATATAACTAAATGTGTATATGTATGCTATTGGAACTACTGGAAAACGGTGTGTTTATAGTTTTTCGAACTATTATTGTAAGCTACGGCGGGGAAATGGAAATTGTTTGTGTTCTTTGTTGGAAATAGGCAGGATGCGCGGCTGCAAATGCAGTTAGGAATCAAAATTGTATGAGTACTATTTATCGAAATTAATTAGGCGGCCAGCCACCAACAACGCGTTCACGACCACACTCTCGGACCACACACACACTCGCACCGAAGCAGTCACACTCATTGGGCAAAAACAACCACCGTGGGAGTTGAGCGAAAATCAAATTGTTGCCGTAGTTCACACACAAAAGCTTGGAGTAAACAGAACCGGTAAAAGTGGTGCTATCCTGCTGGATTCTGGAATGACAAAAATATGCCTGGATTGGGCATTTCCAATGGGCCTCCTGGGTGTCCAACTGGTGCCCCCGCCCGCGTCCCTTGACACAAGCTGCACTTTCACTTTTCAGTGGGACGCATTTTCACCTATTTTTTTCTGTATCGCAAATTGCATCGAGCGTTTTCTGTTGCTTCATACGCTCGGTGGCGAGTACGTTTTCCCGGGCTTTTTACCACACAAACACTCTTTAAGAGGACGGCAATAGGCCCTGCTAATTACCTAGCAATTGGCCCTTCCGATTATTGCTTTTAATTTAAAAGGTTGCGAAAAAACTGCAATTGAATTCGCGAAAAAAACAATACTACGAGTGTGACCGTTCGTCGAAAGCTTGGAAAGCGCGTTGATCGAAAATACCAACCAGTGTGGCGGGCAGTACAGTGAGCACTAGAAAATGAAAAAACAATGTGTAAATATTTTAATTTCTTTAATTATTTACACAGAGATTAGATTAAAAATAATTGTTAATATCAAAACATCGTGTGGGTTAAAGAAGAGGTTAGGTTAAAAATTTAAGTACAAATATTTGTGGGATTTGAAACTCGCTGTGTCAAACAATTCAAACAATAAAACAAGTTGATGCTATTTGAAAACTAAGAGTTTTAAAAATAAAATACAAATGTCACAAACATTAAAATGAAACTAAATATTTTAGAGGAATGAAAATAATTATTTTCATTCAATGAATTCGATGCCGCGTGAAGTTTCTTAAAAATGCATTCAAAGTCCAATAAGAACTAGGCGATTGAATGAAGACTATTATAAACCAATATATCGATAGGTTCTGCGTATCGATATTTAGTATATTTTAGGGTTGTTTAGTATTTCTGCCGTCCTAGGAGAACCAGTGAGCACAAAGGATCTGTAAAATTAATGTTTTTGTTAGGTGTTCCAGCCGGTTCCAGACCTTTAAAATGTCCGCCGTGAGCCCAAACTCTTGCGTGGAAACCCCAAAAGCTCCGGAATGGCTGTCGAAGCTGGAGAGCCGCCGGGAGCAACTAAAGCGCTCCAAACTCGGACACGAAGCCGGAGCTGGTGCTCCGTGCGCCGAGTGCAAGGAGAAGTGTCCTGGGCTGGATCTACACTTCTGGCGAAAGGTCTGTCGCAACTGCAAGTGCCCAAAGAATCAGCATGTCTGTCCGGACGACGATGACGCCACCGGCTGGGCACAGTTCGAGATTCTGGGACAGATCAGGGCTAAGCCAGCGTGTAAGTGGTTTAGAAACGTGTATGTATGTTGACAGAATGCGCCACATGGTATGCCTCATTGCAGATATTAAGATCAAAGCCCTGGCCAGTCAACCGGTGCAGCTGGAGTGGGTGCCTCCGAATGCCGCTCCCGATGTGGTCACTGATTATATGGAGAAGCTGGGCACTGCGCAAATACCGGTGGCCGGAAGTGATGCCGCTTTGAAGAGAAAGCTGCAGCTTGAGTTGCAAGTTCCGCCGCACGATCTGGATGCCGCCTTGTGCGATGGACTGACGGAAACGGAGGCCATCCAGCTGCAGCAGTACGTCCAAAAATTGCGCGAGCAGTGCGTCGGCCAGGGCGTGGTCGTGCGCCTAGGAGATCGCCTCAACCATGCTCAAGTGGAGCACATTGTTCCCGTTTCGACTGCTTCGCAGGAGGCGGCAAAAACTTGGCAAACTCTGGGTCTCTCGCCGGTGGTCGACGACACACTGAACGAACTGCTGGCCAATCCCAAGGTGGCCCAGGCGCTGGCAGGCCAAGCCAGTGCCCAGCCCAAACTCTTTGTAGCCTTTTCAGAGCCTTTGTCAGATTCTGCAGTGCAATTCGAGGAAAACAGAGCTCTGCGGGCTCAGACCAGAGAAAAGTTGCTGGGCATCAGCAAGCCGGCCTTGCAGAGCCTTGTGAGTCATGGCGTTGTCTATGACAAGGTGCTAGGAATACTACAGGTAAGTTTGGTGGATAAGATGTCATGGCAGATTATTTTTACGTTTGTCTATTCTAGGAAAAAAAGCTGAACATCTCGAGGGATCCCAAACTTGGGCCCATTGCTGAGTTCCGTAAGGAGTATGTGAGCAATCCACAGTTCAGGGCCGAGATCAACACCATCTGCCCGCAGCAGCCCATGACGCCAGTGAAATCCTCTCCAGGCACACCCTTCAACTCCCCGTTGCCGTTGAAGAATCCAGCGCAGATACGATTCGGAGCACAAATGCGCCAGGATACGCCCATGCGGCGGGTCAAGTTTGGTGGCGTTTCCACCATAGTTTACGACTGCGGACTGCCCGCCAACACGGACTACGATCGGGATCCGGTCTTTGCACAAATCCTCCAGGCAGAGCCGCTCAAACAGGCGCTGCAGGAAGCGCGCGCTGGACGTGCTCCCTCCTCGGTGGTTATCTCCAATATTCCAGCGCCGGTTGCAAGTCTTGCGGAGCTTAAAGGTCTTACTCCGGCCACCAAGGCCCAGCTACAGTCCGTGGGACTAGATAAGAACATGCTACAGTCGGCTGTGTCCAACGCACCTTATTATGACCGACTTTTCCGCTCGCTCCAGGACAAGGGCATCTCGCATGACCAATGCCAGCTGTTGCAGCCACTAAAGCAAGTGCACGACTGGCTGCTCGACGACGATCAGCTGCTGGACGAGATCGACAAGGTCTTCGCCGACATGGCCAATGGCTGCAAGGACATTTCATATCCGAAACCCGCCCTAGGCGAGCTGCCCACATCCCACAGCAGTGATTCTGGCTTCCACTCGAAACCCCCAACACCGGGCTATGGCGGCGAGGATCTAACCCCTGGCCAGGGCAGATTCACCAGCATTCCCGGCATTGAGGACATGAACATGTACCCGAGCTGCGCCGGCATGCCGGAGCAGTTCCAGCAGCTACGCCTTCACGGGGAGGACTTTTCAGGCAAAGAACCCCAACGGACCATCTTATGCGCTGACTGCAGCAAACCAATCGCCTATGGCGAAGTGGCCGTCAAGGCGGATCGAGCTGGAAAGGAGATCGCCTGGCACCCCGGCTGCTTCAAGTGCAACACATGCCGCGAACTCCTGGCTGACTTGGTATACTTCTTTCACCAAGGACAAGTCTTCTGCGGTCGCGACTTGGCCATCAGGCTGAAGATCCCGCGATGCCGCGCCTGCGACGAGCTGATCTTCACCAAGGAGTACACTGCCGCGGAGGAGGCCACGTTCCACATCAAGCACTTCTGCTGCTATCAGTGCGATGAGCCGCTGGCCGGACAGCAGTATATCGCGGACGAGAAGTCCAACATGCCACTGTGCTTGCTCTGCTATGACCGACTGTTTGCCGTTTGCTGCCAGCGCTGCAAGATAGCAATTGGACCGGCGGACCAGGGCGTGGCTTGGGGCGATGTCCACTGGCATGCCAACTGCTTTGTCTGCGCCGGAATCGAGTGCCGGAAGCCGCTCATAGGAGGACGCTTTTGCGTCAAGGAGAACATGCCCTTCTGCAGCCCAACCTGCGTTCGCAGCCTGATTAAGTGAGACAGCTAAGCAGTCACAACAGTATTTACATATTTTATACATATACACAAGGATCAAAGACAGGATCATCGGTTCATGATGATGCACACCATACTTGATAACCAGCTAGTGATCAATAGATGCCACAGACTCAAAGTGCCTAGAATAGACCTGCATTTAAAAGGGAGCCAGTCGCAATTTAAGATGCCAAGCGAATTAGAAGCTTCAGCAACGGAAGTATTGACTGCTGCTACTTACCCTTGAGGCTATTGAGCCGACTAATTTGTTTGGCATCAGAAATAGGAACTGGGCACACATATTTACAATTCCAACCGCTTTTGCGTGCCAATAGACCAAGTAGAGTATATACAAATATTTTATATTAATATACAATATATTCACGTATTGAAAAGTATTATGCAAACAGGAAACGCACAATTTTTAAATAAAGATTTTACTTGAAACTTACTGAAGAAGACGATTTCATTCCCCATCCACAAACTAAAATCCGTTTGTTTTCGATTTTTTACGTATCTGCTGGTAGTTTTATTGGTAATTGCATTTTTCGATTTATTAATTAATCATAATAGTTAAATTTTTGTTGATTTTTCTTGTTCTTGCTTGTATATGAATATGCATGTATAAAGTTGACGATTTTCTGGTCGAGCCGTTCATTATGCAGAAGCGAAAACAAGGGGAAATCACATTCACATAACTGCCAAATTTTGGGGTGTTTCGCATAATGTGTATAAGTTGCATTTATTTCAAGGATACTTTCTCATAGTGGCTCAAGTACTCTACAGATTAGTTCTCTGCACTGGCGAGGTGCAGTCAGTTTGTTCAGTTCAATTGTATTGCTAAGTATTGGGTGCGTACGTATAAACCATAATATGGCGTACTAAGAGTTTGTCTGGGTCGGAGTCGCAATCCCCAAGAAGAGCTCACATCTAGATGCCATCGGTAGTCACGGAAGTTAGGCTCAGAGCTCTACTTCCATTGGAGGGGACTGGACAGAGTGGGGGGTTACAGGTTCGGGATTGAGGGAGTGTTGAGTTTCAGCATGATTTCATCGATCTCTAGGTCCTATGCTCTGGTTAGTTGTTTCGATCTTACATTAACACTAAGTTGCCTTTGCTCTTCGACTTGTTGTTAGTTCTCTCTCGTTTAATATGTATTAATTACATTGATAATTAGTTTAATCATAATTTCTGTTCTCGTAAACAATTTTACATGATAGGATTCTTCTTCTGAGTGTTCATGCGTGTGTGTCTGAAGATTTACGTGTGTGAGTTCTCCGTAATTTGCTACAACAAAAACTATGCCTTAAAATAATACTTTAGTTACAATTTATTTTGTTTTCTTCCTCTCTGCTCGCTTGGCATTTCAATTTTGTTCATCTACCGCTGGCACAACTAAAAACAATCAACAAAAGGGGAGTTAAGTTCAAATAAACTTGTTTGTAACTAATATATTTTGTATATTCTTAATAGATTGGGGGTGGGGGTAAAAAGGAAAACGACAACTTAAAGTAAGACTTACGAATTACGAGGGTATTTTGGGGCGAAGGGTTGGTTTAGGGGCAAATGGGAGCGATAATAGGGGAGGATAAAAACACTAATTACAAAGCGATATGGCAACACTTGACGTGTGTTCTGCCCACAATCTGCTGCTTTCTGTTTTGTATCATTTTTTAAATAACTAAAAACTTGATAACTTATAACCCAAGTCGGTTCGTCCGTCAGTCCGTCCGTCCGTCCAATCGTCTGTCTTTCTCGCTTTCAGTCCGTCGGTCTCCACGCAGTCCTGTCCGCTCCTCTGCACACATCTTAAAGCTATACACAAAAAGTTAAGTTAAATTGTATATAAAGATTTGCTTCCTTCGCTCTCCGGTCTCTGGCAGACATCGAGGAGCTGGCGCTTCTCGGGTCAGGTTCTGGAACACGACCACCGTCGATCACCGCCTGCACGACCGCCGAGGCGGCCAAGCGCTGCCCTGAGCCCTGTCCACGTCCTGGTTGCTCTGTACGCCGGTGTCAACAATTCGTGTAGACGCCCTGTGTGTAGTAGAGCTCCGTGATCCGTTCCGGCAGCGTGCTGTACAGGTTGGTGATCAGGTCGAGCGGCAGGCGGGACCACGCCTCCTTGATGCGGAATATCAAGTCGTCCTTCCGCGAGAACTTCCGTCCCCCGTCGAACACCTCGCGGATGAGCCAGCCCCACACGTTCTCCATGATGTTCAGATCGTGGGCGATGGTGGGCCACTTCTGGGTCTTCAGACCCTCCGCGTTCAGAAGATCCTGGGCGGTTGGCAGGGCGTGCGACATCCAGTTGTGGTCCTGCAGCACGAACTCCGAGTTTCCGCCCAGCTTGGTCACGATATTGGGCCGCTCTCGCATGATGGCCTCGATGCAGGATTCTGGTCGCTGTTTGGCGGATGACACCTCCAGATGCACTGCTCCTCCCACACAGACCATCAGGTAGATGTACACGGAATTGCCACGCGGCCGCTGAGACAGCGTGCGCTCGTAGTTGCGTAGGTCGTGGAAATAGTACGAGAAGCCATCCGGTCCGTCCAGGTTAAACCTGCGCTCGTCGTGGAATATCACCCGCCGCCAGTGCTCCTCGCTCCACACGATGTACGTGTTGGCGAAATTTAGGCGCTCCGTCTGATTGTACTGCGAGAGCACGGGTTCCGTCTTCAGCTTCTTAGCGCAATTCGCTGAGCTGCTGGCGCTGGAGGAGGAGCTGCTGGACGAGGAGTTCGACGACGCGGATGAGGACGATGAGGCGGAGGAGCTCGGAGCTGTGGAGGCGGCCGATGCCCGCAGGAGAGCATTGGCGGCGGCTGCAATATTGCTGCTGCTGGGTGTCCCCACGGCCGCCACTCTCGACACAATGGTGGGTGAGACGCTGGATCCGTTCGATTGCTGGGTGGGCGCATGGCTGGAGGCAGTGCCGCCCGTACTGGAGCTGGCCGCCGAGAAGTTCGAGTTCTGGTTGAGGGCGTGCACGGGCAGGTGCGACTGAGGCTGGCTCTTTAGAGGCTGCGGTTGCGGTGGCGGCGCCTGCTGAGGCTGCTGCTGGTAGTACGGATGGTGGTGGTGGTAGCTGATGTGCTGCTGGTGCTGGTGGATCGTCGGCTGCTTGAGCTGCAGCTGTTTCAGCTGCGTCTGCGACTGGGCCAGCAACTGCTGTTGATGCTGCTGGTGGTGGTGCTGTTGCTGCTGCTGATGTTGCTGCTGCTGTGGGATGGGCATCTGCTGGATACCCGGATGCTTCAGGTAGTAGTGCAGTGCCATCAGGTTGTTGGCACTGTTGGCTGTGCTGGTGGATACGGGCACGGACACGGGCACTACGCCGGGATTGACCGATCCGCCCACGCCGCCCTGGAGCAGCTGTACTGTGGTGCCGGCAGGTGGGCCGTGCACTGCTGCTGCCGCCGCCGCCGCTGCTCCAATTGCGCCGGCACTGGCGGCCAGCTGGGCGGCCGACTTGGGGTCATAGATGAACTTGTTGAAGTTCTGCAGGTCGTCCGGACTGAGCACTAGCGTTTTCATTGGATCTGGCTTGGGTCGGGTGTTTGAGGTGTAAGTCTGGTTTCCGTCTTAGCTGCTGCCGTTGGGCTCAGCTGCTCATGGGCCACGGGCTGGAAACCCTTCGAGCTGCTTAAAAGTTAAATGCAAGTCCGGATCTGCGGGTTTCTACAGCTCTTTTTTGCTTTCGGGGCTACGTACAAGCGATCACGATCACGCTCACGCACTTTCGGCTGGCTCGATTTCCAAATTCGTTGCGCGTTCGACGCAACCTGTTCCTCTCTGGTTCTGCGCTGCGCTGCGCTGCGCTGAGCTGAGCTGGGCTGCTCCCTTCTCTCTGGCTTATCAAAGGGCTGGCCGATCGACACGGCTCGGCTCTCCGACTTCTTCTGATTGCAAAACTCTCGGCGGTCGTTAAAAGATGTCGGTTTACTTTCCCACCGTCGGGCACGTACAGTGTGTGTATGCTTGTAGCTGGGCAGCGGTGGCGGTGTGGTGGTGTGGCAGTGTGTGTGGGGCACTTCCAGTATGTTATCCTCTTTTGTTGAAGTGGTTTTTCTTGTCGCTGGCGGTGCCTCGAAGCTCGGTGCCTCTGTGCTCTGCTGCAGTTGCTCCGCTGGCGTGCAAATGTTTCCTTGTTTCTTTATTCTGCCGCTGCCTTGGCTCTCGGTATCTCGGGTATTCCGCTGTCGTCGACGTCGGTTTACCTGGAATAAAATAAAAAGCAGGTATGTGAAAAAGAGTCTTGTTTCACACTTTGCATTGTGCCTGTGCCCAGTTGTATATACACATTTCTTTCCAAAGCGGTGTGTACAATGCAGCCGACATGTATTCAATAATTTTCGGCTGGTCGGCTGGTGAAATCAACACACAACACTTCGGAACAGATGTTCGCTGAGCTCGGATTTCAGGTCCCTTTTTCCTCAACTCTGGCCTGCCTTTCGGGTATTCTCTTTCAAAAAATGAAGTAGGCCCGAAATGGGAGCACAGACGCAGCAAGGAACGCACACATGTGCAGTTTTGGCATTTTGGAAATCTTCAGCATTTGCAATTTTCTGCCTCTGCCAGCAGGTCTTCTCGGTGCCTCTGCCCTTTGTTTTGTGTCCTCCTTTTCGGGCGAAAACACACGAAACAAGTGGTTGGAGGGTCAAAAGTGCAGCAGCGGAAGAGGGGAGACGAGCTAAAGATGCCAAAAACAGAGGACAGGTGTGCAAATCCTGCAGAGAATCGTTTCGCGATTGGCGAGCCAAAAATAGATTCCCCTTGCCATGTTCGCTTCTATTTTGTTCGTATACTCTTGCAGAGGGTAGTATACACAGAGACATTACCATCCATATTTCAAAGCAGTAAAACTAAATGGGTATGTGTAATGTGGAGATTAAAAACATTGTTTTAAACCCTACTTTAAAGAAATACATACATTGTAAGATTTCTAAACGCTCTGAGAGGATTACCAGTTGGTTATTCAAAGGTAAGTGATAAGAAGTTCCCAAAAATATTCCTCTAAAGGGATCCGAGTTCCTCTTCAGTTCTACGAAACTTTGCTGTAAGCACAACCAACGGCAAGGGTATTATAGCTTCGATTGGGCATTGCTTTTATTTTTGTTTTCCCAACCAACGGGGCGATAAGGCTGCTCTATCCGATGTTATAAGCTTTTTAGAACGACCACGGGCGTACTATGTGTATGTATTGGCCGTCTTATCATCTGACTCTGACGCCACGCGCACGCAGCACATGCACCATTCGCATCCATAAGCCCCGCAGGCACCCGGCACCGTCCAGAAATCCCAACTTGTAACACACCTATATCTAATCGCGCATATGAATTTCATTCCCCGGGAACTGCTGCATAGCTTCTCCATAGAACTCCGGGCAAACTGCGACTTTAATACGCATGCTTTCCACTCTTTTCCCTTCGCCGGCCCAGCGTGTCTGTAATGAAATTAAAACTAAATTCTGCTCGCCACGGGGATGAAAATCGAGTTTTCGATTCGTCTAAGGGAAGAAAGCTGCTGCCTGCACTCGTCAGTATGTAGGTATGTATTTAGATATGTATCTGCGGATGTGGCGGGGTGGCTGTGTCAACCGAAGGACCACCGTGTGTACTTTTGTGTGGCTGCTGCAGCGAACTCGGTCGCTTTCCGATCGAAATGGCTGCAGCTGTGTGGATATGGCTGTGTGCCTGGAAACTGCTGACTGCCCGTGCTGCCGCCTAGCTGGGGCAAAAGTTTCTCGGGGCCTGGTCAGCGGGTCGAAAGTTCAACGGGAGAAGACCTTCGACTAGCTGCTGCCAGGCCGAACAGCTTTTTCCAAGATGCAAGGCGACTGCGAAGCCAATATGGCATGAGTCAGCCTGGAAAAGATGGAAAAATCATTTGGGGTAAGGCGATCGTACGCTGCACACCCGCTGTCCTAACCAACAAACAACCCCTATCAAAAAAAGACCTCATTCCAATCTGATTATCATCACAATAATAACATAGAGGTGTTTACACAAATAGAGCAGTTTACAAATGACGCCTAAACTTCTATTTACTTAAAATACCCGTCTGTGAGTAAATTCTTTCTCCCTTGAAAACGCGAATTCTTAGGTTTCAAATGAAAGTTTTTACAAGTTCTATCAGCTGACCAACTTTTTTGTCATTGCCCTTTATTTGATTCACGAGTCATAAGGTATGTATAACTAGACCATATTGAAAACATTACTTTTATCTCAATGGGAAGAGGTGAAACGTGTGCACATGCTTATGTCTTAGACCGAAATAATATTCGTGGCCGACAGTCAGTAGCTAAAATGTTAATGTCCACTGATAAACGGAGAATGGGGACCTTCTAGACATGTTTGCAAGGAACAAAGCAGGCAATTCAAGCTGGAAACCTAGCCGATCCGACTGTTTGATCAACTGTTTTGCCGAGTTTTCTAATTACCATTGAGACGGTGGCGCTTTCTACGATTTGCGTAGAACAGCTGGGTTTAGCCGATAGCACAGCATTTTCCGCTCATTTCCCAGGTTGATTGCGCACTCGGCATTCTTCTGCGCAATTAGAGGGAAGTTGTGAGTTTGAAAGTTGCAGAGATAGTGGGCGCCGGGCACTGATTGATGGCTCAGAGCTGCTGCTCTGCGAATTCCCAACCCATGTGATAAGATATAGAAGCATATACACACAGCCGAATGGTGCGAGAACCTTTGTTTAGTGTTGTGTGAACTTTGGCCTTGCGTTCGGCCAAAAAGTACAACAACAAGGCAAAAAAAAACTGGTTGTACTCGGAGGGGAACCATAGCTCCGCTCTACGAGCTTAAAGCGATGCTGGCTGCCAGCGTTAAAGCCCTTGGAATGTTGGCAGGCCTACAAGTTTCTGCTTTTTCGTACAATCTAATCAAATGCCCTTGATAAGTCTCTGAACTCGGTCCGGGATCTTTTAAGTTTGCTGACTAATCAGATTTTAGGAAATCGAGTCATGTTCGGGGAAATGTTTGTATACACACAGAGAAATAGCCGGTTGATATTAGTATGTATCTTATTCCAGACCCAGAATATCAGTTTAAAATTGTTACACTTTAATTATAATTTAGAATCAAATTTTTTAAAACTAGCAGTGCTAGAACCCGTTGGGAATTACAGAGTTCGTTAGCTTTGTGTTGCTGGACTTTGTTCTCCTCGAATCTATGGTATTCATTTGCCTTAGCCACTTGAATACTGACGAAAATGAAAACAACAAGGTTAGATAACTTCCTATGACCAATGGCTCTAAAACTTTGGGATATCTTTAAGGTAGCACAGTTCATTTATATTTGTAGCCTTTTAAAGTGATCATATTATATCGATTTTCTCTCTGTGCACTGCTTTATGCTTGTGACGTTGAAACTTTGTTGTTAAGGTGATTCACTCGGGTATTTTTTGCGATTTTCACTGGCTTTCATTGGAACATTTGAGTCCTGTTCGGCGAGGCCACTTTCGAGGCTTTGAGCACTGGTTTTATGGACGCGAGTGTGGAGCCCTGCGTCGCGGGGGGGTCTAGTGCCGTCCCCCTCCCACTCGCCGTTGCAGTCGCCAGTTTACCGTTACGTTGCATTCAAGGAGTCACACACACGCACGCACGCGAAAAGAGAGCGAGATGCATGTGGGAGAGGATGCAGGGGAATCGACGGGCATATGGACATGTGTAAAATATCCAAAAATATAAAACGAACCCAGCGACCGACGACCGAAACGTCCGACGTAATAAAATCCCTTACGCGCTGCAGGCAGCGACGCTGGCAGCGCAGCCACATGCTTTTGCTTCTATATTGAGCCAGCCAGCCCTTATGTGCTCAACTCTCCGTTATGTACAACAACATCCAGTCCCACGTACATACATACGAACAGACCCTGTCTCTGTGCCCGCACGTATGTACGGTACGTGCGTGCGTGTCTGTGTGCGCGTCGTGTTTTTGTGATGCCATCGTCGATATTGAAAGTACATGTGTACATACGTAAGTACGTATGTACGTAAGTATGTACGGCAGGCTATGTACCAACGTACGTTGAACGAGAATCGCGTTGGAAATGAAATGAAATTGCGAACAACGGGACGGTGCGATGACGATCCGATGCGAAGTGCTTCTTTTATTCAGTTAATTCCCAGCACATATGTATAGGCGGATATATATACATGCACCGACGACTACGTATATACACTCGAGCGTGTGTTTGTGTGTATCGTTTTCATTTTCACGGAACAAATATGGCTGCAGCACTCAGTTTTTTCTATTTAACTTTTTTCACTTTGGTGGCTCGTTTTTCGCCCAAGTATTGCTGACCAGCCGATTGGGGTTTCGTGGACTTGGATTCCGTTTGCGTTGCGTTTGGGGCTTCGAAGTGCGTGATTACGCCATTTTCTTTGCCCCGCTCGCTTTTCGCTGCACGCCCATCTTCCGAATTACCTTTTCTCGATTCGATTCGATCGATCGGGGATCGCCTAGCTCGCTGCACTCGCGCACACTGGGTCGAGACGGGGCTGATTGGCTTTCCAATCAATGTATTGACTATTTCACGGAGGTTTTCTTCAAATTTTAAATGCAAGTACGCAAAACGCAAGGCAACGCAGCTCACGGGTTTCGACACGAACGACCTAGTGGTGGGAGATCAGAGGTGCGGAAATATCGGTTATCGGTAACGTAAGCAAACGTAGGCGAACGTAAGTAAGTGCTCTGCCGCTGTCTGCTAGAGGTGGAAACATGGAAAAATCGAAAAATCGATAAGCCATAGAGGTGGAAGTTTCCAAAAACATCGATATTTTTGCGACGGAACGTAAGCAAACTTATGAAACGTAAGCAACCGTAAACAAACGTAAGTGCGCTGCTCTTCTGCCTCTTTAGATTTTGATGCATTCCGGACATTCGATAAATTCTTATTCTGAGACACAAACCATTTAGTCAAGATATAAGCCAACTTAACAGCCGATTTGTGTACCGATATCTTTACTGGTTATAAACATATATTTTAACTAATATAATATTGAACAAATTAAAGTGATAATTCTAGGTCTTCCCCAACAAAAAAGTTTGTTGTAACCTTTCCCAGTTCGGACCCTCAAAGGGTACTTATCGATGAATAGCGTTACAATCGCCCCAACTTGAACAGCGCTCCCAAGATCTGTTTACGTGATGTCATTTTATGCATAAATAATTTTACTCCATTCAAGTACAATTTCGTTACATATAATTTACCTCTCATTTCGCTCGCAGGCGATTTAATGTGTGTATAAATGTGCGGTAGATAACTCCAGCAATGCGCCGCACCGAGCTCCAGGGCAGTTAGTCGGTTGGGTTCTGGATGACGATCAGGATGAAGTCCTTGTCCGGGGCCACCATGATCTCGTGCTTCTTGGATCGCACCCGCAGGAATGTCATGTCGTTCGAAGGATCCAGGTCCCTCACCACACTCCGAGCCTTGTCCGCCAGCTGACTCATTAGGCCAGCGTACTGGACGGTCGTCGTGTTGTCGAGCGTGGACTTGACCGGAATGCCTAATTGGAGGGTTGGGTTTGTAGAAACCAGTAAGCAAGTTGTACATCACAGATATCATGGCAACTCCCACCTTCGTTGTTGACCACAATGGTACCCACTACACCTTTGTGACTCTGGATCCTCTTAAGTGTTTCCTCCACCTCCTGCGACTGCAACAGACAAAATCAGTGTAACGCTCTGGTGATAGTACACTACTACTCACCATTTTTTCCAATAGTTTCTACTAGTCACGACAGAAACCACCTGCAGTTTAATAAAATAAAAATAAGAATTTGTTTGTTCGATATTAGAGATGGACTGCCAGTGGTGGCACTTCATCGGATGTAACTTTAGCAGAAGGTTAACAGAGCACTATCGATAAGAGTTTGGCCATTTAAAAAATACCGGAAGGCGTTACTTCAACGGTCTAAGTTTAATCATTAAGACTAAGTAGCATTAGTTAATTTTAATGTGTACAACCAAGTCTTGAAAATAATTTTGGATACAAATAAAGCTGACATATTGACCCACAAAGCAACACCGTCTTTGAAAACGCACCTTGGAAACGAAAAACTAGGTCAAAATACAAATTAAGTGTACCAATTAAATCAATAATATTTTCGTAAGGAAGTAAGTTTGGAAGGACCACAAACAAAACAAAATGTTTCTAGACACTCCAAAAAGGGTAAAATTAGCAAAATCCCCCCCTTCACTATTGATTCATAGCTCTCTCCTTAAAGCCACCTCGAACCCGGCGCTATGTGGAGATGGCATTCGATCAAGTCAAATCGAAGAAACATGTCCGGGACGTAGTGATTCTCAACGACTCGGGGCATCCTGTAAGGAGTACAATGGACCAGGACGATGCCGTGCAGTTCTCAGGACAGTTCCAGGCCATTCGGGGAAGATTGGAACGTGGGATGAGCAAAATTGATCCCACAGATGAGCTGCTGATGCTGCGGGTGCGCACAAAAACTAACGAGGTTCTCTTAGTGCCAGACTCCAAAATAACAGTACTCGTAGTGCAGGACGCGCATGATAACTTTGAAAAGTAAACTAATAGAAGTGATTCCCCCAACTTCCAGTTTTCAAATTGTATTCCCATCCTGAATATCTGACACATAACTTGTCAGTCACAATTCAATTTACCTCATGAACATAATGAAAACTACTCATCTATATAGTTCTCATACAAACATTAAACAATCTAATTAAATGCTACTCCGTTGACTAATTTTAATCTCTATCAGCATTTGGAAACTGCCAGCCCAATGAGCGGTGTAAAAGTCTAGACAGCTGCCCGGCATTAAAAGGTACTCTCGAGTCCGATTCAAACGTAAAAATTACGCAAAAGGAAGTGTGGAAAAGATGTACTGCTGCCCCAATTCAAGTATCGATCTTTTATGTACAAGTTATCGGACCAGCTGATCAGCAGCCCAATGAGCTTGTGACTTCCCGAGGTGTCGCCGAAGTGACTCCGAGAAGGGCCGCGATCCGAATGCGAATATCGCCGAAGTGACTTTTGGAAGTCACGATAGGCGATAGAACTATCGCCCTTTTGCTTGCAGGGATATGTACCATCACAACCTAAAAGAGCGATAATTATATCGCCTATCGTCCAGAAGTCACTTCTGGAAGATAGAAAGACGATAGTACACATTTTACAAAAACAAAGTATACATATATCGCGTAGAAGTAACTTCTGAGTCACTTCTGACCGATAGAAAGGCGATAGCACTCATTTCGATCGCGAAGAAGTATCTTCGGAGACACTTCTGGACGATAGTTCGACCATAGAACGATATTTCGATAGCGAAGCGAAAGTGACTAGAGGCGACTTTTTCGTTTGCTTTGCCATTTTGGTTGCCGGGTCGGATCGCGTTGCCTCTCTCACTGCTTGTTTACTGGTTAGTGCGTACTTTCGCTTTCGTTTATGGTTTGTCTTCAATCCAAAGTGAGTTCTGCACCTCAGTAAAACGCGGAACTGGTGGGCTTAATTTATGGTTTATGTGTATCTACTACTTTGTTAGCTTTCTAGCGCGGTGCTTAAACGGAGCACTCGCATATCTCTGCGACGCCCCCAAACTTTGAACGTGAATTGTTCGGCCATTTATGCATGTATTTTATTAATTTTTTTTAAATGAAACTATAGTTTATTGTCTTCAATGACGTGTTTTTTCCATAATTATTCAACAGAAGTTATATTTTATTTCTAATTTTAACCTTAACACTACCAAAAAGTGTACGCCCAAGTGGTGGTGTCAAGTATAAAATTAGAAATAAAATAACATACCCCTAACAGTTCTAGAGTTGTTATTATTTCTACTCAAAAAAATTGATTAATGTATGGTTTTCAACTATATAGAATTAGTTTTTCTTGGAATAAGCTATTGTATCCCTATTATACATATATAAAAAAAGACGATAAAAATCGTTCTTGCGATAAGACAGACGTCAGATGACCTTGGCAAATGCTTACTAATTTATTTTGCGAATTCGAGGAATTCTGTTTCGCAGAAATCTCATTTAATCGTTTCATGGAACGTGTATGCTATAATTGGAAGGGTACATACATATATAGAGATCAATATGCTCCATTGGTCGATGAGCAAGCTTTGTTGTATTAATATAATAAAATAGATAGACTGGTCGGCATAAGTATTTTGAGGAAACAAACTTCTTTTAACTATTGGCATCAATGGAAACGTAAATGATACACTACTTACAAGTTACTTTTTTAAATTTAGTAAACTCAATTTATTAGTTTAAAATATTTCTCCCAACTTATCTCATAAACAGTGTACTTTATGCAGGCGTACTCGTGTTCGTAAAATATCGGAAACACAAATGAAAGTTTACCCCAGCTCTTCTCACCAATAAAAATGGCATAATAAATAGTAATTAATCTGGTTACAGACATCTAACAACAATGAAACCTAAATACGAAGCCCTAAAGGAACGACTTGACATCTTTTTTTGCAGAAAATGCGGTTACTTATAGGCGTGCTCGCCACTATCCTAGTGCAGTTGGTTTCAAGATCAACTGCAGATATTCCCGATTGCGATTTTTATGATACCGTGGATGTATCAAACGCTGAAAAGTTTTCGAACGGATCGTATCTATATGATGGTCTACTGATTCCCGCCAACTTGGTGGGGGAATATGACTTCGAGGTTTTGCCTGATGGTGGCAAAAAGTACGGTTCGAAGCACATTAGAGGATGTGCCTGCAAACTTAAGCCCTGCATCAGGTTCTGCTGCCCGCACAATCACAAGATGAAGAGCAGCAAGTGCGTTGGTGAGATGTCGTTGGACGAACTGGAAACCCACAATCGCTTCGTGAACGTGACCCTGAACAATGGGACAGTGGCCAAGAGGCACTTCAGGGAGGATCTAGTCGTCCAATCGGATCTGCCCCTGCCCTGTGGAGACGAAAACATGCACCACGCAGATCACACAAAGCCTGGCAACGGCTTCACTCTGTTCGAGGTTCCTTCTACCAGTTCGTCTGCCAAGTGCGGCGTTTAATCGCAATTGATCTTCCCTAGAATGGAACCTTTTTCCGGGCCTGGGACGAGGCGTACTTGGATAAGTCGGAATACTGCGTGCAACACATTGAATTCGTGGGTGATAATATTCGCATTGCTCCCCACTTCTGCCTTCTTGGGACTGAAGCCTCGAAAACCGGGCAGACCGTTGGTTAGTTTAACCTATAGAAAGCTCGGCCCTTTTTACTTCCACCGCCCTCTCTCCCCACAGTGATGATAATATCGTTGGTTTGTATGCTTCTCACGATCAGCGTGTACCTCTACGTGAAGAAGCTGCAGAACCTGCACGGAAAGTGCTTTATGTGCTACATGGTCGCCCTGTTCGTGGCTTACCTACTCCTGCTGCTCGACTTGTGGAACGCGTTTAGACTGCCCTCGACCGCGTGCACTGCATCAGGTTAAGAACAGCGCTTAGGGGGCCATGAAGCCGTTGAAGAGTAACACTTGCAATATCGTCTGTAGGTTTTGTGGGCTACTTCTCCGTCATGGCCGCCTTCTTCTGGCTCTCTGTCATCAGCCTGCACCTCTGGAACACCTTTAGCGGCACCGCCCATTCGCTGAACCGCTTCCTGCCCGAACATCGCTTCCTGGCCTACAACAGCTACGCTTGGGGCATGGCCCTGGCCATGACCGGCGTCACCTTCCTGGCGGATAAAGCAATAGCAGATAGGGACTGGGCGCCTCGCATGGGCACCACACAGTGCTGGATCTACAGTGGGTTCAGATATCCGTTTGAGATGCGGTGGAACGGCCGTCATACACCTTCCTTTCCCCACAGCTGGCGACAACGTTGTCCTACTGTACTTCTACGGACCGATGGTACTGCTGATAGCTTTCAACATTACCATGTTCATCCTGACTGCTATCCGTATAGTCAAAGTGAAGAAGGAAGTCCAGAACTTTTCCCACCAGCAAAGAAGGAACAACAAGCTGAACTCGGACAAGCGAACGTAGGTCTAGAGGAAGCACTTCCATCTTAGCGACTCTAATGATTCCACACAGCTACACGTTCTTCCTGCGCCTCTTCATCATCATGGGCTTGACCTGGAGCTTGGAGATAATATCCTTCCTCGTGCGCCGCGACTCTTTTTGGCCTAAGGTCCTGAAGGTGGCTGACTACCTAAACTGGTCCCAGGGAACCATCATCTTTGTGCTCTTCATCCTCAAGCCCAGCACCCTAAAGCTCCTGAAGGACCGGTAAGTAGTCTGTGGCTCTGAAAATAGTTCGAATAACCAGGTACCATCGTTATCTCTGAATGAGCAGCATTCAGGGAAAGAAAGAGGAAGAGCCTGACAGCGAAGAAGAAATCTCGCTAGACAATACGAAATTTGACCCGAGTGTCCTGTAATAGGTAATCCAAAAAGAATTATTTCCTGCTTGTTTCGTTGGTGTTGGATGCCCTCTTCCTATTACACCTAATAAGCCGCCTTATTGGAATGCCAGATCGAATATTGCTAATCCAACGGGTTCGCCCGATGTGGGTCGTGACTCCCGTCTGTTTGTTGCCACTAACATTTCGCTTAGCATGGTGCTTGTCTCGGTCGTCACATACTTTAATTTTGCACTATGTGTTTATACATCTTTTAATTTGTGCCACACTTTTAATGCATTTTCCATCCTAGAGGGCCACCAAAGTACACCTGGAGTGCCGTCACTACGCGATCCAGAGAAGGGCGATGTGGAACTTCACGAAGTGATGGTCTGTATACCAGCAGGGCATAGTTACTATTGAGGTTTCTTGGTAGTAAGTCTCCTTTCTACCTAACCTACATCTCGAAGATATTTTAATTTATAAGGATGAATCTGCATTGACACACACTCGAAACTTCAACTACCTCATCTTTACTCAGGAAACAAACGTGATTTTGGACTTTTTTTTATAAAATTATAAATAATAAATAAGTAATTCTTATAACCGCAAGGGTATACAAACTTCGGCTTGCCTTTCTGGTTCATCGTCTTAGTTGCTATTTAATATGAAATGTTTTTTGTGAACCTCATAGAAATGTAATCTACAAATATTTATCGTCCCATGTTAGGAAACAATGATTCATGCGAAATTTTGTTTCTTTTGCTTATCTTATGTTTTTCGTGCGCACTTTAAAATATATACATACATGTGAACCTCATTAAGTTTGACGTTATTAAAATTGATTTTGCAATACAAAATTAAGTCTTAAGGTAATGATACCTTAAAACATATTGCACACTTGCATATTCATTCATTCATTTATCGACTGAGAAGCTCCCTGTTTTGCTCTCAAATGTATGATTCAAATTATCGTAGGCTCTGATTCTGACTCACGGCTCAACTTGTACATTTATTTTTTATTTTTATTTTGTTTATTTTGAGTTCTTAAGCTGAAAATTAAGGGGACGACAGTGTGCCACAAAGGCAATGTCAAAAATTTATAAACAAGAGTGCCAACCCATTTATATATTCTTGATCGGGATCACTAGCCAAGTCGATCTAGCCATGTCCGTCTGTCCGTCCGTCTGTCCATATGAACTTTGAGTTCTCGGAAACTATAGGAGCAGAGGAGTGCCCACTCCTTGGCATGAAGATTCCTAGGCTCCTGCGCAGCGCAAGTTTCAGCAGGCTGCCACGCCCACGCCTAACGCCTACAATTCGCGTAAAACTACAGTATTTGTTTCGTCCACTCTAACGCCCGCAAACCACCCAAACTCTGGCGGCCGCAGTTTTCCTGCTGGAAATAATATTCTACCTGAAATTTATGAAATATTGTTTGAACTTAAAAAAGTGTGCCCAGCCCACAAATGGTCGAATCGCTTAAATCTGTCTTCCGCCCACACGTATTGAAATAGCGGCTAGGTGGCGCTTTGCAACACGGATTTTCTGCGCTTATATCTCAACTTCCCTTTTGCTCCCTTAAGCTGAGTAAAGAGTAATTGATAGTCGGGACACTCGACCATGGCGTTCTGCCTTTTTCAGATTCCGAACTCTGGGCTATTGGAGTCTTATCTTTGTGCGTCCTACGTTGCATTAAATTACAAGGCACATTATTTTTGTGCGTTTCTTTAACTCCTTGATTGTGGTGTGAGTAATATTTTTATTACAGCGGACTCAGAATCATTCCTCCAATGACATCAGTCACCACTGAGCAGTTGTCGGACCCTAATGGCTAAGGCGGTTGCTACAGTCAGTTGTGTTCCTGTTACGATCCATAGATGTTCACACAAAAGTTTCAAATAAATCAAATGTTTTAAGCCGCAGGCAATAGCTATACTCGTAAATATTTGGATGAAATTCGGCGAAGAGAATAAGCTTGAGAACAACCTGACATCCACTTTCAAAAATGCGCATACTTTTTGCATCGTTGGCCGCTGTTATTTTGCTGTTGATGCGAGAAACAAAAGCGGAGATTAGTAATTGCGACTTCTTCGGCACCGTGGATATCTCAAGTGGTCAAAAATATCCAAACGGTTCTTACTTATATGACGGCTTGCTGATTCCCGCCGACTTAGTGGGTGAATACAACTTCAAGCTTTCGTCTAATGGTTCCAAATCGAAGCACATGAGAGGATGTGTCTGTAGACTAAAGCCCTGCATCAGGTTTTGCTGCCCGCACAATCACAAAATGAAGAGCAGCAAATGCATTGGTGAAATGTCAATAAAGGAACTTGAAGCCCACAATCGTTTCGTGAACGTGACCCTAAACAACGGGACGGTGGTCAAAAGACACTTCAGAGAGGATCTAGTCGTCCAATCGGATCTGCCCCTGCCCTGCGGTGACGAAAAAATGCATCACGCAGATCATACAAGGCCCGGCCACGGCTTCACATTGTTTGAGGTTTTTTCACTAGAATATCTGCCAAGCTCCGACCTTAAACACTTGATCTTCCCTAGAATGGAACCTTTTTTCGGGCCTGGGACGAGGCGTACTTAAACAAGCGGGAATACTGCGTACAGCACATTGAGTTCAAGGGTGATAATATTCGAATCACGCCCCACTTTTGCCGTCTTGCAAATGAAGCCTCGAAAACTGGGCAGACCGTTGGTAAGCGGAAACTGGAGTGCTCCACCGGCTTTTCTTGACTTCCGCCGCCCTTCTCTTCCCACAGTGATGATACTATCGTTGGTTTGTATGCTTCTTACGATCAGCGTGTACCTCTACGTGGAGAAGCTGCAGAACCTGCACGGAAAGTGCTTTATGTGCTACATGGTCGCCCTGTTCGTGGCTTACCTACTCCTGCTCCTGAACTTGTGGGAGGTGTGGGATAAGCCGTCGACGTCCTGCACTGCAACAGGTTATGGCGATTATGGGACCTTGAAGACGTTAAATGGTAACACTACTTTTGTGATATTACGCCAGGGTTCCTGGGCTACTTTTTCGTCATGTCCGCCTTCCTCTGGCTCTCAGTCATCAGTTTTCACCTCTGGATCACGTTAGCCAGCTCCCCCGACTTGGTGGACCGGCTCCTGCCAGATCGCCAGTTCCTGGCCTACAACAGTTACGCATGGGGCCTGGCGCTGGCTATGACCGGGGTCACCTTTCTGGCTGATAATGTCATAAAGAACAGGGACTGGGCACCTCGCACGGGCACCACACAATGTTGGATTTATAGTGGGTTATATCATTTGCAGCTACGTTCATGGGCCTTAAGCTTCTTCTTTGACCCACAGCCGCCGACAATGCTGCCTTACTCTACTTCTACGGACCAATGATGCTGCTGATTGCCTTCAACATAGCCATGTTCATCCTGACGGCCCTAAGTATAACAGGAGTAAAGAAAAACGTCAGGAAGAATAAGATCAACTCGGACAAACAGGTGTAAGTGCAATGATGTGTATTAAGATACCTAAAATACCCCATATAAGCTATTATTCCACTGCAGGTACACACTTTATCTGCGGCTTTTCATTCTCATGGGTTTGACCTGGAGCTTCGAGATAATCAACTTTTTTGTGCGTCGGACGAAGTTTTGGGCTAGAATTCTTCAGGTGGCTGACTATCTAAACTGGTCCCAGGGTATCATCATATTCGTGCTGTTCATTTTGAAGCCAAGCACTGTAAAGCTCTTGAAGAATCAGTAAGTATTCTATGTGCATGTAGAACAATCAGGTTCTCTGCTTGATCAGTATTAAGGGTGGTATGTATCTAAAACAGTTTATGAACTACAGATATATAGCCTTAAATTGGTGTTGGAGACCCTCATTACACTACTACTGACGTAGCGCTCAATATTACATTACTTAGTAGTTTCTATACTATAAAGTCATCCTTTTTCTGTCGCCCTTTTATCTTCCTAGAATGCATCCAAACAACAGGTACAAAGCCAGCTACACGAGATCGAATGAAGGTCGAAGTACGACTAGCGGGAGTGAGGAGCAAAACTTAAATCAATCATAGGCTGTGGGCAAGGAACCTCGCCAATTATTCACGCGCTGTCTTTATGCTGCGAGCAGTGAACCCGCATTTCTTTGTGCCTAACCAGTTGTTTGTTCACGCTTGGAAATGAAAATTCAGATTTACAACGCACAAGTCAATACGATAAGTTGCATGACACAAAAGAATGAAAATTTAAAGATAGTAATACAGTGATACATAACAATGTTTCATTCCAGTCAATTAAATGTCAAAGTAATGAAAACATATAAAATCATGAAATGTTTCGGATTTCAAAGAAGCCTTAGTACGAACCTCAGGTCAAAGATGATTTAGTTTCTTAATAAAATTACACTTCACTCCATCCAGTAAACGTTTTCTTGTACGCTGACAAACTAAAAATACACTTCAGACTTGGGATGGATTGTTCTGCAAATGCGGTGGTCCGTGGCATGAGCGAGAGGAAGTAGTAGTTGTGTTGCAGTACAAGCATCGGATCGCGATTTAATAATTTAAATTAGTTGCACGGTGCGGTGCGGTTTGAGGAATGCAAATGTAAGGGAATATATGAATGTAAAATTAATTACATATTATGTGGGCAGGGCAACTCTGGCAAAGATGCGCTGCTTGGTTCGATTGGCCTCCTGAACTTATGCTCAAACTGAGTTCAAAAATGTCCCTTACTGGTTTGAGTTCCAACTAGCTTTCATCGGAGCTCTGAACCAAGAGTTGAGTCTACCGTGAATCAGTATTAAAATACCATAGAACAAATATATTCGATATTTCGAAACATCGATGACATCGGTCGACGTTTCCCCAGCCACCCCTCATCTTAACAGTACTGTTAAAATCTAACAGTGACACTTACGTTTGCTTACGTTCATATGTTTAAACGATAAAAATCACCGAAAAACCGAATAATTTTCCACCGATTTTGCTTACGAGCTAGAGCTTAGAATTTTTAAGAAAAATCATAAGGATATTTTAAAATATAAACTTAAAATATCGATATACCGATGATACTTCATATCTTTTTTAAATATTCAAACAAATCAAGGGCCGTGCATTTAAAATTCACAGCAAACAAACAAGGTAGGACGAAGTTGAAGAAGTCGAAAAATTGTATCCAATTAATTGTGAATTGATCTGGACGAAATATCACTTACAAATAATATCGGTGTTCGATATTTCAGCCCAAGACCGCAATGATAGTATTTCAATAAAAAGTAATATCGATATATCGATTTTTGATACATTTTCGACATGCCTAATCCGAACGGAACAGTTATCAAGCGCTACTCTACTCCGAATAATTCCGGACCGAAATATATTTTTTGTGATCAACATCGGACTTCCGCGTTCGGCGTTTGTGGCTCTCCTCCGTTGCGAATGTGCTACACTGCGTTGCTCCAAACGGAAGTACGAGCGCGGCAGCAACAACGACAGGAATCGAGTGGCGCAGGGCAACAACCAAATTGTATTGCGTTTGCGGCCGCGAATTTTTGATGACGTCGCCGTCTTCTAGGGCGTAAGAGCAAAGCAAAGCAAACAATCGCGAAAAGCACAGCGAAACGTGTAAACGGCGTAGAAGCGATAGCAGCGACTCAAATACGCAGCAGATAGAGTACAACACGGGAAGAGTCACGAGATTTGTTGTTCGAATTCGGCATCTTTTCGCGACTCGCGAGTGGCAGCGGTGTGAGCGTGTGTGTGGGTGCGTGTGGTTGGGAGAACAAAAAGGAATCGAACGGTAAATGCAGCGCCGCGGAAATGTCCAGCCTGACGCTAAACAACATGGTCAACGTGACGCAGCAGGACCTACACGACCTACTGGAAACTTTCGAAAAAAAGTCCTTCGAGGCGGCGGCCTTTGAGGAAGGAACGGCGGTAAGTCGGGCGCCCGTGCCCCTGTGTGGGTGTGACATACATTTAGGCGCACGTGCACGTGCTGTCGCCGCAAAAACACGCACACATACATGCGCGGGCAGCGGAGAGCTTGGCGTGCCAGTGTGCGTGGCGCCTACGTCGAGGACACGTCATAGAGTCCTGCCCTCCCATTGCTCCTATTCTCCTCTTTCGCTTCTCTGCTCCCCTCCCTTGCTCTCCGCCTTCCGTCTGCCGCGCCCAAAATACTCAGCCACTCAAAATGGCCGCCATTAAGCTTCCTGCGGGGAAATCGCATTTTCATGGAAATCAATAGGCGCTTAAGCGTGTCCTTTGCTTGACGGTCCGCATTTGTGCAGGAGCACGATGGCCCAGGCGATAGTCCAGACCTCTATTAACCTTAAGAGATCGTAATGCCTTTAACTAAGTTATAGACCCAAACACTGAGAGCCCTATATTGACCTTAAAATCGTAAGCCTTTATCTTAGTTTATAAGGACTATGAACTTTAATAAAAATATGTTTTTGTTTTTACTTTCACGTAATTTTACAGTTGCTTCTGAGATTTCTTATTCGTTTATGTCTCTCCCACTTAATATTTTGTTCGAATCTCTTACTTATTTATAGATAAAAAAGTTAATGTTTTATTTTATTTAAATTATATTCATTATGATAGATATTTTTTATTTTGTTTCTTGATTATCCATTATATATTATTAGAATATATAATATATTCATTATATCATATACTTTATTTCGTTTCTTGATCTGTAACATTCATTTTTCATTGTTGAAATGTAAAGTTCAGTACATCAGTATATTACTGATCCAAATTTCTAGGTCCATCTTGTAGATTTGGGATTAAATACAAAGCAAGTCGCATTATTTCTGGTTACTAAGTCAGCCTTTAATTGAATTAGGAAACACCAGGCAAGCAGGTTTACCCGAACCGGAAAACTTTCCTTTATGGCCTTTGTTCTCGAATTGTTGCTGAAAGCCAATAGCTAATGGCTTCTTAAGGCCTGCTCCCGATCCACGCACTAACGTGCACTGTTTTCCCGGCACGCACTCTTTGGCTTTGTCTCCAGCCTTTCAGCACATCCTAACCCAACCCCCGCCCACTTTACCCCTTCAGTGTCACGCACGCCTCTCAATAGTCCAGTATGTAATGCCGCGTTATCGCCCGCTTAGCCGGCAATAGCACAGAACAACGATTGCGACGGTTGGCAACAGTGGCTCGGAACCGCCGATCCGCTGCTCATTTGCCTGCCAGTGGACATGGTGGGTATCTGGCCAAGAGCCAGGCACCTGGAACCGGAGCGGGGAAAGCCAAGTGCAGACCGGGTACGTAACTCACGTTCCGCGGCGTCTTACAAGCCGTTTGTTCAGTTGCAATCGGCACATATGGTTGACATACCTTACCCCAAAGGGATAACACTTTCTTGCAAAGCCGTGTTTTTATCTCCAAGCAAGCGGGCGCCAGCCCTGATTTGATTTCCCCTGTCTGCCAGCGGTTCGAAGCCACAAACAAAGGGGCGGTAGCCCCCGGCACAAGGCACTGCATTTTCGCTGGGTACAAAGGGTGAGTTATGAGTGCAGTTCGCTGTCTGCCTCCCTCGGCTTGTTTCCCCGTCTCCCAGGGTTCAGGGTTGGGTTTAGCCACGCCGATTAGATTAGGCGCCCAGCCAACGGCACAATATTTAAGCCAATGACGTAGGACGGCGATAGCTTTCAGAGCTCCCGGGAGTGGAGCGGTCGCATCGGTACATTTTTCCAGTTAAAATGACACTTGCTTGAGCTTTGACTTTCTGACCGTGTTTAGCTTGAGAAGCCAGGACAACCCTGCTAGAAAGGGTTACAGCCCAACCAATTTGTTTAAATTGCTATGTAAAATCACGTTAACTATTCCCATTTGATGTCAGTGCCATAATACTGCGAGCAATACAGAAAACAAATCAAGACCTTGGGGAAGTGCACTTGCTCTTCGATAAGTAACACAACCGATGTGTTTTGATGTAACTGATACGATTTCATTAAAATAGGATTTCATTTGATACGCTTTAAGTACTTGAATATTTCAGAAATAAGAGAATCTTTCAAATATTTGAGGGCACAACACACAACCCAAAGCGCCATACCTTTGGCTTTCATTCCCTTATCGGCACAAACAAAAACAAACCATTATAAACAGCCCGCGACTGGCACGTGACACAAAGAAATGCGCTCCAGATTGCCGAGAGAACTGGCCTTATCAAGAGCATTGTTGAACGGTTTCCCAACCAGCAAACCAAATAAAAACGGGTAGGGGGATGGCCACTTACATCAAGATATGGAAATATTTAATATTCAACATCCACTCAAAAAAAATGACATTCGTATTGTAGGTTCAAAAAAAATACTTTTATGTGTGTAGATTTGCTAAAAAAAAATACATCATATAGTCTCGCAGTAGACGCCGACCGATCGTTGGACAATTATTGTGTGTTCATCGCCTTAGAAGCCCTGGAAGCTCCGGCGGAACTCCTCCTCGAAGTCGCCGTGGCCCAGGTCGACCTTCTGGAAGTCGGTGCAGCCCTCACGATCCAGCTTGGCCTGGGCCCAGAGGATCAGCTTGATGAGGAACATCATCCGCGGCTCCATGGGCTCGTCCTTGCCCTTGCCGTCCTCCATCTCCTGGCAGCGGAGCATGGCCGCGTTTATTTCACCAGCGACCTTCTGGCGGTAGGAATAGTACATCAGTTCCCCATAGGGACTGTACTCCGGCCGGTCGAAGGACAGCAGCCCCATGGTGCGCTCCACCTCGTGGAAGTGCCTTGGGTCGACCTTCGAGAACCCCGCAGCCTTGCTCTGGGCGAACTTCAGGGCCTTCTCCATCTTCTGGTCCCGGATCATCTCGATCAGACGCAACTGTTGCATGTGGAAAAACACATAGTTGTCGGTCTCGAAGAGGCGCGGGTAAATCCGCGTGGCCAGGTCCATGGCGTACTTGACCTGACCCACCCGCACCGCATCCTGGATCCTCAAGCGATCCCCAATGGAGTTCATGTGGGGTCCCGGCGCCACGGCCGCCTCGGTCATGAACCGCTTGGCGGCCTCCTGATAGCCCTCTAAATAAGGAGTTGATATCAGTGTGGAAGAGATCTGATTGGGGGCCCTCACCTGTCACCAGGTAGTTCATCACCAGCCGGTTCAGATCCGCCTGCCGGCACTGGAAGCTCATCATCCGGTGGGGCCACGAAGTCGATGGCTTGTGCTCGGCCATTCTGAATTGATCTAGTTTGATTAGGTACTGGGAATAGGGGAAGGCGTTGGTACCACATTACATGTTGTCTAAAGTAAGCTTGCTAAAACCCCAAAGTAGGTATTTAAACCACTTCTTAAAGTTTCTAAAGGGAAGGTGTGGTATTTTATTTGTGGTATTATCTCATGTTGTCCTTCTAAAAGTGTCTAATTGGAAGGTGTGGTATTTTATTTTTGGTATTATCTCATATTCTTTCTAGGGAACTTTCCTTACAGAGAGAGAGTACTTTGAAATCGCTTCTTAAAGTTTCCAGATCATTGTTATTCTAATCCTATCTTCCTCCTAAGTAATACTCAAAATTTATTTTATTATAAAGATCTTTCGAAAATAGTTTCCTCATTTTAACCGATCCAAATCTACACTCTACAGCTTCAAATCTTTGAACAATGTGCCGATAATTATATCACTTTTGTTTTCAGCTCGGAGTGTATGATTTGTGCGCATTTGTTGTATTTATCGCAGGGTGATTTATTTTCACGACATGGCATTGAAAACTGTTGCAGCTGCACGGTGCTTTGGTGTGTGTATTGGGCACTCGCGTTTGCATTCGTATTTAGTATATGTGTGGTGGTGGGTGGGCCATCTGTCTGCTCGTGTGGGCGCCAAAAAGTGGATCCCCAGCCAAGCGAAAATGCCACAAATAGCAGGAAGGCTCTTCCACTATAAATATCTCACTTTCGTAAACATTTTGGCAGCGCGTCTTGTGTGTTTGCCGCTTGTGTTTTCGTATTTATTTGCACAGTGTGTGAAAAAAAAACCCACCTGTTGTTGTTTTTGTTGCTGCTGTCGTTGTCAATTGAAGATTTGCAAAAATTTCACCTGCTGAAAATGGGGGGAAGATGAGGCGGCTCAAACTAAGTTGCAGCGCAATGGCACCTGGAAAACCTACTGTTTTTTGTAGCCTGTTCTGGTGTTGCAAGCTGATTCCTGGTTCTTTTGGCTTTGGCTCTGTCCAACTCCAACCAATTGGACCAAAAATCAGCCGCGGAGCGAGCGCTGCCCTCGGCGCCTGCTGGAACACTGTTCTGGGCCCAGGAGCTGCAGGACCTGGACGCCAGTTACTCCTCCGCACTGATGTGTATCCGTATCCCGCTTGGCCCTTTCCAGTCTGCAGCTCGTCTTCCAGTCCCCGAGACTGCACTCGTTTTGGGGGTTGCAACCCGTTCCAGGAACAGTGGAGCCCCTCTACGGCGCACCAGCAGGCCAGGGGTACCTTGTGCACAGCACACGACCTCCTCACCTTTGCTGGTCGCCTGTTTGTGTTGGCAGCAGTCTGTGCCGTGGCCACGCCCCCACCAGTGCCCGCTTTCCACCGCCGCCCCCCGGAAAACGGATGCAGCTGCGCTGCAAGCCGAGCGGCGTCATTGTGTGGGCGCTTTGGAAAACGCGGCACAGGCGCGCAGGAGCCCCGGAAGGGCGGAAGTGCGACGCCTTCCAGCGCAACAATTGCAGCCAGAATGCGGCACAGTGGGGCAAAACCACGGTCATAAACTCTCTACTATCACCAATTAAGGGTTAATAAAACGTAACTTTTTTAAGTTTTTTAGATATTAGATTTAAATTATTTGCCTTGGGTATTTTAATCTTCACAGTTCTAAAAATATATAATGACTTCATATTAAATGACAAGGTTAATGCGTCTGTTTTGATTGATTTTTAATGTATGTGCATATTATGGTATCATGTCAAGCATGCCAAAAGCCATTATCCGCTGACCTCAGTGCAGACGGCTTTGAAAATAGAACTGCCATGATAGCAGGGTCAATTTGTTTTGTGTTTATGTGTACTAAATGTGGGAAAATAAAAATAAATCGGTGGAATATGAATACCATCACATTTAAACATTCCATAAGATTGTAACATTGATAAAAGAGAAGTATTAAATCCACAAATTTTATCGGTTATATTAACTATTAAACTATACTTATTGCACTCTAACTTTCTTTGAACATGTACATCTTTTCCATGAAGTAAATATGAATAATATGTTAAGTTGTACTTTTCCATTTTCCTATAACTAAGTGAAGCCTTTCCGCAGTCTGGCCCACTGTGCCGTGGCGCCTTTGGGACCTGCTCCCTTTCATGGTGGCCTGTTGCACGTTGAACTTTGCGCCCACGCGTTCGGAGGCGCCTCCCGCGCCGCCCCCTTTCCCGGGCGTGTGTGTGCCACGGCCAGCTGTTGCTGCAAGGTGCGTGGGTCGCACCACAGACACTTGTGCCAGGAACGCAGGACTGGAAGCAGGCTTCGCCAAGCCAAGAGGCCGTGGGCTGCGGATGCGGGCAGTGGAGCTGGCGGACCGGCGGGGAAGTGCATCAGCACTTCCGAAGTAATAGAAGAGCAGCTGCGCTTCCAGCTCTTGCCGGGGATGCCGCCGCGCGTTCCGGGCGCATGTCCGGAGCAGAGAGAGTCGCCGGCGAGTTCGATTCGATTAAGGGCCACTCCGATAGAAGGGGTTCCAACGCTTCCAGTGTTCTGTGGATGTTGCACACTCGAGCTGCAGTAATGGGAAGCACCCTGCTGCTGGGGAACTCCGCGCGCATTCCGACTAACTGGCCAGCATCCGGGCCACCATGGCAGCATGATTAGAAGAAGGGCACGGGCACATCGCTACTCCCAGCTACTCCTCAGATGTTCCGCGTTCCACCGATGTGTGGTTTCCGGATGCTGCGGACTTGAGCCGCCAACTCGCCACTCATGGGCGCCTGCTCGCTGGCAGATAAAATCGATAATGTGCGGACTGGCAATGCCGCCTCAGTCAACTACTTGCAGGGAGTTTTCGGGCTCGTCGCCATCCGCATCTCTGGGATGGGGATCGGCATTTGTGGGCTCTCAAGCCCGGGCAACAGGAGGGAGACATCAAGTCGTGTGTTCGAATGCCGAGAGCCCAGCAGGAGCGCAGAAGTTTGGTTCTGCTCGAAGAAAAGTGTGTTTCATTGTCTGGGTTTTATTGATTTTAATTTGTGGGCTTTCTGTTTGGGCACTGCTAGATATTATGGGGATTATGTTATTTTATAATCGTTACTTGTTTGATTACATAATGTTGTATGTTATTAGAGCCCTGCAGTGGGCCATTCTGTCTCAAAAGCTGCGCTCCCCTGCTGATTTGGCCAAACCGCATCGATTGTTCGAATGACCTTCTTTTCACATCACACTGAACTGTCTGATGGGAACTCAGGCGGCGAGGAAAGCGATCGGCGCCTCGAGGAAATCAGTTCTGGCTGTGGGAACGACGGGTGTGCATGTGGGCGAGGGAAATCTCTGCCTGACTGTCTGGCGGATAAATTAAGCAAATGACGAATGGATTTCTCCGCACCATTGTTCGTAACGCCCACTTGGCTGGATGTCACTTATTGCGCTCAATTATGGCCATTGCGATGTGTTTGATGTGCTTCGTGTGGGGGTGGTGGCAAAAACGTTGGGCTCTGCGACACGGCGTTAAGCTTCCGGCTCAAACGTGTTTTTAGACCTCTGGGCTCCATCTCCACACACCCCACATGTCACCCACAAAGCGCTTTCAATGTCTTTCGAAAGTTGTCTCGGGGTATTTCACCAAGTGGCATTTATGCACTCAGGGGATAATGCAAATCAACTGCACCGGCAATTTGCATATTAAAAGACCATTAATATCTGCTGCTGATGTGGATGAAACTGCATGAATTAAGAGGAATGCTGGTGGGTAGCGCACAGATTAGCCAAAGTAGAGGAGAGAAAGAGGTTTTTCGAAAACAAAAATGTGAGTTTAATCAATACTGGTTAATGCTTCTGAGTCTGAGATTATCAAGGCATTTTACTAAGTCCTTCAGACTTATGGAAAACAAAGCTCCCTTAGTAATATAGGGAGTGTATATATAACTCCTGATACTTCGAGCGAACTGTGCAGGGCTGTACCGCCTTGATATCCATTGCCTTGACTTGGAGCCTGATCCCAACCCCGGCTCAGAGTTTGAAACGTGGGCGCAGCTTGTTTTCATATCTGGGGTCTTTGAACGGCGACGAAAACAACAGCGCCGCGCCATTGGAGCCGCACGCTGCACATTTTAAGCGCGAGCATAAATCATGTAAGCAAGAACAACGAGAACCGAACGCGGAACACCCCGTCATTTGGGTGTGGTCAGTGGCCCCAGTGTGGAGCCTTAGTTCGAGCACTGAATAATTCATTTTCATTCAAGAAAAGCCATTTCCCCGTCGCCGGCTTGATGAATATGCAACGTGTGGGTTGCTCGGCGGCCTGCTGCAGCTTTTCAGGCTGCTCTTTTGCCGAAAAAAGCCAGGAGTCGCGCGGCAGCTCGAGCTAGTACAGTCGAAACAATGTAAGAAGAACGGTCTTTTGAAGAAACTACAGGGCAACTTAGTACTGGGCAACGCATTAAACAAAGCTAAATTGCACTGGGATGGACACTGTTGATATAACTCTGTTCAAGGAATGAGAGCAATATTATTTTCAAGAAGGCATAAAAGTTATTTGATAGGATATGATAAGATATAACTATTGATTCTCTTTTTTCGTTGTCATGTTTAAAGATCTTAGGTGTGGCGGGTAAAGTCAGTTTTAAATCTAACATGCAGACGAGAAAAGGGAACCGAGAAACCTATAAATACCATATATAAATTTATATATCAACCCTCAAAGAAAAGCGTTTTAAGTACATAAGGCATACAAATAGTAAAGTACTGAGTACTGATACACTGTTCTATTCGGAACAAGTTACTAATGAAATGTGGTGGGACGGGACTCTATAAATCGGAGTACCTCCTAGGTACTATAACCTGTAGCACATAGAACCGTGAAACATACAAACTAAAGGATTTACTAGCATATGAATTGGTAATACACCAACTAGGGTGCAGATTGACACCAAGTTATTGCTGATAGCTGGTGGGAATGGAACTCTCTGCCAGTCGGACTTAGGGAGGGCGGACTGCACCCAGGGCGACCTCTCCACTGCCTTCCCTTGCTGCTTCCCTGGGCCCGGTCGAGTGGCTTCGGTTCGGTTGGTGGTTTTCTCGGTTCGATTGCACGAGTGCGGGGCGATTATTTTCAGCTGTGCGGTTTCTTGGCGCTGTCGTCGTTGTGCTGTGGCTGTGGCTGTGCTCTGTGTGTTTGTTCAGTTTTCAGCTCTTCTGTTTTATTTTCTTGCCATTATTTTCCTTCTTTTGCGAGAGAGGGAAAAGTGTGTCGCACTTGCAGCTTCTGCTGGCTTTCTGGGGGCCCAGCATCGGCAGAGTCTTTGAAATCCGGGTTTGCGAGGCAAGCTCGGCTTGCGAGCCAGCCCTCGGTGGAGCCGCACTATCTGGGTCAACGATGATGCAAGGCGATGATGAGCACGCTCATGATGTCGGCCGCTGATGATCACGCTCGCCAACTACTTTCCGCGCTGTAACTATTTCAGCGCGTCTGTTTGTTGTTTTTAAGTTTTACAGCGCCTTTGGAGCAGGCGCTCAGTTTTTCGAGCAGCGCGGCTGCACTTACAGCTGCACTCGCCGTCGCTCGCTTGCAAAGAAAGCGCGGCAGCAACAACGAACAGCGGCAGCAGAAGCAGTGAGCAAGCAGTTCGATGCACACAGCGACAACGGCAGCAACCGCTTTGTGCTCTTTGTGCCTGGGCCTGTGCCCGTGCCCCTGCTTTGTAACGGCAGCGTCTCCAACTTGGGCCCACTCACACTCGTGCAGCATCGACGGGTGTTTTTTCTCTGTTTTGGCTCCCCCCTCTCTCCCACAGCTCCCACTCTCATCTGGCAAGCAGTGTTGACAGGGGTGCCGTAGAGAAAGCTGAAACTTATTTAAAACTAGCTAACAGCAGAGGGGGAGCATTCTTAGCTACTTTCAAAACCTATAAATATCTTTAAAACTATAACTACTTTATGTCTTCTATGTATCTCAACTCAAAATAAATGTACGTTTTAAAAAGTTTGCAAACTTCTTTGATGGCCAATAGACTATTACCCTATTCTTAGGCCGAATCATTGGTAAACTTTCTGTGCAAGAGAAATTTTAAACACTATGAATTTTTATATGATCTCAAAGTTTTCTACAAAATTACTCATACGACAGGTGTGCTACTTAGAATTAAACTAAGTAGGTGTTTCATTTGCAGACCCATCAACATTTTGTCGTTGTTGAAATAATTGTTGTAACAAACAACGGTTTCGTAAAAATCTTCACACCTGGATATATAAAAAAAAACATTCGGAATTAAGTCAACAGCTCGTATGAGTGATACACTATGAAGCCAAGCCTTGAGAGTGGGACCTCAAATATTACCATACAACCCGAGTGAGGAATTCCTGCCATAGCAAAGTATAGTTTCAGAAAATAGCCAAACAGCCAGCACAGCTGGTCGAACACTAGAAACAACTGAGAGCAATAGCCAAATTTGCAGTAAAAAAACAAAAAGAGAGACTGGCGACTATTGCGATTTTGATTTGTTTTTGCAAAGAGAGTCTAAACCTAATTTATATAATTTTAGATGGTTTGCTTATGCAATCTACAGCCGCAAAAAATACAAAACAAATGCCGTAAACAGTGGTTTGCTTTTGCGTCTTCCCGTCGGCTTTGGCTTTTTGTTGGTAATTGTAATTGCGTTTTAGTTGTTTTGCTCGGTTGCTTCGCACTATGCCCTTGTGTGTGTTTTGGTAGTTTTTCGCACGAGCACACACACACGCCCCACTAAGTTTTCATCGCGTTTGTTTTGCTCGCTGCTTCGCTTTTGTTGTTGCTGATTTTTGCGCAGCTTTGGCTTTGTCTTTTTTTAGTTTTCCTTTCCTTTTTCCATTTGTTTTTTGCACATTTCTCTTTGTGAGCTAAAAACCTGTTTCCCCAAGGTGTTTTGCTCGGCGATGTGGATGTGCTTGTGCTTCGTAGTTGTTATTATTTGTATGCTCTTATCTGGTTGTGGTTGTAGTTGTTTGTCTGGGACAGCTGGCAGGGCCACGCCCACCGCCGCCACCGCCCCTTTGCTGGCCTTTCTTTATTTTTAGCCAGTCGTCTAAACAACAACCTTTATTCGTCGATTATAGCTCATAATCTAGTGAATCAATTATATGAGGGCATATTATATGTAAGGCAGTGTAAAAAAACATTTTTTATTTATCTCTGTATTAGTGATGAACACTAATCAATTATCTAGACATATATTTACATTGTAGCTTTTACCTCGCCTATCTCGTTTAACCCTTGAGTGGCAGATAGCCAGTCGAAGCCGTCCGATTCCAGATTCCAGTTCTCCTTCCCGGGAACGTCCAAGTTCCATTGAACTCGGGTAGGAATGTCTATACACACAGCGAGAATGCATGAAAACCAGTTGCAGCCGCGTTCTAATCTCGCTGCCCATTAAGACGCGACGCCGGCATCGCTGATTTATGCAAACAATTGACTTACCCACCGCCCCGTCAAATACTTTATATTTAGAAGCGCGACCGAAGTCACTGGGTACTGGGTTCAGCCAGTTTGAGGTCCCTGGCAAGGGGATCAGATCCCAGATCGGCAAGCAGAACCCCTCGGCCCCGTAATCCCTTGGAGGACAGCTTAGAGTGGCAGATAAAAAGCCAAAAGTCCCCATTCGTTAAATGTTGATCTATAATATGGAAAGTTCTGAGTGACTGATCACTTGGTTTCTACCACATCCACCATGTAGGCATCTTTGTACTTAATTCAAATGAATATGATCGGGCGACTGGATTCTAGAGATTTACTCAGCCCAGTCGCGATAAACACTTCATTTTATTCCTACTAAATATAGAAAATTATGAAATATTAAGAGGCTTTTAACAAATAAGCATATCTGAGACTTGACTTGACTAACAACTCGAAGGCTTGCTTCCTCACTTGAAAAACGAAACACAACGATTAGGTCATTGAATGTTTTGGAAACCACACCTATCTCAGTGTAAACCTTCACTAAAATAAAGCCTTCTACTTTTTCCTTATAAATATTACCCATTTAATTTTGACTAAGGTTTCACAATTTTTGTGATTCTTATAAAATAATATTATATTGTACTATCCCCATGGTATACCTACCATGTTTAGTCCTGATTACTAATTACTTATAATATTGCATATCTGTTCTCTGCCAAATTTAAAACTACATGTTAACGTTACCGCCAATTTGCCCCTTTCTTCCAGGAGTTCGACATCTCCAAGAAATGCGAATACCTGTTTAAACTCGACTACAGCCTCATCGAGCTGGACAACACGAACGGACTGCTCAGCCCGCGCTATCCCGGTCGAATACTCATCCCAGAATGCGAGCACGGACACATGGCCAAGACGCTGGTGCCGGGGAACGGTTTGTTCGGGCCAGTTGGCGGCGGGTTACCAGGAGGAGGAGGTGGAGGAGGCTCCTCCGGAACCACAGCTACGGCCGCGCCCCTGAACAGCAGTGCTGGAAGCACAGGAAGCGAGGGAGTGGGCATCCAGGCCTTTGTGACCTTTGCCAATCCCCTGCAGACGCAACAGCAGCAGCACCCTCTCCAGCAGCAATATCCCTCCCAGCAGCCACAACCCCTCCACCCGCAGTACCCCTCCCAGCAGGCACATCCTCTCCAGCAGCAGCAACAGCAGCCACCGCCGCAGCAACCACAGAACACGATCTACGAGGACCAGTACGACATCCAGCGGATGCGGGAGCTGGTAACGATGGCCAAGTACGCGCGATGCCGGCAAAGATTCGCCGTGCCCGTGATCATGTACCGCGGGAAGTACATCTGCCGGTCGGCCACGCTGTCTGTGATGCCGGAGACCTACGGCCGAAAGGTGGTGGACTATGCCTACGACTGTCTGAGTGGCGGCAACTACACGGCGCCAAACGGAGAGGAGAACGACGCCGACTCCACGGACGAGTCGCTGATCACCCACATGCACGACCAGGCGCAGTCGCAGTTCAGCTACGACGAGGTCATCAAGAGCGACATCCAGCTGCTGCACACGCTCAACGTGTCCACCATTGTGGACCTCATGGTCGAGAACCGCAAGATCAAATACTTTATGGCGTGAGTAATCTTTGGGATAGGAAAAACTGGGCAGCATGGTAATCCCATATTCTTTTGCAGCGTTTCCTCATCCGAAAAGGCTGACCCGAACAAGCACTACAAGAGCTTTAATCTTCTGTCCCTCCCGTATCCCGGCTGTGAGTTCTTCAAGAAGTTCCGCGACAACAACTACATGGCGCGCAACCTGCACTACAACTGGAAGCAGTCGTTCAACGATGCGACTATCAACATTCCCAACATGGGACCCGCAGCGGACATCGACGTGGTGTGGCCGGAGTACCGGGACTGGGATCTGGTGGCCATCACCCAGAACTACTTGAGGGCCACGCTCAAGTACGTGCAGGAGGAGAGCTCCGGCCTGCTGATCCACTGCATCAGCGGCTGGGATCGCACTCCGCTGTTCGTCTCCCTGGTCAGGCTGTCGTTGTGGGCAGACGGACTCATCCATCAGTCGCTGAACGCCATGCAAATGGCGTACTTCACACTGGCCTACGACTGGTACCTGTTTGGCCACCAACTGCCCGACCGCCTGAAACGGGGCGAGGACATCATGTTCTTCTGCTTCCACGTGCTCAAGTTCATCACGGACGAGGAGTACAGCATCGTGGAGCATCGGAAGCGCACCAAGACATCCAGCAGCAGCGGCAGCAGTGTCATAGTGATCAAATCCGACTGCTGCGACGATGAACCGCTCAAGGAGTGAGTACTGCCGGAAATTGCCTTTGATTAGGGATTTTATGACATGGTTTTCCTGCAGGGACTACATCCTGGCCTTCGATCAAGATAGCAACGACAGCTACTCAAACTGTTCCAACTGTGATATGTCCATAACAGATAACTTCTACGCCACCACGCCAGCGCAAGTCAATCCGCTGACCAGCAGGTCGCCCAACCCGAAGAGGTAAGAGGACATTTGCTGAGAGAAGGACCTATCTAAAGTTAAATCCTCTCTTTTAGGTCCAGAACCAGCCCCATTTCAGTGCCCGGATCGAATGCGCGGCAGAGGCAGGAGTCGACATCCTCCAATGGCAGCTGGCAGGTGGTCACCGACACGGGCTCCATCGACTCCATGATGAACGGAAGCTACATGCGGTTTGTGGCCCAACAGGCGGCCGATTCCTCGAACATTCCTCTGTACAATGGCGGCAATGGCTACCACTGCAGCACCAACACAGCATCGAGCGGCAGCGGAAGTGGGAGCAGCATCAGCAATGGCAGCTCAACGCACGGTTTCGCAAACGGTTCCTCCAAAGACCTGGGCGGCAGCACCATGGCCAGCAAGCAAAGCATTAACTTGTGAGTTGAATGAATCAAACTTGATTGCCCTCGATCATAACCAATTCCACATTTGCAGACGAAAGCAACGCCTGAACGCAGTGCGCGCCATCTTCATACAAGCCTATGGCAAGACGATCGGACTGAAATTCAAGGAGGGCTCCTCCATGAACCTGGCCACGTTCATTGGCAACCTGGCGGACCAACTGTTTTGAGGGAGCAGCAGCACCAGCTTTGACCGATTGTTAGTTTTGTCGCCCACATTGTTTGTTTCTTGTTAAGTGCTGCGCTTTCCACCAACGACTGTATTTCGTGTAGACCTGTTGAGTTGCGTTCTTTAGTGACTGTTGACGATTGTGTAATGTGAAGGATAACTGATTACTGATAGCTGATAGGCATCGAACGAACCCGGCGGCTCCGGTCAACGTGCATAGTACAACTCCTGTCTCCCTCGCGTTGTCCTGTCCCGGCTAACCCGCTCTCCAGTTCTCTAGAATCCCCGCGCCCCGCTCCTTGTTTGTTTAGTTGTTAGTTCTTCGAGAATGCAAAGCAAGCGAATTATAAATGCGACTCGGAATATACAATAGCCTTAAGTTGTAATTTATAGTAATGTATTTTTTAATAAACTTATGTGCATTTGATACGAAACCAAGTCAGATTTTCGGCGTAGATCGATTGGATCGTCGGATGGAAGCCAGTGGCAAGTGCTCGTCAAGGTCCATTCGCTTCACCCGAATTCGGCACTTTTTTATGTAGTATTTAGCGCTTTTTAGTGGCACGAAGCGGGGTTTACCTGGCGATTTGGCAGCCGCACTGGCGGCTTCACCCTTGGGCTCCGTCTTGATTGCGACGACCTTAGATCCATTGCTGACACCCTGGCCTCCGCGCTCATTGCTAATCACCATACCCGACTTATTGGCATTGGCGGTAGTGGGTGGCCTTTGCGGCGTAATGCAGAATCCGTCCATCGCCAGGCGCAGCAAGGTGTCTGCCGGGAGCTCCTTGACCCGAATTGCCTTGAGGAACTCGTCGTATTCGCTCTGGGCCGCCGCCTGCTCCTTGGGGCCCATGGTGTGGGTGGCCTTCTCCAGGCGTTCCTGCTGCAGGATGAGGTCCAGCACCTCCACCTCCAAGCGCCGGCGTTCCAACACCGAGAGAGATTCTAGGAAGGGCAGCTGGCGGAGGAGAAAGTCCTGGCACTTGGTGCGTGGCGCAGCCGGCTGTTTCTTCGCCTGCATCCGAGTGTGCACATCGGTAACCACCCGCGACAAGGCCTCGGGGATCTGCCCCTTGGTCTTGGCCAGGGCGCCGGTAAGGGAGATTAGCTTGTTCCACCGCCACTGCAGCTCGCTCACGGAGAACGGAGCGCTCAGCTCGATGCCCTCGTAGTTCTGGTTGAAGGCCTTGGCCACCTGCTCCCATCCCCAGGAGGCGTAGTCCGCGTCCTTTTGGGCCTCCCCTTGACCGACTAAAAGGAAGGGGTACTTGCAGAGCAGCTCCATGAGCAGCAGGTCGTTCAGAACGATCTGGTTCTTGGAGTTCGTGTTGGATATGTTGATCTCCATTTGGGGAATGTTTACGTGCGCTCCCGTCTCCTCAGCGCTGTCGGTGCTCATGCTCAAACTATACGATCGTAAGGTAGACCACAATTTTTAGATAGCATTTGTGTTTTGGGGCGCTCTTACGCTGAAGTGTCGTTCCTCTGTTGTTCGGTTAATCCTTTTCTTATCTCCCAGTTCACCACATTGTCGGCATAAAATTGGGTTTAATGGATAAAACTGGCTTGTTTAAAGAACATTTATTTAAAGTTTTTTAGATTTGATTACAAGCCAAACCAGCAGAGATGGCAATTGTTTGAACAACAACTATCGATAGCTCGCAGACAGAAGCGATAGGCAGCCGCGCTGAATCAATCGATTGGTTATCGGCCATCACCAGCGTGAAGAAGCGTCGTGAAAAAAGCCGCAAAATATACACAGGACAGACGGGTTTCCGGAAAATCTCGAACAAATCGCGAGGAAAAGTACTTGCAACGCGCCAAGATGAGCACCATGCTGTACGGCGGCGACGAGATCGGCGCCCTGGTCTTCGATCCCGGCCACCACTCCCTGCGAGTGGGCTACGCGCAGGAGGACTCGCCCAAGGCGGAGATTCCCTCGGTTGTGGGGATTGGGGCAGCTCCCGAGACCAACCTCGATCCGGAGACCAAGACCGACAACAATGCCACGCCGAATAGTGAGTTTCCACAGCCCTAGTTCTTTCTTTTAACCCTAAACCACCCCTAATCTCCCACAGACGCTGACCAGCGCAAGTTCTATGTGGACACCAACTACGTGAACGTGCCCCGCTCCCAGATGGAAGTGCAGACCTACATGAAGGACGGCATGATCGACAACTGGGACCTGTTCGAGAAGGTGATTGACTACGCCTACGCCAATGTCATCCAGTCGGAGCCGGAATACCACCCCGTGCTCTTCTCCGAGGCCTCGTGGAACGTGCGCAACAACCGCGAGAAGCTGACCGAGCTGATGTTCGAGAAGTACAACGTACCGGCCTTCTTCCTGGTGAAAAACGCTGTCCTGGCCGCCTTCTCCAGCGGACGAGCGACCGCTTTGGTAGTGGACAGCGGAGCCACCCACACCTCGGCCGTGCCCGTCCATGAGGGCTATGTGCTGTCGCAGGCGGTGGTCAAGTCCCCGCTGGGTGGCGACTTTCTTTCCCGGCAGTGCCGCCAGCACCTGGAGAAGCAAGGCATCGATCTGTCGCCGGTGTACAAGATCGCCTCCAAGGACGTTGTTAAGGAGCGCGACAACGGACGCTTCACACTGCGCAAGCTGCCCGAGAACCTAACGCAGTCTTGGCAGAACTACATGCTGCAGCTCATGATGCAGGACTTCCAGATGAACGTGCTGCAGGTCCTGGAGAATCCCTTCGACGAACGCGTGGCCGCCCAGATACCAACCGTGCACTATGAGTTCCCCAACGGCTACCACCAGGACTTTGGCTCCGAGCGGTTCAAGATAGCAGAGAGTCTCTTTGACAACGCCATGCTTGGAGCTGGCCAACTGGCGTCCACCAGCGTGGGCATGTGCGACGCTGATGTGCGTCTGTCGCTCTTTGGCTCTGTTGTGGTTACAGGTAGGCAATTAATCGAGCTTTATTAAGACTTATTCCTCAACTACACGTCGAATGTCTGTTCTCAGGTGGCAATACTCTCCTACAAGGCTTCCCGGAGCGCCTGAATCGAGATCTGCAGCTGCGTGCCCCATCCAACACGCGCCTGAAAATGATTTCCGCCAACGGCAGCGTGGAGCGAAGATTCGGCGCCTGGATTGGCGGCTCCATCCTGGCCAGCATAGGCACCTTCCAACAGATGTGGATATCGTCGCAGGAGTACGAGGAGGCCGGCAAGAGTCAGGTGGAGCGCAAGTGCCCGTAGGACAGCGCAATCGAATTCCAATTTTAATTTAAATAAGACGAAACTGTATGTAATTATATAAATGTGAACTTTTAAGTGTCCCCATTTGCAGTGTGTTTATGAATTAGTTTGCATTTGATTAAGGAAATATCTGTAGTTACATATGTATATCGTTTACTGCGACGCCGAGGCAGACGTCACAGTTTCACACTTGAATGGGGTTCTAACCACTGACGGCTGCCTGGTGTCCTCTGGGTCCAATTCGTAGGTAATGGATATGGAGTGCACCTTGGGCCCCCGCTTTTTGTGGAACTGTTGGTAGAACGGTGGAACATATATCTTGCGGCGAATCAGTGTTTCCTCGGTTATATCGTGGCACAGTTTTATAAAACGTCACATGGCCCCGGACATGGTGTTGTCGCAAACGCATTGCTATAAGGAGTTGTCATGACGTACTGAACTGCAGAGTATGTACCTCAAATACGCACCTTGGCATTCAGTATGTCCTCCGACCAGTCCTCCTTGGCAATCCTGCCCACGGCATTCACGAGAATCTTCTTCACCTTGATCACGTTCTCGGCGAAAGTGCGCAGCACATCCTGAACGTTGACCCCCTCGCAGCCCATGCGCCAGCAGTCGTAGTCCGTGGCGATGGCCACCGATCCGTAGAGGAGTCCAGCCTCCTTGGCCAGCACCACCTCGGGACACGTGGTCATGTTTATGAGGTCCCCGCCCCACTGGCGGAACATGTGGCTCTCGGAGCGGGAGGAAAAGCGCGGCCCCTCAATCGTCACAATGGTGGCCTTCTGGTGGGTGGGAATCTCCAGCTCCTTGGCCGCCTCCAGCAGAATGTTGCGGGTGCGTTCGCTGAAAGCCGGAAACATGGGCAGGTGGCAAACCCCACGTGGACTTTGAGCCTTGCCGTCGTAGAATGTCTGCAGGCGCTTGGTGGTCCTGTCGATGAAGTCGTGTGGCACAACCAGGTTGCCCGGTTTGATTTCCTCGCGCAGGGAGCCACAGGCGGTGGATACAATCAGGTGGGTGCAGCCCACGTCGCGCAGAGCCCAGATGTTGGCGCGGTAGTTGACATTGGAGGGCATGATGTCATGCTTGCGGCCATGTCTCGCTAGGAGCACGCACTGCACTCCATTGATCTCGCCCTCGATCAGTGCGTCAGACGGTTCTCCGTAGGGCGTCTCCACCACTCGCTCCTGGCGATTCTCCAGGATATCGGGGTCGTCGAGTCCCGATCCGCCAATGATCCCAATCTGTGGGTTGGATTTGTATTTTTGCCATTGAAAAGCGGTTGCTCAATTTCTGTAGCCATGAGCCGAACTCACCTTGACCGGAAGGGGGTCCAAGTTGGTGTCTTTACACTTGATCGTAATCATGGCTGGCGACGGAGCGGATTGTGCTTTGCAGGCTGCTGTGGCGGCGGTCTGGAGCAGAGTAGAATGTTCCGCTGATAGCGCTGATAACTGTGTGTCTACACGGTAGGGTGCACGAGCCGCAAAAGCTCGGGCATGTCCGAAGTGGCATTCGGTTGGGCATTGTGGGTGTGTAGTTAGGCTGATTTAATATAAGTACGTTATTTGTGAAAAATGTTTAAATAACAGCCCCTATAACATTTAGGAACATTTTTGAAGCAATACTAAATTAAACTTTTTTAACGTAATTTTAAAAAATTCAATACCTTGCATATATTTTATTTCGTTTATCAAACTATGATGCTAGGGCATACATTTATTTTAACTTATTAAAGTGCACGTACTAGGAGCAATTAAAAAAGCAGACTCTGTCGCATGCATTAATGAATGTTTTGTTGAATTGCCCGGCGAGCAAGAACAGTGAGCAAACTTGAACACCCCTACTGTAGGGTGTCTGAACAGGCACAGCCGAACCGGTAATCGATTCCACCTATCGAATGGCCCCACCTCCCGCACTTTGCAACACTGTCGAACTGAAGAAGAGGAAGCGCGAATGTAAACAGCTGGAGGTGGTGCACATGTTTCTGGGAATCGCGACTCCAAACCCAGGAGACGACTCAACCATGTACCACCTTGGACAGGATCTGCCGGGCAACGATGTGGACGACATCGAGGATCTGATATCCGCCGACGATGTGAAGCCGCGGGAGCGCTACGAAAACAAGAAAAATGTGACAGTGCGCGCCAAGAAACGCATCCAAATCCGGCCAGAAACCGAGGAGGAGGAGGAGAAACCAAAACCCACGATCCACGAGAGCGTGATACCCGGCACGCAGAAGGTCTTTGTGAAGACATGGGGCTGCGCCCACAACAACTCGGACTCGGAGTACATGGCCGGTCAGCTGGCTGCCTACGGATACAGGTTGAGCGGCAAGGAGGAGGCGGATCTCTGGCTGCTCAACAGCTGCACGGTGAAGAATCCCTCGGAGGACACGTTCCGTAACGAAATCGAGTCTGGCATGCGAAATGGCAAGCACGTCGTGGTTGCCGGTTGCGTCCCCCAGGGAGCTCCCAAGTCGGACTACCTAAACGGCCTATCCATCATCGGTGTCCAGCAAATCGATCGGGTGGTGGAGGTCGTTGAGGAGACCCTTAAGGGTCACAGCGTCCAGCTGCTGCAGAACAAGAAGAAGGTCCACGGTCGCCGGGTGGCAGGAGCTCCACTCTCGCTGCCCAAGGTGCGCAAGAATCCGCTCATCGAGATCATATCCATCAACTCTGGATGCCTGAATCAGTGCACCTACTGCAAGACCAAGCACGCCCGCGGCGACCTGGCCAGCTACCCGCCAGAGGAGGTTGTAGAGCGCGCCCGCCAATCCTTCGCCGAGGGATGCTGTGAGATCTGGCTAACGTCCGAGGATACCGGAGCCTATGGTCGGGACATAGGAAGCTCTCTGCCGGAGTTGCTCTGGCAACTGGTGGAAGTGATTCCCGAGCACTGCATGCTGCGGGTGGGCATGACCAATCCACCCTATATCCTGGAGCACCTTGAGGAGGTGGCCAAGGTGCTGCAGCACCCGCGAGTCTACTCCTTTTTGCATGTTCCCGTGCAGGTAAGGAACTACTTGCAGACTAAGTTTTCAGTGGCTAATCTAGGATTTTTCGTTACAGAGTGGCAGCGACTCCGTGCTGGGCGAGATGAAGCGAGAGTACTGTCGGCAGGAGTTCGAGCATGTGGTGGATTTCCTGAGAGAGCGCGTTCCCGGCGTCACCATTGCCACCGACATCATCTGTGGATTCCCCACCGAGACCGAGGCGGACTTCGAGGATACCATGACGCTGTGCGCCAAGTACCGGTTTCCCAGCCTGTTCATCAACCAGTTCTTCCCGCGTCCGGGCACGCCAGCTGCTAAAATGGAGCGCATTCCCGCCAACCTGGTGAAGAAGCGAACCAAACGGCTCACAGATCTCTTCTACAGCTATGAACCATATGCGGAAAGAGTGGGTGAAGTATACACTGTTCTGGTAACAGAAGTCTCCCACGACAAGCTCCACTATGTGGGCCACAACAAGAGCTACGAGCAGGTGTTGCTGCCCATGCGGGAGAATCTCTTGGGCACTCGTGTCCATGTGCGAATCACCAGCGTCAGCAAGTTCAGCATGGTCGGAGAGATTTTGGACGACGAACGGGACTGGACGAGATGTGCAAAGAAGCAGGAAATACCGGAAGTTCAGGTGCAAACCAGGAGCCGGGAACAGCTAATTCAGCGCTATGTGGGTATTGCCCTAGTAGTGGGAAGTCTGGCCTTCCTGATTCAGCTGCTCCTACGGTTTCTCTAGCTACCCGAATAAAAAAAACGTTCGATCCGAATTCATAATTTAAGTAACGCTTTGAACTTAGCCTAGATACATTAGAAACTTGATGGTTCCATAGTGGTGTGGATGCGGCTTGGTCCGGATCTCCTCAGTACTCATCGGAGGGCTCCGTGCCAAAGTAGCGATCGCCAAAGTTACCGATGCCGGGTATAACATAAAACTTACTATTAATCTCCGGATCCAGAGCGGAAGTAACAATTTTCACCTGCAAGGACAAGGAAAACAGGGTTAGAATGTACGTTCTGAGAAGGGAATTCAAATCTCACCTTAGGGAAGGCATAGGCAATGGAGTGCACACCGATTTCGGCCATCAGGAGCGAGGCCAGGATGATGTTGTCCTCGGGCACGTCGTGATCCAGCAGCACCCGAATGGCCATCATGGCCGCCGCTCCGGTGGCCACGGTGGCGTCCATTAGTATAACCTTGTAGTCTTTTATGTCTTTGGGCAGCCTCAGGTAGTAAAGCTCCGGCTCACCGGTCTTCAGATTGGTCTGGATGAGGATTTTCCCAATGCGAATGTCCTTGCACACATCGCACACAGCTTGCTCCATGGTTTCACCCGCTCGGAGAATGGAGACGCCGCAGATTTTGCGCGACTCCATGCGTTTGCCCTCGTAAAGTACGCCCTGCGGCGTCTCTACGGTGGTTGTCTTAAAAGGAAACAGACTGAGGGCGTACTCGATGACTAGCCGAATGAGGCGCTTCGAGTAGAAGATGAACTCATCGCGGGACGTATTTCGGCAGCGGATGAACGTGTGCAGCCCCTTGATCTGGGGCGTGGGATGCAGCAGGTGCAGAGAATGGGGCATAGGCTGGTCCTTGTAGGAGTTGGCCAGGGTTTCACGCAGCTTGAATCCGCGCTGGAATATAGAGGGTGAGACTAGCTGGGTTTACAGTCAGCCATTTATGGTCCTCACCAGCTGGAGTTGTGTATGAACATGCTGGACGATGAGGTGGATGGCCACCTTGTTCTCGCCACCACGAGGCACAATGATGTCCGCATGGGCCATTGTTGGAGCTATGTAGTTGCAGTACGAAGGCTTCACCATGTTCAGGTATTGCTTCAGCACGCCCTTCAGGTCGCGTCCGCGCTGTGAGATGTCCCTGGAATTCAAAGCTCATGTTACAGTCAAGTTGGCGAAGTAGATAACCCTCACACACCTTTTTAACCGCCTGGCCAGGCGAATATCCGGATCCGTGTCCACAAAGATCTTCATATCCAGCAGTTTAAGCACCTCGGGACTGTGGAAGGTGAGGATGCCCTCGAAGATGATCACATTGGCTCCGTACATGGTTTTCGTTTGGCTCTCCCGGCCGTGAGTCACAAAATTGTAAACGGGAACCTCCACCTTGCGGCCTTCCTTCAGTTTGGTAAGCACATCCAGCAGCAGCTCGATGTCAAAGGCATCCGGGTGATCAAAGTTGTATTCGTTGATCAAGGCCTGCTCATGCTGCTTCTCGTTCAGGATCTACGGGATAGGAGTAAGACCATTAGTTGAGGTTCCTATATAGTTGAGTTAACTGTTTCCTCACCTTGTAGAAGCAGTCCATGGATAACAGCGTCACCCAGGGAACGTCCAGGCTCTCGATGATTTTCTCTGCCACTGTGGTCTTGCCAGAGGCACTTCCTCCGCAGATTCCTAGGGGACAATGAAGATGTAGGGACTGGAAAGTGGTTTGTAGTCAAGATTTTCACCTATGACAAAGGGCTCGACCTGCTGCCCGGCACAATTGTACCACGGCGGACGTCCGGCCGTGTAGATCGTGCGGTTGTTGGCGCGTATGATGCACTCGGACGGATTGGCGGTGGTGGTCTGGTTGCCAATGGAGGTGGTCCGCTGCCTCCTGCCGGAACGCTTCAGCGGGGACTCCAGCGACGCTTTTGCGGGCACTGTAGTGGGCGAGGCCGGGCAGCAGTTGAGCTCCCCGGGAAGGCCATTGCTCTGGTCGGCATAGGGATCCACGTAGAGGGGCTCAGTGGCGTCCGACCGGTCATCGCTGCAAATGGTATGTACACACAGATTAGTTGCCGCGTGCCGAATTCTAAGCTCCCACCATATAACGATGACGTTAGAATATGACTAAAACTAGTGGAACGCAGTGATTAGCCACGATAAGGTTTTTATCACCGACCACTGATTAATTTCACAATAACATTAACTATTTTCAGAAGTACATAGTATAGATTACTGTTTGAGATAGAGAAGTCGCAGAGGGGAGGTATGGCAGTGCAAGCTGAAAGCAGGGAGTTCAAGGATGCGGTATACTCACTGACCTACTCTACTTCAAAGGCCCCCTGCCCTGCACTTGCTCCCACACAGGCGCGTGGGCCAGACATATCGCCTCGCCAAATTAATCTACTGCTCAATATGTTCTATAAATAAGTTGCTTAAGGCCTTAATTGACGGTGGTGGAAGATAACACAGCTAATATTGATGGGTTAATTCTTATATGACTCCGAATGGGGACAGATAATGTACTTTTATGGTGCTTTAATCTGGAGAAAGTATTGCATGAAGTACCAGTGACATGGCAAATTTGACGTACGCACATCACGGTGCTGTTAGTTTTGTATGGTTGAATACGTTAATTCAAGGTGGTTTTCAGATGAGTTACATATTCCTTTTTCCCTTAAGTAGGTCAAAGACAGGTATGCAAAGTGCTAAAAGCAGGAATGAGTGAAATTCGGGTTCAGATTACTGGCACACCCCGCTCTCGTTAATGCGCCATACCATTTCCATATGCATATAGTCACATTTTGGTGGGTTGTTCCCTGGAGAATGCTGACGGGAGAACCGAAAAGCCTTTCCGGCCGTTTTGGTTACTAAAACACAGCAGACTACAACTGTGCGAGTACATGCCAAAGCACTCGATATACATTTCTGGGAAGAGGTCCAAGTGAACGGTGAGTTCACGGGAGGCAGACAAAGCCTTGCTAGACGGCCCATCTTTTGGGTGCTGCGTAGGCGCGTTCGTTGCACTCTCCTCTCTCTCCCTCTCTCCCCACCTTTCTCTGTATCTTCTGCTCCTATTACTGTGCCAAAATATGGCACACAGAAAGAAAAGCAGGTATATGATATTTTAAAATTTGCAAAATATAAGTATTGAATCGTGTAAAAGTTTTCGCATCATTAGCGAGCTTTGAGGCTTTCTCCAACCCCAGAATTGCCTTTGAATAACTGTTAGTCTATGAACGTTTTAGAATTTAATTTTTTAAGTGGAGCCAGCAAGCTAACTATTAGATAAACAAATAAAATGTGTTTCATTATTATCAACCTGCGTGATCTACTTTCAAGAACTTGCTCCATCTGGTTCAGTTTTCCATTATTATTTTGGGCAACTCAATTGTATTATTTGCTAGTAACACATGTGCGGGGGCAAACAAAATGCGCAAGAAGGCTGGTTTTTCTCTCCGTGCAGGGCCAATAATCTGGTGACGCCAGAGACGAGATTCCTCGGCATATTTATAGTTTCTGCACCGCAGGAAGAGGGTGGGGGAGGGGAGCGGGAGAAGGGGAGAGCGCAGCATTGCCACGTGTGCTGAGCTGCGCTCTCCGCGCTCCGAGGGAAGCCAACAGGTTACGGCTCCCCGGGCGGGTGGGAGAGGGACGGCAGCAGGAGGCCAGGTGAGAGCGGATGCAGGATGTGCGGGGCACGGAGCCGAAGGAGCGAAAGGGAGCGGAGGAGCACGGATCGGCGAAAACCGATAGACGTGGCTTCTGTGTGTGCGGATCGCAGCCATGTTGCCGAGCTGGAGAAGAGAACCGAGAGCGCACTTGCTGACGCTGTCGTCTTTCGTCATTTGTTGTTATTTGCCGCACCGCAGACTCGATAAACAATGTTAAACACAAAAACGCTGGCGTTAATTAAACACTGGCAACGGCAGACGGAGGCGGAGACGGCGAAACGGGAGTACTCAGTACTGGACAAACAAGCGCAGCACCAAAACAATTAGAGGGGCGAACGAGACAACAAAAACAACAAGGGGCACAGAACACTCGCACACACACACACACAAGGCATGCACCACGAATGTATGCGCATTTTAATGGGATTTCGATGGGTTTCTACGTTCAAAATGAGGAAAATGCAATGAATTACGTGTGACCATTGGTTTTGGCTGCTACAGCCTTAACCTTTGACTGCTGATGGGCCGCTGCTTGTGGTGGCTGCAGCTGCTGGTGGCTGGCGATGGTCAGCAAGCCGGCGGAGGCGGCTGCGAAGGCAGAGCTCGCTTTCGGCACATCGCTGATGCTGCTGCTGCTGTTGTTGTTGTTGTTGTTGTGGGCCGACTTGCTGCACAAAAACGTGATGCTGCTCATCTTCGGCCCGCTCTGGCAGGGATTGCGGTGGGATCTCTCTCGGTGCGGCGGCGTGGGCGTGGGAACGGGCAGCGGGCAACGAAGAACCAAGAACCGGCGAGGCGAGGCGATGGCCAAAATGGGTCACTCACTCACAGACGCTCACGCGAATCGCCGGCGGCGTGGACGGATCACATGTGATTGAGAGCTTTACTTCCTTCGCAGCGGTTCGCCTTTTGCGTTGCGGCCAACACTCATTCGATAACTAATAAAAACAGAGCAAGCGGCGGCGGCGGAAAGGTGTAAGTGTGAGGTGAGCGGCGTTTGGCGATTGAATGGCAAAAAAGTGTTAAAGCAGCTAAGGTTAAAAGCTGCGCTGCCGAGCCGCTGCCGGCGTCGTCTCCGCGTTGTTGTTGTCGCCTGCCTTCACGTAGGGGTGGGCGCGTGAGGTGAGTTTGGGCGCGACACGAACGGTTCGGCCATGATTTTGCTCTCACAGGGAAACTTTTAATCAAATGAAATTTAATAATATTGGTTTTACTTTGGAGAGTGAAAAAAAATCTATAAATTAGAGTTTTCTTAGAAGAGAAGAAATAAATATTCAAAAACTGAGGTAAAATTACGAAAAGATTGTTTTTAAAACTGTAAAATTTTTAATGTTAGTTTCTAAAGTTACCCAAATGTTGACTATATAGGTTTTCACTGATTTCGACCGCTAGGAACTCACTCACGCGCCCACCCCTAGCCTGTAACTGTTCTCGCAGGGGGTTCGCTGCGCTATCTCGCTCGCTCGCCCTTCCTCTCGCTCCCCCCGATCCGATGCAACCGGCGACTTTATCGAAATTGAATTTATCACATGTTGTGCGTATGTACGGGCGGCGGTGTTCGCGAACGCGGGCCCTATGCCATTTTCCCAGCATTTATTTATACTGCGTGCTTAGGCCCCCCGTCGTACATACGTACACACGCACGCACATATGATGAATGGTTTGGAGCACATGCCTCTGGCACACACTTGCACGCACATACATGTGTACATCACATTCTAATGGCTTTTGTCGGATTTGATTTTCACACTTTACTTTCGGCCGTGCGTGAATTAGAGGCCTTAAAAAGTCGTTCGTTACCTGTCGGAGCTGGCGGAACTCGATGGGTTGTAGAACTTGATTTGCTTCGTCTGGGTCACAGACATTTCGCCAGCGAATTGGGATTGCAGCAGCAGCCAGTTGCAGCGATTAGAAAAAAACACGCGGTGATTTACTTCGTCGTGCCTCTCCCTCTCCCAGCAAGTGACTGATTCGCTCGAAAGCCAAAAACGTGCGCGCTCGTATACACATATATGTATGCGGGAGTACTCCGCCCCGACGAAGGCTTAATAGGCGGCTAGTTGTCGGCTGGAGGAAGGTATTGGAGCGGTGGAGCGCTAATTGCTTGCTTATCTCCATTTGATGCTGTCATTGAGGCATTTATTCGTTTGTTTTGGGGCAATTCATTTCGATTCGCACGGCGCTCAGCTGTTCGGTGGGGTGCGCGCCAGTGTTGGCAAACGCCGTTGCCCTGATTTATCGATAGCGCGCTGAATGGCACGTCGTTCCAACGCGAATGGCTAACAATTTGGCGGGCGTTTTAAATTAACTGACCGCGCCATTTGCTTGTATAAAGATACTTATGACTGACCAATTATGTCAATACCAGAGCTACAGTAATCATTCCACCGAACCGAATATTTATTTAAGACATTTCGGATCTGTAAATTAATATAGAACAGTAATCCCAAAGTACAATTACAAATTTTACAATCTCTTGCAAATAAAGGCAGGACAACCCAAGAAAATTCAAACAGCAGAAAGCACTACGTTGCTGACACTTACGTCGCGTGTGCTGGCCTTACGTTACTGACCTCACGTTCGTGTCGTGCAGAAACATCGATAGTCGCCATGGAAAATCGCAAAACATCGATGCAGCGACGTCCATCGAACTTCCTCCACCTCTAGAAATTTTAAAGCAACAATATCTCGACTTTTTCGGACTTTTCGAATTGATAATATGCCGTAGGTGCGGCCCAGCGCGGATCATCAGGAGCAGCAGCGCGATGGCCTACATCAACATCGCCGAGTGGACGCCCGACCAGGTCACCGACTGGATCAAAGGTAACGTTCGAGGTCAAGGAGAACGCAGCCGAGCTGGGCGGAGAGAAAAAAGTGCATCTCGCAGCCACTGCCCCGAAAAGCAGCAACAACAACGGCAGCGCAGCGCCAAGTGTAGATAGTGCAGCCAGAGTTTCCGCTTTGTCCGGGATTTCACCAGACGAGATAACGAGAGCCCGACTTTTGCAGGTCTGGACGAGTCCATGAAGGGGTACTTGTACGAGTTCTCCAAGCAGGAGATCGGCGGACGGGCCCTGCTCAACATACGTCCCTATGAGCTGGAGAACCTGGGCATGCTGCGCATTGGCCACCAGGAGATCGTGCTGGAGGCGGTGGAGAACCTGAGGAACTTTGTGAGTGCCCGAGCCAAGTGGTAGCCCCCCGACGAACCCATTCCTGACCCTGTCATTCCAGCATTATCACCTGAAGAACGACAATCTGCAGTTCATGGCCCTGCATGTGGCCACCGCAGCGGGGAATCTGCATCGCGAGCTGGCCCGGAACCATGCCGAGAGCACCAAGATCGACACCCGGATACTGCACGACATCACGCGCACGATAGCCACGCTGAAGCCACTGGTGGGCAGTCTGGAGCGAACGCCGTTCCGCAAGCAGGAGATGTACCGCGAGTACTGTGGGAATGTGCTCAAATGCGGCCTGGAGCTGGCCACCATCGCGCACCGGGACCGCTTCGCCCTGCAGCCGGTGCCGGCGATTCGACTGTCGGCGGAGCGGCTGGAGAACCTGGCCAATTTCGTCATCCAAGACATATCCGACCCAATGGTGCTGCAGCCCGCCTCCCTCAACCTTGTGACGCTGAAGAAGCGCGAGTCCGAGTTGGGCTTCAACATTGAGTCCAGCTACAACGGCATCCACCGCGTCACGGACATCAAGTACAACTCGCCGGCCCACAACTCCGGGAAGATCGAGGACGGCGATGAGATTGTGCAGATCAACTACCAGACTGTGGTCGGCTGGCAGCACCGCACGGTACTGGAGCACCTGAGGGAGGCGCTGCCCGATGTGGTGCTCACGGTGAAGAAGCGACCCAAGCACACCAAGATGTTCGGCCAGATCTACATGCAGCCGTACCGGTTGCCCAGCAAGAAGAGGAACATGGCCACTCGCTGGGCGGAGCAGATGCCGAGTCCCCGGACGGCCTTCTTAACCCTGGACACGGATCCAACGGCCACAGGCGCCATGGGAAGTGTGCCGCCGAATCCGATTAAGTCCCTGAGCAGCGAGAATAGAGAGGTGCTGCCCAAGGCCAACCCAGTGTCCTCTGCCTCCGACTCTGATTCCAGCTGCAGTGATATTCCCACGCCCACGGATCCCAAGCTAGCTGCCCGGGAGATTCGTTTGTATTATCCGAAGCCACGGGCTTTGCTCCAGCGGCGAAACACCATTTGTGGCGACGAGTTTCTGAGCCTGAAGCACTCGGATCTGGTGGTTCCGTCGTGGCACGAAAGGAAGCCGGGCGGAAGCTCGCCCGTCGCCTGCGACTCCAGCTCGCCCGGCATCCGCGACAAGTCGATATCCTTCGGCTTTGGGTTGGAGCGCACGCCGAGGCCCACCACTTGTATCGGCATTGCCGGCGACACCTCCACGGACAAGGCCAAGCGGATGTTTCACGAGGTGAGAAAGCTGAAGCAGCTGACGGAGGACTCGCAGCGCGAATTCCCCGTTGATCGATACAAGCCGGGCGTCAGCAAGGTAGTGCGATTCGACGCCAAGGAGGACTACGTGGCGAAGAATGAGAAGTTTATCTGCAATGTTGAGAACACCATACTGGAGACCTTCGAGCCGATTCCCTTTGCTGATGAGGGCGACGAGGACGCCCTGGAGACACTGCGGAACTGCAAAACGGAGAACGCCGAGGAGCTGCTCGAGGCGATCAATCTGGCCACAAGTGGCCAAGACTTGCCCCTGGCGGAGGCCATTAATATGCCGCTCCTGCAGGGTCGAAGGGGCCGATTGGACAAGAGCCACAGTACTCCGGCGTACGACAATTCTGGAGAGGAATCCGACACGCCGCCAGCGATTGAGCCAAGGAAGGAGTTCCTGCTTGTCACACCGCCGGCTCCGCCACCGCGACCCCGCAAGCAGAAGGAAATGACGCCACCGACGGTGCCTCCACCACCGCCGAAACCCGCCAGCATGCAGCCAGCTTCTAGTGTCTCTAGTATTTCTGTACCCGTGCCGGCTCCGGCCGAGACTTCGGAGATCAGCGAGCTGCACACGCCCAGCAAATCGCGTACCCTGACCCTGAAAAAGAAGCACAGCTTGATGGCCAAGCGGCGGAACACGAACCTCAAGCTGCTGCCCACTGGCGACATCCAGGGTCACCTGTACAGGCGCAAGAAGAATCATCGCGGGGTGACCTACTGGGCCAAGGTCTATTTTGTGATGCTGGACACGATCCTGTACGGCTTTCGCAGTAAGCAGAGCACCAGCGCCAGCCTAGTGATCTTCTTGCCCGGCTTCACGGTTTCGCTGGCCACGGAAGTGCACTCCAAGCCGCACGCCTTCAAAGTTTACCACACGGCCAAGAGCTTCTACTTTGCGGCCGAGTCGCTGAACGCACTCAACCAGTGGGTGGACTTCCTTCGCCAGGCCTCGCTGAAGCTGCCACCTAACTCGGGATCGAAGGGCGGTGGCGATGCCAAGGATCTGTACTCGGAGAACGACAGCTCCGGGGAGGAAAGCGATGCCTTGGTGACCCAGAACCTGAGCACACCCTCGCCGCAGGGCAACAAGGAGGCGATGACCATGTCGATGGTGCTGTCTGGCGGAACTCCTCCTTCTTCTGCTCCCATCAAGCATGAGCGCGGCTATCTGGACTCGTTTCGCAAGTTTACCAACACATTCAAGAGCAGTGCAGCGAAGCCGTCGAGCGACATTCCTGTGCCCACGGAGCAGTATCGCAGCTACCGGAAGGTGCCCGGCGGAAGCTTCGGCATTCAGATTGGCGCCAATACCCCGGGCTACCATGATCCGGCCATGCCGCCCACACAGATACCGCCCATGGTGGGGCCCAAGCTGTCGCGCAGCTCCAGCCGAAGTTCGGTGGTCAGTGGAACAGAGTCGGCCGTGTCTTTCTCTGCTTCGAGTCTGGGTCCACCCGCCTCCCCGGCGCCCACTCCCACGCCCGCGACCGTGCCCACATCGCTGCAGCACCACAGCTCGGAGGAGAGTCCCAGCCAGAGCCAGAGCCAGAGTCCCAGCAGCAAGTCGAGTTTGAAGAAGGCGCCCTTCAACTTTCTGCACGCCTCGAATCCGAATTTGGTGGAATTCGATTTCCACACCTCGAAAACCCTGCTGCCCAAGATGAGCGTGGGCAACACCCTGGATCACGGCCACAATACCCAGGGCTTCGTGACGCTCAAGGATCTGATGCTGCGCAAGCAGGAGGAGGAGGCCCAGGAGATGTACAACAACCGGGTGCACTTGGGCGTGGAGAAGCACAAGCATGCGCGCACGGAATCCACGGCCAGTCAGCAGAGCACCATGAGCAGCAGCGTGGCCAAGCCGTTGGAGAAGCTGCCCAAGATCCAGAGCGTTAGTCTGCCCAAGACCCCCGACTACGAGATCAGCTTCAAGCCGGACGACGAGAGTATCAAGAGGACCAGGACCAAGGAGGGTCAGAAGCTGCGTGACTTTGGCTACGAGTTGATATGCGGGGATGAGCCGAGCACCAGTTCCAGCAGTCGGCAGGAGCACCACCATCAGCATCACCATCAACAGCACCACGCGCAGCCTGTGCAGCAGCCACAACAGCAGTCGCAGCCGCAGCCGCAACCCAGCAAGACGAAGCACTTCCTGCGCTCCCAGCAGCTGCAGTTCTCCAGTTTCCTGCACAAGAGTTCCGGATCCTCGGCGGACCAGAAGAAGTCGAAGGGCAAGTCGAGCAGCGATCGGCGCTTTCCCTTCTCAAAGCACTCGACCGGCTCCTCGGGCAGTGGCTGTGCCCCGGGTCACGCGATGACCATGACGCTGCCGCTCAACAAAAAGTCCAAATCGAATCACGCCTTGGATGGCGCCGGAGGCAATGGTATGGCCATCATCGGCAGCGGCAGCAGCATCAAGAAGAGCCAGACGTACAATCAGGACTTGCGCGACAAGATTGTGGGCACCAAGTACGACGCGCACCGCAAGAACTCGGCGCCGATTCCGATCTTCTCGAAGCTATCCATATCGGGAGGGACGCCGGCGAAGCCCTCCAAGGAGAACCGCTTCCTGGGCTCCCCCCTGCTGCATCGCACGCTCTTCGGACACCACCATCACCAGCAGCAGCAGCAGATAGTCACGCCGCCGAGCAGCGCGGATCCGGACTGCGATCAGGAGATCTTCAGCCAGATCACCCTGCCCACGCACAACCAGGCGGGCTATCGGAGCTACCGGGGACCCGGCATTTTGACCACCTCGACCACTAACTTGTGCTCGTCGGAGGGTCTGCAGCCGCCGCTGCCTCCGGCTCCGCCGCCCCCGACTGTGGTCAGCAGGCAGCGGGAGGAGGAGCCGGCGGAGGCGACCATGTCGGAGGGTGCGGCCACCCCCAAGGTGTCCAGCTCGGGGTCTGTGGAGTCCAAGGCGGCCACGCCGGACTACCCCAACATGAAGTGTCCGCCCGTTTTCGAGCCCGAGATCTACTCGCTCAGCGACACCAGCTTGTCCCGTCTCATGATGCGGACGCCCAGCAGCAGTGGTGGCACCTCCAACGCCAACGCTGGCGCCACCACCAGCAGCAACAACAACAACAATAACACCAATAACAACACCAACACCAACAGCAGTCCCAGTGGCGGCGAACACCATCAGACCTAGATGATGAGTGATGAAAACTATTGTGAATGCTCGCGGGGATTAGCCCCGCTCACTTATGTATTTATACACACGCATATAGAGATATATATATTATATAGCGATATTCTCGTACGATATAGGTATACAACTTGTTCATTTTGATCGTCTTCCCCGTCTGCTCACCAGCAACACACGCATTACCTGCAGTCCCTTAGATTCGAAACACTCCAACCTCCAGTCCCCCACTTAGATGTAAATGTTGATCTGCCTTATTTGCATTGTATTTCGGTTCTAGGCAAAATGTTTTACACATGTACCGCGCAAACACCACACTGAATTGTATAGCAAGAGAGAAGAAAACTTTAGGAGTCTGTGCATCGAACGAAGCGAGTTCTTTATGATTTGCCTTTGTACGCGATTAACCAAGTTAATCCGAGCGGCTTGATTTGCTCAACTGTTTGTGTCTAGATTGCATGTACCATACGCATAGTCTGCGAACGAGGTATGATATTATTGTAGCGGTTTCCAGCGACGCCAGTGGAGCCACAAATGTTGTAGCCAATAGAAATATATCCATATACACGATTACACGAAATATACATGCATACGAATAAAGTCAACTGTATATACTGAAGAGGATGTCTTTTGGTTGGAAAGGGATCTGGGATGGATACACTATACTACTATGTAGTACTAGATTTTGCATTCATCTCTTCAACACTTGGAAAATGAAAGACAAGCTCTACCGAAAGATGGCAATGGGTACATCGAAATCTCATAATTATCTTATTATAATTTTGACCAGCTAATCTGATTTTTAACTTAGGATAAAACACAATTACAATATAACTTTTCCTCCTTTAATTCAATTTAAACTAACTTTCATCTTGACAGTCTTAAGAAGCAACAAGTGAGAGGCTCCAGGGAAAGACCAGCATTACCCTCTATCAGATCGATTTAGAATCCATTTATTCACATTACATTTGAAGTTAAACCAATTAAATCCGCGGACGCTTACGCAATGTTGGCGATGTGCTGCTCCACCTCCTGCTTGGTGAACATGTAGAACTCCTTCTCCTTGGTCATGGTCATGACCTCCACGTTGGTGGAGTTCAGCTTCTCCTCCATGACCTGCTTCAGGGTGTTCAGCGAGAGGTCGATGGCTTCGTTGAGGGTCATCTGGTTGGTGAAGTTGTCCTGCAGGTTCTGCTGGGCGCCCTCGCTGCCCGACCCAATGGCCTTGGCCTCGTGGCGCACAAAGGTGCCGGAGGGGTCCATGTGCCAGAGCTGCGGCTTGCCAGCCTCGATGCCGGCGAACAGGATGGCCACGCCGAAGGGACGGCTCATGGCGGAGGCGCCGTCGCTGTCGCCACTGTCGCCGAACTGGATGGCCAGGGTGGACACGGCCTGGGCACAGGACTCGATGGACATGCGCTCGTTGTAGACGAACCAGTGGTTCTGGCACTCCACGCGGGCCCTCTCGATCAGGGTCCTGGCATCGGCCATCAGGCCGGAGGTGGCGCATCCAATGTGCTTGTCCACCTCCACGATCTTCTCCACCGTGCTGGAGACCATCAGCGGGGATGTGATGCGCTTCTCCACGGCCAGTACCACGCCTGGAAGGGGTTTACTCGGCTTTATAATGCTGACTACTTGGCTGGTTCCCCAACTCACCCTCTGGCGTGCAAATTCCAATCGCTGTGGAGCCCAATTTTATGGCCTCAATGGCGTATTCCACCTGGAAGAGGCGGCCCTCCGGCGAGAAGGTGTTCACGCCTCTGTCGTACTCGGATCGGGTGAGAAACATGCTGGCCTGTAATTTGGAGCGGTACTGTACAAGTCTGTTTTGAAATAGCACTCCGGAAAGCGCTTACTTTTCCTTAATTTCCCTCAAAAAATCGCAAACAAATGCCGGATGACTTGACGCTGAAATGACTTGCGGATAAAGTGCCATCTCCAACTTATCGATAAGTGGGGCTGCCAGATGGGTTGCTACAAAAGCAGCTAAAAATAGAGTCAGTGAGTTGGCAGCGCCGATTAGGCGCCAGCTAAACCAGCTGGTCTGGCCACCCTCTTGCTGTTACTTTTCAATTTATTTAAAATTCAAATTAAAATGTGGCACAAAACACTGTTAGAGTGAATAAATTTTATGAATATACTTATATCAATGGCCTTGCCCCTTTGTGCGCTATTTTTAGGTACTTTTCAGCTGGTTTTCAGCCCCCAATCCAGTTGGTTGCACTTCCCGCTTTAAAGTCCAAATTGACATGATTGCCATTAAGCCTTTAAATGGTTATGTAAGCCAAACAACCAGCCAAATCGTGGACTACTTCAAGGACCCGGTTTACTAACCGATATTCGGGCAATTGGGGCTTGCTCTTATGCTCGTTTTACGCCACCAGCTATCTTGCGAGGTGTTTAATCGCGATTTTAATTATATTTTATTTCGCATAAAACAACAGCTTACAGATGTCTCGAGCTACACCGCCTGTGAAAGTGGGTTAAAGGAAGCAGTTGCGCAACAGTCGAATCGAGAGACTTACTTTCACATTGGCGGCTGCGCGACTGTCCAATTATGGCCGCCTAAAGTCTAATCACACCCCACACGCACGGTCTCCGACGGTCAGTAAATCAGCGAGATAACAAGGGAAACAATGATCGCATGGAAATGGCTGGTGATTGGGTCAAGGTTGCCATTACAAGTTACCCTTCTTCGAAGTTAAAGCGAGTGCGCGCGAAGATTTCTGAAGATTTGGGAGTGGCGAGAGGAGCGGGGAGCGAGGAGGCGCAGACACCGCTCGAAGCCAGTGAAGGTCGTTGACCAATGCAGCGCGCGCGAAAGAGAGAGGTGGCTGCGAGCGAGCGAGAGGGCGCCTGCGAACCCCTTAATCGCCCGAGGAATTGCAATAGCGAAGTGGGCCAAGCTGCGGGGAGGAAAATGGGAAAACTGGACAATGGGCAATTAGCGGGCAAAAAATCGGAGCCTAAATTCGATTATGAAACGGAATGGGCATGTAAATGCTACGGCCTGTCTTCCGCGTCTGTCGCCTTTTGCTTTTTGGCCTAGGCTGGGGACTTGCAAAAATAAAAGAAAATCGTACCTGGCTTTTGTTTTGGACGCTGTGCTTAGTCGAATTGTTGCTATTGCCACACGATGGATTTTAAAATAGCCGACTCGCGGCTAAGTATGTTTTCAATTTAATGACTGCAGTGATTGCACAAAATTCCAGGCAACCAGGCAGCCGGGCAGCCAGGCAGTCAGTCATACATCACATAATGCGCACTCGCGAGTGCGGCTCACATGCATCCGAGAGATACATGATGGCATATCCACCATGTATAGACGTATCTATGTATCCAGTCACGCCGTGAGCTCCCACAGGCGGCAATCACGATCCGCCAGGGAGCCCCAAATTGCCAGTTGTGGCAGCCGTGTGTCAGAGGTTTCGGTTTCGCTTCGGACCAGCCCATCCCCATGTATCTCCGCGCCCCGTCCACAGAGTCCAAGACCCACTGACCCCAAGCTACTCCAATGATGCCAAAAAAGTGTAGCAGCACTGGGAGAAACGTTGCAAAACGGTGTTCTATGCAGTTGATCAACGTTTTATATTCTTCAATTATAGTGTCAGGACTTTTACTTATAGATTTTCTTTAATTTTAACTAATTAACCCTAATTTATATTTTAGTCTGGTGAGAGCACACACTCATACATGTTGTGGGCAGATAAAATGCAAGTCAATCGAGAAGAAACGTTCTTGAAGTCAAGCCAAAAGTGCTCTTGAGATTTGTTTTCCCTATCGAGACTGCGGCTTTTCTGACTGCACTGTAAGAATATTATTATTTACAATGTGGGTTAGGCTATTATTGTGAGTCCAAATGACCTATCAATACAACCACGAGCTCTTAGTCGTCTTAAACCTTCTGGACACCTATGCCACATGCAAAGAGCCCAGAGCTAGAGTACTGGAGTAGAGTAAGGGGAGCTTACGAACGTAGATCTTTTGTGGTCCCACTCACTTCGGATGACCCCATAAAGCTCCACAAGCCGATACGAAATACGCATATGTGAAATATATCGAATATCCGAGCGCATTGTGCTTAGTTTAACCTTCTTATTGTCTCCGCCCTTACCACACTGGGCTTGTGATTAGGCTATTGGGTTTCGGCCTGCGGGGTTTGCAGCGGGCCGGAGTCAATAGCCGCGGCATTTGCATAATCCCAGCCTCTCGAATCGTATATCATATGTCCAGGTGTGGATCCGATGGAAACGGAAGCCTCGGCCTGCAATCCCATGGTTTTTGGCCAACATACCCATATACCGAGCCAATCAAAGCCACCGACCGCCTTCGTTTGTGGGTCTGTGCACCGCAGATTTCCACTTCCTAGCTATTGTCTGTAGGATAACGACCCGGTTACCTTGTTGTAATACCTCCAGTGCAGGAGTCGTGCCTCCTCCGTGCTGCGGCCCGTACCAGCCACCCCCCCTGAGATTTTGGTGGAAACCGAAATCGAAACGAGTTTTCATATAACACCGTTCGCCCGACTGACTTTTCATTACTAAGCCAAAATCCCCAGCAACAACAACGGGCCGCCAAAGAGTTGCGAATGCGCCGCGCCGTCGACTCTGCGTTGCGAGATATAGAAAGACAAGACCGTCCAATTTTCGGTGTATATAAGCTGAGTGCAGGGGCTCAGCGAGTCAGTCCCAGCTTGGATCTCGTTACCCGTGCAGCACAGCGAATTGTGGAGTAATTGTTCCCGTGAGACGTCGAATCAGCAGCTCAACAATGCGAATGGTAAAGCCGTCGATGCGGATTCGCAGTGGGGCGGGTCCCCAGGACCCAGCCGAAGTGTTCCGGGCAGAGTGATCTGAATCAGAGAGTGAACCGTGCCTGTTGATCCTATATTGCAGTTCGTACTTCCTTGTCTCGCCGTGTGCGTGGCATTGGCCCACTGTGGCGTGGCAGTCGAGGATAAGAAGGCCGAGGGCGACGGCAAGACCGTGGAGAAGCGGGGCCTCCACCTGGGCGACTACCACCACTACCAGCCCCACCACGAGCACCACCACGAGCACATCAAGACGGTGACCATCGAGAAGAAGGTGCCGGTCCACTACACGGTCACCAAGCACGTGCCCTACACCGTCGAGAAGAAGGTGAGTCCTTTGAAATCTATCATCAAGACTACCTGCTTTCACGAGGTCTTCAACAAGCTAGTTTCAAATTAAACTGATATTAAAAGTCCTACATTGATTGTTGGAGGTCCTTCGGACATCATCCCGTAATTGTAGTTCCTGGCGAAATCTTTTGCTATATCAATTATAAGAAATCTTAAAGAACTGGATAAAATATTATATCCTTTAGATAATCATTTTACAGCATCATATAATACCCAAGTATTACTTCCAGGAGTAATCCTTTTTCTATAAGAATCTCTCAAATGACTTTCATAAATTATTTCATGATACGAAAAGTCCCTAACACTTGATAACCCCTTCACAATAATCCTCCAAAACAGATCCCCTACGAGGTGAAAGTGGATGTGCCCCAGCCTTACATCGTGGAGAAGAAGGTGCCTGTCCATGTCAAGGAGTACGTCAAAGTGCCCGTCCATGTGCCCAAGCCCTACGAGGTGATCAAGAAGATCCCCTATGAGGTTAAGATCCCCGTCGACAAGCCCTACGAGGTGAAGGTTCCTGTGCCCCAACCCTACGAAGTGATCAAGAAGATCCCCTATGAGGTGAAGGTCCCAGTGCCCCAGCCCTACGAGGTGATCAAGAAGGTTCCCCACGAGGTAAAGGTCGAGGTTCCCGTCCCCAAGCCCTACGAGGTGATCAAGAAGGTGCCCTACGAGGTCAAGTACGAGGTGGAGAAGCCGTACGACGTGGAAGTGCCCAAACCCTACGATGTCGAGGTCGAGAAGCCGTACACCGTCGTTGTGGAGAAGAAGGTGCCCTATGAGGTCAAGGTGCCCGTCGACAAGCCCTACAAGGTTGAGGTGAGTGAAGTTCCCAGAAACAGACTCCCGAAAATTAGAAGGGACCTATAATCCAACGCACCATAAGAGTCCAGCCCGCAACTTACCCACTTCCTACACCCCACTTCCATCGCAGGTGGAGAAACCCTACCCAGTCCATGTGAAGGTGCCCGTGCCCCAGCCCTACACCGTGGAGAAGAAGGTGCCCTACACCGTCGAGAAGCCCGTGCCCTATGAGGTCAAGGTGCCCATCGAGAAGCCCATTCCCGTCTACTCGGAGGTGAAGGTGCCCATCCACAAGGAGATCCCCGTGCCGGAGAAGTACCACGTCGAGGTGCCGATCTTCAAGCACCACGAGCACCACGAGGACCACCACGACTACCACAGCCACAGCCACGGCCATGGACACTACTAGGGACTGCCCGGGAGAGCCCAGAGCCAGACGCACAGAAAGCGAGCACAAGAGGAGGACGAACAGGAGGAGAACGAGGATTAGGAGGAGCAGGCGAGACACTAACAGCGAGTCCATCTGCATCCCCCGATGCAGATGCATCCACGCAGCAACGTTGAGCTGGACGTTGAACGGGTGACACGAGCGGGAGGAGTGAAGGAGAAGACGAAGGGCCCGAAGAATTCGCGCAATTCTTCCGGCCAGGAGGAGGAGAAGAAGAGGAGCCAGAGCAGAAGAGGGAGAGCCAGCGGGGAGTAGCAGTCAGAGGACAAACTAACTAGCTACTCCCATCGAGATCTGGCGGAAGCCACGAAACGGCTTCCGCATCAGTTTTAAGCCAAATGTGTTAGTACTTTTATCATTGTGTTAGACCCCTACGATTTCTATTTAAATTATAAGCTAAAGAAACACTGACAGCAGGCGTAAATTAATGGGGTTTCGGGCGCAACACAGGGGAAGTGAAAGTGAAAATTGACCAGCGAGCCATGGCCATCGAAAGACACGTAACGCTGGCCGCGGAAAAGGAAAACCGAAATGAAAATGAAAGAAAACCAGTTGCCACTTAGTGTCAGGCGATGCAATGTGTGTATTCTGGCCAGTTCATTATGCAAGGAGCGCTCCGTTGCGTCATCACCTGCCAAATTAATTGCAGGAAGCTCTGGCCAACACTCGCTGAAACTTGGCAACACACTCGCAATTATGGGGGCTGTCATAATGGCAGAAAAGATTAGGAGGGAAAACAAATTCACGGATTGCCAACAAATTGATGGATACACGGGGAGAAAAGCCTAGCCGAATAGGCTTTAATTACAAGCGTACTACATGTGCAAACCATTTTTCACTGAAATGCCTAATTGATTTCAGATACCTTTCATAAAATACCTTTCTCAATCATGGTTATTTTAAAGTTAAGTATCTAATAATGTATCTAATAAAGACATACATTTTTCTACGTGCACATTTATCGGCTCCATTTGCAATTGAATCGCAATAGCCACGAAAGACAGTTAAAAACATAAGCAACGGCTCTTCAAGTGCGCAATGACCTCATTTTCGGGGGCAGTAATCGTAGCGCGCAGCCAAATTGCTCTGCATTTCGAAATATCAAATACTGCAATTACCACTAATTGCACTACAATGGTGTAAGCTTTGGCGCTCGAACTTTCAAATTTGGCGCCAAACCAAACAGCCGCTGTTAGCAAGCCACGTTAAGTCCGCCGCCAGTCTGGCAGCCCTGTCTCAGAGCTATTTTTAACAACGGTAAAGTGGACGCTTCGCTCTCGGTAAAAAAGCAAAGGATAGTCGCTTAGATGGCGCTGACAATTGCAAAATTTCGAAACTCGAGCGGCGTATTGGTGCCCGCCCCGCCCGCCGTGGTTATACGCCCGAAAACACAGGATCTTCAGCAAACTTTGAAGGTAATCAGAATAGTCTGCAAAATGTATAAACAACTTTTTGCCTCTTTGTTGTCGTTTGGCGTTGCCAGACTGTCCGTGAATGCGCAAACAGCTGTTAAGTAACATGTGTGAAGTGCCGAGCACAACAGAGAAATGCAATTCGCATTAAGCAAAGTAATTTAATTTATTGCCGCAGAAACCATTGCCGAAATTCGAGGCGGGAAATGCCACGGTGCGGATCACTTCGGGGGGCATAGTTCTGAACAAAATACCAGCTCTCATAAGGCAAAGTATGAAGAGGGCAGCACCCCCGACAACTGGAGCCGCGGCCGGAGCAACCACAACAGCACCAGCTGGCACAGTGGGATGTAAGTTACGAAATGCTAATAAAAATTATATAAAATAATATTATTAATAACCTCGAGAATCATATATGTAGTAATATTACAAAAATGTGTATGCTTTACATTTAAACAACATTAATATACTAAATTATTACACTTTTACTAACACGGCTTTATTATTTTAGATCCCGTACTTAAGACGCCCAAGTACGTGATTCAGCCCAGTTCAAGTGGAGCCTCCGGCAGCCAGCTGCAGATGCTGGGGAGGAAGGCGTCACAAAGCCTGGGCATGGCCATCAGCTCACTGCCGCCTAACACTACCATCAAGGCCACCACTAGGCCAGCGCAAACTACGCCTCTGGCGCCGGCCCCAGCTTTAGTCACTGCGTCACCATCCACATCAAGTAGTGGTAGGAACTCCATCCAATCCACACCAACTGTGGCAGCTGATTCCAGAGTTTCCTCCGCCGTGCGTCAAGCAGTATTCATCAAGAGGGAGCTTCCCCAGGCGCAGAGAAGCATGCGGAGCATGACACTTAGTCTGGTGGAGCAAGCACCCCTCCTGCACTTGGGTGTGGCTCCCGAGCACCTTGCACTGCTGAAACGATACATCTGCCGCAGTGCCAATGCGACCCATCTGGACTGCTGCATAACTCTAAGAAAACTGCGGCAGAACGAACCCTTTGCTCTGCTGGCCGAGCACTTTGAGCTGAGCGAATCGGATGTCGAGGACTCGTTCAAGCGCACGCTCATCAAGCTGGCCCGCTACCTCCGACCTCTGATCCGCTGGCCAGATGCCCGGCACCACAACGAGCGATTCAAGCACACACCACTAGACTACCGGGCCAATCTGATGCACGTTCGCTCGCTCATCGAGTGTGTGGAAACGGATGTGGCTATGGATCTGGGACTGGGCAGCGACAGCTACAAGTTCATATTCTGCATCAACACAAATGGTAAGCTTTGGCTCGGATATCGAACCTTAAGTTACTGTCCCCGCTTCACAGGCATTATCAGCTATGTGTCCAGTGCCTTTCCGGGCAATTGCGATGATATTCAGTTGTTCGAGGCCAGCCGATTCCGAGATGTCATACCGAAGTATTTGACACTGTGCGCGGAACCAGGCAAAGCAGTGCCCCGTGCTCGCAGATCGGAGGCGGAGGATCCCCACGACTCGGCGGATGAGGATGATAGCCTGGCCGCGCAGGAACCAAAGCGATCGCTTAGCAAGTTTGAGGCCCAACGTTTGGACGGGCAGCTGGCCAACCAGCAATCCCTAAGCGTCGTAGACGGGGCACTCACTTCGAAGCGAGCTCCTGCCGTCCAACTGCCCACGTTCAAGGCCCAAGAACCCGCCTGCCGAGCCCAAATGCGCGATATGATCGAAAGCCTTAGGAAGTTCCGAATTCTCGGTCATTCGGCTATTCAACAAAAGTCGCTACTGGGATATCTTGACGAAATGATCATAGTGGCTGCTGCACTTTGTAATCTTAAGCGCCAGGAGCTGCAATCCTAATTATTTTTTAATCTCTGCGGAAGCCTGTTTTAGGGCCAACTAGGTGTTAATTTCGTTACAAGTAAATAAGGCTTTTGATAGGTTTTTCTAAAACAGCTCGGTGGTTTCTTTTTAAAACATCTAAACATCGGCTCTGCAACATTTAAGAAACCTGGTTGATACAGTTACTTGTACAAATAATTAAAATTATTGCAATGCGAGAAAGATATTATAATTTTATATTTAGCCATTCGAAAGAGTTTCGTTTTTCTCAGCCTCTTTCTCACGATTTCCAAGTCAGACTCGCCTTTTGTTTGATCAGCTGCCCCATTGAAAGACACAGTAGTATTTCTTTATATTTTTGCTTTATTTACTTTACAAAAATACAAGCAAAACTAAGTACATATTCAACGAAAGTTGTTCAGTGAACCAGGGCAACATTGCCATTGGAGTTTGCCATATTTGAATTTGAAGCATACGTGTTTGTCGTACGTAAATAGATGTTCGCGGGGTAGGTGTACTCCATCCTTTCGGCCTTCCCCACCATCGTTGGTCGCTCTTCTTCCTTAGGGGCTAATAAAATTAAAACTTGCTTAGTTAATAAGTGACTCTGCGTACTACTAGCTAAACATATTGTATATTGTGTGGTGTATGCCTGACAAAACCAGATCTAGCTCCTCATCCTGACATTATAACAAGTATGGTGTTGGGGACTCCTTTCCTACGGCCTCATCTCAGAGCTTCTGGATGATGTCGAACTTTTTCTTGAGGTCCACGCTCTCGTTCTTGGGATCGTACTTTTTCTTGGAGGCCAGCTTGGCCCGCATTTCGGCGGCTGTCAGTGGCAAGTTCAGGCTGCCCGCCCGATTGGCGCCGCTCGCTGGGGGCGGCGTGATGGGCGTGGTCATGCCGGTGGTGCCGTTGCCGTTGGAGCTGGTGTTGTAGACACTGCCGTTGTTGTTGAGCCCGGCCTTGGTGGCCGAGGGCGGTGGGGGCGTGCTCATCAGGGTGTTGTTGTTAACCGGCGAAGGCGAAGAGGGTTTGCTGCCGTTCTGAACAGCACTCGGAGGAGGAGGAGTAGCCACCGCGGCTGGGGGTGCCGGGAGTCCCCGGTCGACCACATCCAGTTCGGAGGCATTCATGGTGCTGCCGCTCTGAATGCTGCTGGCGTTTGAGGATCGCTTGGTGCTCACCATGCTGATGCTGCTGATATTGGCACTGGCTCCGGGCATCTCCTGCTTGGTGCCCTCGTATCCGTTCTGGCTGGCACTTCCGTTTCCGTTGCAGGCCGCTGCTGGCGGCGTGGCAGGCTTGGTCTCTGTGGCCTTGCCATCCACGTCGATGAGCAGCAAGCGCACTTCGTTGGCGATGGCCTTGATCCTGGCCACCACCTGCTTGTGGGTCTCGCTGCCAATGGACACCCCGTTCACCTCCAGGATGCGATCGCCCTCCTTCAGGCCAGCCGCCTCTGCCGGGGAGTCGGCGTCCACCTTGCCAATGAACTGTCCCGGCTTCACCTTCTCCGAGTGCAAGTTGAAGCCGTAGCCATCGAAATCGGGCCTTTTCACTATGTGGCACGTTTTGGTCACGCCCGGCGGCAAGGTGGGCGGCGTGGGCGTCTTCGGGGAAGTGGGCGTGGACATCTTGGCTTCTGGAAAGACAAGGATGCAGAAGTGTTTTTAAAAATGTTACTTTAGATGTTTTATTATTTAAGATGGACAGGAATTAAGCTCAAGAGTGAGCCAAGATTAAGAACACTTTCGTCTTGATTTCAAGAATGTTTCTTCCTAAAAACGGTGCAAAGCCTAGATACCTGGGGAACTACGAACTGTTTTGCATTCAGTGAGTTTTATTGAATGAAATGCTTTTTGTTCTCCACTTTCTAAGTTATATTTCAGGCACAATAGACTCTCGAAGATCAATCCAATTCGCTTCTCTAATCAGCCGGGAGGAACTCATTTGGCGCGGAAACATTGCTGATAAGGCCAGATTTCATAATGAGCTGTTGTTCTCTGGCAGGCGGATACATGAGTCTGGAGAATGGAAATGCCACTCTGCCGTGCCTAGTTCGTCACTAAGTTTTGGTTTTTGTGGCGGCTTGAGGGCAGCAATCAACCAACTCCAGTAGATACCCACATAAATGTGTATTTATGGCGGGCAGCGACTACCGAAAGATAACGAGGCCCTGGTTCATTCAGTTTTTGGCCACCTTATCGCGGACTCGTACTCCCTTTACGACCGACATTGGCAATATGCTGACCCACATTAGCCGCCCCAAGTTTCGACCCTGGCAAGAAGTCCAGCGCGCCGATCCGCAGTACGTGGCTTGGGGCTCTATTTTGGGCCTTTGGCCTGGCGATAGCTTCGATGGGCGTATCTGGCAAGTACTGGCCACAAGTGTAATTGCTCTCAAAGTACCGTTTATGGCCGTGCTTAAGTTTGGGTTTTGTTTTCGACGCCGCTCCACTTTGGCTCTGGAATCGGGCAAACGGGCAAACTGGCAAATGGAAATTCCACTCGCATGTGCTCATGGGTCAAAATTGATTTAGTACGCCCGCTTATCGCACCCGCACACACTCACCGCAAAGGAACGTGATTTTCCTAAAAAGTTGCAACAGGGCATTAGCGAAATCTATTTTTAAGTATGGCCCACATATTGCTTACAATAAGCGTAAATAACTCTGGCTCGGAATGGGCTGAAGCTCATGAAGGCATTCATTGAACAAGAATGTACCTTGGGGGTCTAAAAGTTAAAACATTTTTCTTACCCTCTACTATGGTAGGTTTCTTGGAGCAATAAACATAGTCGAAAGACATTTTATTTTAAGATCTAGTTTCCTAGATGTAAAAGTATCTTTAAAAATACTTATAGAAGAAATATGTCAACAGCCTTCTTGCTTACACAAATTATTCTACCTTTTTTGATATAAATTTATAAATCTTTTGGCAGTAAGATAAGAAATATGAAGAAAGGTAGAAACATTAGTTAGCTAAAAGTTTACGCCTTTAAATTAAGTTGTTTCTTCATACAATAGGAACATTTATTTAGACTATATTATGGTTAAGGGAGTCGGAAGAGACTTCTAGGACTTCCCAAGTTCATATAAGCTTATGCAAAGAACTCGCAGGATGTGCCTAAATTTTCTTTAAAATTATATTTTTATTTATATAGGGATAGGAGTTCCTCTTTTTAAGATATTCCTAACCAATTAATAAGTACTTTTGTTGTTGTTGTCTGCTAATTCGCTAATTAGTGAGGGGAGGCACATCGTTTTTCGTCAGCGCAGTGCCTGAAATCACCGCTCCGGTATTAATTGCCCGTAATTTCGGGCGGTGAGTGCAGCAGCCCGCTCTGGAGAGCCCTGAACTTTGGATAATAAAATAAAAACTCCAGTCGCAGTCTCAGGCATTGCGAATTACAAAGTATTTGAGTTCCGCCCCGACTCGAATTTCGTTTGCCTCTTATACCTAATATGTTTTTCGCTTTTAAAGATTTGTTTTGGATTCTTGCTGCTTGAAAGTGACTCATCGCCAGATTTATGAGTGTCGGCATCAGCCCGGGACAATCACCCCTCCGCCTCCTTGGGGCCTAATTTATTGGAACAAGATGAGCTCGTGTTCCCGGGCTGTGGGGTGTGGGCGGGGACGACCTTGACTTTCCCACCGCCAATCGCCAGTTGCCAGCTTCCATTGTAAGCGATTTTTAATTCAGCTCAAAGGTAAACAATGAGGCGCAAAAAATTCAATTCAGAACCGACAATAAGACACTTTGGGGGATTCCGGGGCAGGCAGGGCCTCTGGGTGGGTTGCACGGGATGAGATCGAAATAATAATAAAAATAATAATAATTGTCCGCACTCGCATGAATGTGGGTTTGTGGCCCTCAGCCAGTCGATTAATATTTCTATTGGGAAGCGGAACTGGCGGTTGAAAAACGTCACAGAACATCGTAGACAGGCCCCAAACAAAGAAATCGTTAAACTGATAGACAGAAATTAAACGAAACACATAATACTGGGTTTGAGGCTGATGAGCCACTCGACTATTGTTAAAACTGCAATTAAATGTAATTGAAGATGGGTGCTGCAAAAAATAGAACCTAATCAGGGGCTCTTTGCCGTACGAAATTTGTGCTAATTATGAAAACAATTTGTTGCCAGTTGGTCACGAACAAAATGTTTTATGAGGTACAAATCAGGGCTTAATGAATCCGCAGATATCAGTTTTAAATACCTGTAAAAACTTGATATCAAGAACGTTTCTTCTGGAATAAGTGAGAAGTCCTATACTCGTTTTTTGGTGTGGCCGTATTTATTTTAAGTGATTTTTCTTCTTGAATAAGTGAGAAGCGCACTTCTTATTTATTTGAACGAGCTTACATACACTTTTCAGTGAAGAAGTGCACTTGGTACAGGCAAGTTACATTAATATCAAATCAATCAATTCCCTTATTGTTTGGTAATGGAAGACCCTGGCAGGCCGAGTAACTTGTGGACTTTCGTAGGTTCATAAATCGGTTTTTTGCCCTGGCAAGCGGTTTCCCGTTGTCAGTCGCTCCGTCTCCAGTTCTCGGGCTTAGCGGACTGCGCAAACTTTAATTGAATTTGCAATCAAGCATGAAGTACACACATACTCGCAGGTTTTATCACTCGCAAGCCGGGGAGAGCCCCCTCGCACGCCCCTGACTGCCCGCATGGGGACAGCAGACGGCCCCCATTGTTGTTGGCTGTTTGTTTGCCCAAGCGGCTTCTCATCATTAGCGAATTAGCCGTTAGGCACTTACAGGTAGTTGCCTTCGATTCGGTTAGGGACTCCCAGGCCCACTGCCACCCGCCATAACTAGTCCCCAGAACTACAGAGCACCTCGGAAATTTCCCAACGGGAACACTCGGCCCGGTCGGCATTCTTCCAAGTGAATTCTAATTAAGAGCGTTGTATTGTTTGATTTTCGCACATCGGAGCGGATTTAATCACATCCGATAAGCTAGGAAGTGGAAGGGAAAACGGCCCCACATTTGAGATAAACTACACTTCCAAGTACTTCGCTCAGGGGGTTTATTTCGGGATTATCACAATAAAAATTAAATGCAAATTCATCTTGGGCGAGAAATTCGCACAGCGAGTGCTAAGTGAGTGAGTCATCCGATGCGGACGGGGAGTGGGACTTTGAGATATCAATTCATGGGAACGCATTCGTAATCAGATACCATAGGGTTGCCCGAGGCACTCGTCGGGGACTTCCAACTGTCTTGGGGAAACGGCAATTCTGATGGATTACCTCTCTAAATTAGTGTTAAGGCGTTGCTCCTGCCGTAATACGCTATAAAACATTCAAATGAAGCTGTTATGAACGCCCAAAATCCCCTTAGATCTCAATTAGCCAGGCCATAAATAGCTTGGCGTTTCAGTTGCACCTGTTACATAAGGCCTTGGCACTGCTCGAACGACGCATCCAAGCCATTTGGAGCTGGCTAAAATAGTGAAAATATCAGCTTATGGCAATGATAAATTCGCTGGCGGACAATAGCAACACACACAACGATGATAATCGCTGTTTATAAAAGTGACTAAAGTTAAAGGCCGCGTAATAAACTAAACACAGGCTGACGACACTCGCCGGCTCACTTGGAGTGCCCAACCGAGATTTTACGCCAGCAATAAAACATGTGGAAAGGTGAAACCCGAGCAGGAAGAACTTTCACTATCTGGGGATCGTGATCGACGATTTATGAAACAACGAATCCATTTCAATGCTGTGCCATTCGGACTCCAACGAGGGACACCTGTAATTGATTTCCACCGGTTCTTTGGGCCGCACTGCCGTTATCTCAACAACTTAAGACACATTTTAATTTTCTTGTTTGACTTTATCAAATATTGTTCTTCTGCTACGGGTTCGGGGCGGCTATCTTATCAGGTCTGATTTTAATTAAAGAACTTCTGGCCCATTGCCCTTGTCCACCTTCGCTGATATGAATGGCTAATTACGGGGCTCTTTTTCGGAGGATGACGACAAAGCGATTAGAGCCCCGTCGGTTCAGGGTGCGTTTAGCACCTGGAGCTTATGTGACAGAGGTGGCGACAGTTTACAGCCACCCATGAATCACTTGCGCCCATCTCCATAACAAATCATTAGCAGCCCCGCGCAAAAGATTGTAGATTTCGTCTCACAGACGCGAGGAGATGCGTCTTCTGGGTGACTGTCGGTTGTTGCGCCGCGGGAGTCCGAGAACGGTTAGCAAATACCTCGAGTACAGCTGGAAAACTCTGCAAAACTGGTTATGATTATTTATTCTCGGCATTCCAGTGGCTAATGCGCAAGGCACCCAGGGAGTATTGGGCCAAAGCGGAGGGTTGTCACAGCCTAGGAGATTAGGGAAAACCGGATGCGAAAATCCGCCAAGTCCCACTTCATTAGTTCTTTTATAAAGGTTGTCACACATTTTCAAAATGGTGTTCTTAGATACGAAAAACCTACTAATCTCAGTACACTTCAACCTCAGTACAACATATTAGATTATTTTCAAATTTATTTCTTACTATTTTTGTTTTCGGTAAATCTTGAGTAGTAAATAGATAGTCCTCATACTTGAAGGGCCAATCTAGGGTACTCCATGGTCGAGTCGTCCTCTCCCCTACACTCGTAGTGTACTTTTTCTATTATTCAATGACAATGGCGAATGCTGTAATGTGAATGTAAACCTGGCTCTGACCCGCCTGGCCCCTGAGCTCAGGAACTCAAACTTAAGACGAGATTTAGTACCCAACTCAGAGACTGAGACACCTGCGGGCGGGGCAGGTGGGAGGTGGGAGAAGAAGACACCTGACTGTAGACACTGGTCTGGCTAATCAAACCGCGCCCATAACAAACAAAGTCCATTAATTCAATTGCGATGAGCCCATCAGCGTTTTCACGAGCTACTTACACTGGTCACATGGAAACGGGGTCAGGAACTGTCCTCTTACCAAACAGGTTTATTGTTTTCAAATTAGAAAAGCTTCTAGGGGCCCACCACCCAACTATTTATGCCTCAAAGACAGCTACAAAGTATTTCTTTGTGACCATAAAAAGCCTTGGGTCTTCCGATCTCTCGTCTCTTTACCATATAATAGCCCCGCTCGGTGATAAATTAAAACTGTTTTGCAAAAAGTGAATCTTGCCATTACACCTCGCACATTTCATTAGCGAGAAAAAAGCGGTGGGAAAAGAGAAACCCAAGAGGAGTCGAACCCAGGGCGTTTCGGGTTTTCGCACAGCGGATCTCAGGGCGTACTCGGCAATCAATCAAAACTTTAATAAGCAATTTGCAGAGTCGCCAAAACAAGAAACCAGCCAAGAGACAGCTGGGGAAATTACGGGTAAAATTATAGAATTCGCCGAGACAGAGGAAATGTCAATAAAAAGACCAAAACGCTGCCCCAGCAGTCTCGCTGCAGATGCAACACAAGTTGTTTTGGCCGTAAGCCGTGTAGCCGACTTGTTTCTTTCGGCTGGCCCCTCGAAAAAAGCTCATAAAACTTGGCTGAAAATTCTGGGCGCAATGTATCTGGCGGAACGTGTGCATGTGGCAGCGCACACCAGCGAGCTCGCAGATACCCGCACACGGATACAGATACAAATCCAACCGCTGACGACACTGCGGGCCGAGTACAGAAACTTTTAGCAGCCAGAAAGTAATACAAAAATCAGAAAAAGGTATAAAGATCGCCGCGAGGGGGGCGCAGGGGCAGCGGGGGGAGCCACTTAGAAGCTGTATCTCTGTATCTGTAGAAACCTGGTTCTTACCCAATTTCATTTCGATGCTGCGGCTGCCTCAAATATTTTCGAGCGTTCGCCGGCGAATATTTTCGAGATACCCTTCAAGAGGGTTATATGAAGATTATAGAAAGGGTGCTGGAAAGATGGAGACTTGGAAATGGTTGGAAGATGCAGAATATATATAATATATGTAAACAATAGAGATTGTTTATTCAAAGTTAAGTTTATTTCTTTGAAGTTGAAATAGTAAAAGATTATTTTAAATTTTGGAACCCTTTCCCTGAAGAGCATTTGGTTTTCGGTCTGCCGAAGTCGCCACTTCCCTTCCTGTCGCGTCTTGGATTTCGTTTTATTCTGTTTCTGTAGTTATTTTTCGGTTGAGCTTGAGAAATAAAAATTGATTCTAGAACCTGTTTTTGGCTCGTCGGCCTGGTCTCCTCTCCGGCGCTGCCTGGTGCTGGCCTTTTGAAATATCTTTGGCTTTGTACTTGCTTCGCTGCTGCTGCTGTTTTTAGGCGTTCCTCGGCTCTTGAATCTCGTTTGGGTCTTTTGTCCGGTAGCCAAACAAAAGGCAGCGGAGTGGGCAGGGGGAAACCTTTCTGGGAGGGATCCCAGACCCGAACTACGACCGGGATGGGGCTTTCGTTTTCGTTGGTTCGCCCCTTCCACCTGGTAAGGCACATACTTTGTATAATTTATGCCATCTCTCCCATCTTCTTTTTCGAAAGTTTATCAAAGGCGAAAAGTAAAATTTCCTGGCTTCGATTTGATATACCAGTATTAACTGTGGCTCGCGGGAGAGTCTAGCCTTTGCTTTTATATAATAGTCTTGAACCGACTGCGTCGCAGAGACCTTGAGAGCACTATAAATTAACGTTTAGAAAAATGATGATCGCCTGCTCAAGTAGAAGTGGTAATAATGCGAAAACAATAAGCGAGCGAGGTGTGCAAATTTTTGCCTTGCCAGCACACCCGCCTCAGAGTTGCAAGCTAAATTTATACTGCATTCAGGTAGCACCCATTGTGCACAGAGGCTGCAAGGCGGGGACTTTCGCAGGCCTCTTGGAATGCAAACGAGTGGATGTGGGAACCTCGTGGGTCACGACTCATCTTCGCCAAAATATGATGAATAGCTTGGGCTCTGCGAATTCTATGGCAGCTCGGCGGCTATCATTGTTTGTTTTCGCCCAAAATTTCATTCAGAACTCAAGGCTGCGGTTCGAAAATACGATCAGAGCGATTGCGATCACTTCTGGCCTTGGCAGCCAGCTGTTTGCTGGCAGAAACACGAGCGATCTACTGAGATTGGGCTCGCCTCGTAGTCAAAGTGGGGAATTCTGGCTAAAACAAGGTGTTTAGTTGTTATCGCCCATGATCGTTTCTGGGAAGGTCTTGAGTACGAAAAGCCAATCCTTTAAGGGGAACCTTTTCGCATAGTATCCCTCCTCGCTCGCAGAATTCCGCGCATTCTAGGCCACTCCCCTTTCAAGAACGGGTTACGATTAAGACGTTCTTAATGATCTCGCACAGATCTCCGCCTCCAGCCCCGTGAAATGTGTCAGAAAATGCAAAACCGATCGCTAAACAGCGCAGCCGCAGACCCTAATCGAATTAGCATAGCCAGTGATCGCAGGAGATCGGATCTGAGTCGTGGCAGGTGCCGCAGAAAAAGCCACAAAAACAGTGGAAAACCAGACACACACGCGACAAGTGCACAGCCAGCCGATCAGGTGGAGTAAACCGGTGAATTGACAACAGCAGCCAGCGACTAGCAGCCAAAACTGAAGTAAAGGCAAAGCCTAAACAAAAACGAGAAAAGACCAAGACGCAGAAACCTGCTTGGGACATAGCTGGAATACCGAGTGTCACTTGGCTCGGGTCTTAGGGGGTGTTCACTGTGGGGAGTGCCCGGGCAGCGGGTAGAGAGAGCCCCCGATAAGCGAGAAGCAGAGACAGCGCCGAAATCGCATGCATGTCGCATTCGAAACGGCCTTATGCAATGCGATCCGTAAATCAAAACAATGTTATGTAAGACGCTGCTGGCTGCTGGCTGCTAGTGCACCAAAACAGTTAACAGGGCGGCACATTAGCGGTTCGCAGTAAACGGGTTTTAATTTGGCCCATTCAGTCTATTGATTCAGCTGGGCGCACGGCGCAAATATCTTCAACCTCTTCGTATGCAAAGCGCTTATCAGTGTTGTTTCTTTGCGGTATCTTGGAAGTGCCTATGTTTGTACACTTGTTCCTACGTTCCGAAGCATTTTGCCAGCATTGACAGTGTCGTATTCAAAGCGGGTAGATAGAGGCTTTATGGGTGTTCTAGCTGGAAAAATAGCTTTAGAGTCCTTTAAAATCAAGATATATGCGACTGCAACTTCGAGTCGAAAGCCCCAGTAGCCAGCACTCATGAAAAGATCCATTAGGCTTAGTATGGTAGTCTAAATTTAATTTTGTTAAATAAATAAATGTAACTACCAAGACTTCTTCGGGATTAGTTCTTTCTTAATCACTGCTGACCTAAGAGACTTCTTTATAACAATGGCTGGCACACAGAAGAATCGATCTTTATGAAAAGGTTTTACAACACTTGCTTGGTTTGCTTAAGATTGGCTTTACAACACTTGCTTGGATTTGCTTAAGATTGGTTTTACAACACTTGCTTGGGTTTGCTTAAGATTGGTTTTACAACACTTGCTTGGATTTGCTTAAGATTGGTTTGATTTAACATACAAATTCCAATATTTGCTATTTTTGTTTCTGTAAATTCCCAAAATTTCGTTAATCTAATCTAATCTAATCCCTAGGTTAAAGGCCATAAGGCCTTTCAAGGGGACCCCCGATTTTCTGCCAGTGTGCGCGTTAAGGCTGGTTGCAGCCTCTCCTCCGCCGCCTAATCGCCCCCCTCCCCCTCCCAGGCTAACCGCTTTGCGTGTGTAAATTGTTTATTTAATTTCAGTTATTGAAAACGCTATTTTCATGGCTTTCAATTGGGGGGCTGGCGAGCGAGGTGGACTTTAGCTTGGTCAAATCACGGCAAATGATTCAATGCCGCGCATTTTGCCCATTTATGTTTGGCACGTTGTGGGGCAGGTGTTGTGTCCAGCGGAGCCCATTGGAATTCCGCCCGCATTGCGCCAAGTTCAGTGGCTCCGAAACTGTCTCAAGGCTGCGGAACTCCACCCCCCGACTTACCGCTGGGCAGACCGGAGAATTTCCTTCCAAACGCTGTGTTGGCTGTTGCTCGTGGTGTTGTACAGTGGCACAGGCTGCAGTTTTTGTTGTTGTCGCACACTGCCTTTCGGTGTGCAAGCGCCGTCACCTACACTCGCGCGCTGTGGTTGTGTGGAGCCTTGTTTTTAATGGAGGAGCCGCCGAGCAACGAAACGAAAGCGAAGTACGCGAAAAAGTCACAAAACTCTCGGCGAATAACTGTTGACGGCGAATGGCGTGGGGGAGCGAGAGAGGGCTGTGCGCGGCGCTGCTGCTGCCTTCCTGGTGTGTTTCGCGCGGTTTTACCGCTCGCTGGGATCCGCTGGAACGTTGTTAGCGCTTTCGCGGGCGAATCGTAACTGATTTCGGGCTCTGCGGCCTCAGGTGAGGCCCGACCTCCGGTCGCGCAGCTGGAGTGCAGGTAAGCGCGATCGCCGTCTGTCCAAGTCTATTGCATACTTTTGGGCTGGCGGTTTGGATGCAGACGCAAAATAGGGGGAGGTTCGAGTTCGGTGAAGTCCTCAATTTGTACAAAATCGGAAATATCTCTTCCTGACGCCTTCCTTACACATTTTAGCGAAGGACCCTCCTCCTCCTCACCCATCGAGGTAAGGGTACAACTCTTGCTTGTCGGTGGAGGCCAGACCTAAACTAATATTGTTTTTATTTTATATTGTTATAGCTTCAACTGATCCCTTACCTACTTGTTTTTTTTTGTTCTCTTACGACTTTTAAAACTGTACAAAAACCATCATATTTAATTTAAATTTTAATGAGTAATACTTTCAGGATAAAATACTTTCAATAAATATAAAAAACCGGTATTTTGGTATCAGAAACAGGAAAAATGTTGCAGCAACATGCTGCGTAACGCGTATATAAATTTTGCTTGCATACTTTTTGGCTGCGTAAGCGGTGCGATCACCACTGTGGTGAGTTCAATTTCAAAAGTTTGCTGCTATTTGTCGAAATTATCGTAATTTTAATGTATTTCAAAGCGACTATGATAAATAATCAAAAGTAAATTCGAAATTTAAAAGGTTTTCGAGCTACAACTAAACTAAACTAACTAGTTGAATTACTTAGAACCTTCTTTTAAGTTGAAAATAATCACAATTCGTTTATGCCTGTTAAAAGTTGTATGACATTTCTTTTTAACCCACCGCCCGAACATTTCCGAAATGTGCCTGCGAACATCGAAGTGCATTATTTTGGCTGTCGTACGCTCGCTTTCGCTCTTAAGCACGTTGTTTCCGTAACACCCTTATTCCATTGTCTTCGCTTTCGAGCCGCCTTAATACCCATTGTCCGTCCCTTATCAGCAGTGTCCACCGATGTTTCCAGGCCAGTGCCCCGCCTGTATGGAAATCAATCGCGAGCGAAGGGGACTCTGGGCACTGCATATCCCTCTTCTGGCCCCGGTGCAAGAGCAGTCCGCTGCCAGCTCCTAACGAACTCCCCGACACCGAAGTGGAGCCCTGCTAGCACCAAGCAGAGCGAATCTCAGCTGTTGATCTAGCAATCGGAGTGGGTGGTGGCGCTGGGCGCCAGTGCTCCATCAGCTGTGGCCTATGGACACGTGGTCAGCTGTACTTCTGAGCCCGCTCTGACAGCTGACAACTGTCATTTTCGGCTGCCTCGCCTGACGTGTGCTCATGGAATTTATTTAATTTCCGCCCGGCCATTCAGGTAAATTGACTTTCGCCGCCCCTCGCCCACTCCTCACTACTCCCCACGTGTGTGGGCGACAAACAAAGCCGTGTGGCAATGCAAATTTGGCCCGATCTTTAGATAAACATTGCCATGGAAAGGCGAGGAGAACCCTGCAGGCGGAAAAATGAGTTGTCAAAAAGCAGTGTACCATAATTACGTTCTTAATTCAAATAGTGTTTAGAGAACAAACTCTGTTCAAAATATGTGTATACAACAAATATTGTAAGTACCTTACTATTTACTTCTTAATATAATATATAAGCTGGCACAATTTTCCCCAGTGTAATATTCCGTTTTCGGGACTCCGAGGCGACATTCGCTGCCCTTATCGTTTTAATTAGTTTTTGAAAAAGTTGGGCCCAGAACCCTGGGAGGGGCGGTTGGCAAACAGAACTACGGGTAGTACGGCAATTATGGGATTGCTAATAAGTTGGAGCGGGCCACTTGGAGCGGGCCGTTGCACTTAAAGCGCAACTCCTCTACATTTAATTAGGGCCGAGCGCAGGGCGCCACCTGCTATGCTTCTCGATTTCGCTGTTTATCTCCGTCGATTTGCATGAATATTTATGGCAAATGGGCAAATGGTGCGGCATTAAATGCAGCGCCCGGAAAACGTCGTGGGATTAGGCAACAAATTTATATGCACGGAAGGCGAAATCAACAAAAGCAGGAAAGAAGGTGCCAGTGCAGGCCCAGGAGCCAAGGCTGGGCTGTCGAGGATTTTGGCAAAACTTTTCGGGCAGCTGCAGTAAAAAAGTTTCCCTAATCCCACGGGGGTTTGCGTAATAAATGATTTAAATTGCATTCGCAATGAGGAGATGCTTCCAGATATGCAGGAGAAACCCTGAAGTATCCAGAGGTTCCCAAACCCCTCCGATAACCCAGTGAAAAGTCCCCTTATCTTTCGTCGAATTCGACCGAACGGAACTCGAGTGAACTTTTGAAACCCCAAACCGTGCAAAAATCGTTCAATCTTCTTGGGCGAGCGACCAGGCGGTAAGGAAAGCCAGCAGGCCGGCGGAACCGATTCAATTCAACGCTCTCGAGCGAAACCCGCCTGGCCATACACACCTATATATGTACCCATGCGGGCTCTCCCGGTGAATCGTGTGCGAACTCACCCCATCTGTCTGTCGCTCTCGGGGCGGGGCAGGGGCGATCGTGCGGGCGTGTAGCCAGCGAGCGAGCGGTACGCCGCCTGCCGCCTGCCGCCTGCCGCCGCTTCTGGTCGCCTGGTGGGCACATGGATCACTTTATCGATTTTACGAAGAAGCGAATCGATTTTTTTTTGGGTTTGTGATCTCAGAATCGGAATCACTCCGCCAGATGATCGTGGCGCATGTTTTCGGAGCAAAAAACGGGCGAGACTGTGGATACAGACGATCGCTAAATGGTAGTGGTTGAATAATATCATGTGAGTACTGATCGCTCAGAGAAAAAAAAAGAAAAAAGTGTACTGGAGATGCCGGGGATTGAACCCGGGGCCTCTCACATGCAAAGCGAGCGCTCTACCACTGAGCTACATCCCCCATGTGCAACGGGCGGGCCAAGTGCCTATTCGAAGCGAGCGAGTGGTGGATGAAAGCGACGGACGGCGACTCAGCGTTAGTATGTTAAAAGTATGGTTTAGTAGAGAAAAATAAGGTGAAAAGATAAGTTTAGTTGCTTTTGCCTTGCAAACTTATGGAGTAATGCAGACCTTTTCATGCGGCAATGAGAAACAAGCAATGTTTCACAGCAGAACAGCCACTGTTGGTGGAATGAAACAGATGGAAACACATTTAATAGTTAGTTTCTGGTCTTAGTAGAGAGCTACAACTAAAAACTAATTATAAAGCTTTTAAATATGTGTTAGCCAACTAAACAACTTAAAGATGTGTCAAGGCAGATAAACAACCTAAATTATACAGAAAACGTTTGTACATTCTTCACTTATGCCAGGAATATTTCCTATTTATAATAACCAGTTGATTCCCAGGACTAACGCAACCCCCTTATCCTTTTCGTCCTGTTACCTGGTCCTCCTATCGCTCTTCCCTGCCGCCAGTGCAAAATGCATCTTGGTCCGGCAGTTCCGCAAGGGGGATGTAGCTCAGTGGTAGAGCGCTCGCTTTGCATGTGAGAGGCCCCGGGTTCAATCCCCGGCATCTCCAGTACTTTTTTCCTTTTTATATGTTCATGTGTTTTATATTTTTCGGCTCTCTAAGTGCGTTTAGAGCTGGCTTTGCCTGCTGTGTGTGGGCCCTGGCCAGGCACTTGATTTATGCGCAACGAGGCGGCCATAATGAATTATTTATGCCGATTTACGGCTGCCAGGCAGTCTGCATGTCAATTGGCAGAACCTCACTACACGGTAGTGGAGGAGATCGAGGCGGAGGCCAAAACTTGGCCGGTGTTTGACTTTTGGCAGCGTTCAAGCCCAATTCGAAGCCGCAGTGCAGTCAAGTGGTTAAAGTGTGTATGCCCAGAGTGCTGGGAAAGGAAATTGGCTTGTTCTCACTTTAGAACATTTGCTCACTGGAAATTAAAATTAAATTTTGCATGAGCCAGGGCACAGCTCAAATATTGGCCAGGCCCGGACAGGCAATTGATTTTGTTGCGGTCGAAGGGGGAAGGATTCTCAAGATCTTGACACGTTCCTTGGAGCCACACCTCCGCCTTGGCCCATCAATTAGCCAGTTGCACATGGTGAAAATTAAAAGTACCAAATCCGAGGTGGGAGATGCCAAATGCTAAATCAGAAATGCCAAATCCCAGCGCCCAGGCACAGTCGCATAAATAAGATTATGCCAGGTCTCGTGTTGGATTGAAATTAATTACCATAACGACGTCTGCTCGTGTCAGTGTGTGGGATTTATTTGCCGGCAATAAATATTTTATAACCGAGCCCAAGTGTGCCGGGCCCTGATGGACTTGAAGGCATAATTTGAATCTGAATAAAAGAAAATCCAAATCGAAATTGTCACACAGAATTTATGTAATTGCATAAACACCGCAAGGACACTCGCACACACGTGCTTTTCTACGGAGTGTCCTGTCTCGAAAGGCCTCGCCTCGGCCGCCTTTGGTCCTGCCCTGCTGCTAAATAATTGAGGCAACAAACTAAACAAATGACATAGCCTCAATTTCGTGACGGGCTGCAAGGGCTGCGAGGGGTGCGGTGTGCAATCTACTTAGGTTTTCCTCCGGAAAAGCACTGGTTGTACTTGTGCGGTGTACTCAACTTATCGATTTCATGCGGGAGTCTTACCCCTGCTTAAAGTCATTTTAAAGTATCTAACTGGTTAAGGGACGGACATGTTAAACTGGGTTTAAGGTTTAAACTGCGAACTAACCATTAGTTTTAATTACTGCAGAGAAAATGCTTCAACCTTAGACCAAATGAAGAAGTTTCCATGATTTATTTAGAAAAAGGTTTTCTTTTAACCTTTTTTTGGCTGCCTAATATTAATTCAGAGCATACTTTTGGGCATGCAAAAGATTGTTTTACAATCGTGATCCAAACACCAGATTCATTAGATCCGTTAGTTTCTTCTCTGTTCTTCAGGGAAACGTTCAATCTGCCACACTGAGGCCCAACCACACCTGGGGTAATACGTAAATGCGCCCAGTTCTATTATGGCTCCCGCCCTCCTCTGCTACTTAAGGTAATCGCATGACCCGCACCCTTTCCCAGGCAGCTTCGTAATTAGGAAACCGAATGCCGGGCGTCGATAAGAAATTGAAAATGCAGTGGCAGGCCTTCGAAGCCACAGACCTAAGGCCCTAAGACCCGGCTTAATCACATTAAATGGTCATTTGAAATTCTCTTTCTCGCATGTATCGCCGGCATCCTGAATGCCAGTATCATCATCATCGTCATTATCGGCAGGACGAGTATCAATGTCCTGGCTTTTTGCGAAAGTGAAAAACCAATGAATATTTCCGGTGTGCGGGGCGGGTGGGTGGTGTCGGACAGCGAAGGCGGCCAAAGGACATCTGCTCCTGCCGCCTTCCGCCTGCCTGAGTGCGTATGTGTGTGCGGTAAATTAATAATGCATTCGATATCGAAGCCACTTTGCATTCAGATTCAATTGTGCATGCGTGCAAATTCAATTCCCCAAAGCCCAAGAGCATAAACTAAATTATATTGCTGCAAATTTAAATGCGAAACTATTTTCGATGTCGGGGACTGGGGCACATGACAATTGCAATTGCAAGTGTCAAAAAAGGAAGCGGCAGGGCCTAAGCCACCCCTTCCTGCCCCACCGCACCCATAAATACAGCCGGCACAACCCCAACCCACGACACAATCACGTTTCAATTAACAGCCATGGCCCGCACTGTACTGGCCACTCGGCGCTGGCCGTATTCGTATGTAAAACACGCACGCAACGGCTGCTCATCGGGCAGGGCTTAATGGCCAGAGTCCTGGACATCATAATTCCGGCCGCAATTCCCAAACACCGCAAACACATAGGGGAAAAGGGGGGCCTCGGTGCAGGGTTGGTGCAGGGTGGGAAGGGGTTCGGAAGGGGTTACTGGTGGACAGCCTGGGTCAGCAGTTGCAGTCGACCGGCCAAAGTTCTATGGGGCGCATGAACTAATTACGTTAATATGCGACAACGTTTTCACAGGCGAAAAACGTCGGCTGCACTGCGGGCGCTCTACACTCAGCGAAAGCGGCTGCTTAAATCGGCAACTAGTCTTTATGCAATAATAAACTCTATTTTAATCTATCTACTCAATACTATTTTCTTATACTGGTTATCAGAAGGTACACCTTAGAGATCACTGTAGCATACCTCCCCAAAAAGCTGTTCTTTGAAACCGTAAATACATTTTCCATTACTCTCTTAACAACTTGGCCAAGTGTATAATTAGGGGCAGGGGTTGGGTGGTGGCGCATGTTCGATTGGATAACCCGGGGTGGTGCAAAAGAGTGAGGAACAAACTGGAGGCACTCGAGGTATGCTCGATTGGTTTTCGAAGGCAGCATTGCCAGAACCTGGCGAGCTATCCAAGGCGAGCCAGGCTCCAGGAATGGTATTCCCCGAAAACAGAGCCATTACGAGGCTAACAAGTGACTGCTGTGCATCAACTGTCAGTGGGGAGCGACCGCCACAAAGCCCCCGTCCGCTGGAGAAACTGCAACTGTTTGGATGCCGGCTATTAAGAATGCCAACACAACGGACCCGGATGAGCGGACGTGGACCAGTTGCGTACGTGTTGAACGTCGGTTATCATACCTGCTGTAGAGCACACTAAGCCCGCCGGCATTACCCAGCTCCGATCCCAGCCCCACGGCTATAAGGCCGTTCGGCCACATAGCCAACCCATCCCTGCGACCGCCGCCCGCCGCCCACCGCCCACCGCCCACCGACCCCCGCGTGTGTGCATTCATAAATAAGACATCCAACGAGGCAGCCTCAGCAGGGAGCACAGCTCCAGCCCGACCTGTCCATCCAGGTTAACAGGGGGCTTATATATGCACCCCCAGCCACAGGCACTGCGAAAAATATGATATTAATTATAAGCGAGCTAATAAGATAGCTTATTATAGGAGTTCAGGAACTCTATTTAAGATTCTGCTTACTATTCTTTTATCCGACTACTAAAAGGTTGGCATTCTTATGGAAAAATACGTACGTATACCAAAAACACGAATTCTTGAGAAACGGCTGACCCAATAAAGAGGATTCTTTGATCCTTATAAATATGTACATAAGACGCTCTTCTTAAAAATACATTTTAGTGGTCAGTTGCCGATTGCTACGACTATACATTGTTCTTATGCTCAGTAAAATGATCAAAACTTACGAACTCAACCCAAGCAATCCATCCTGATAGTGAAAGAAATTCCCTCAGTGGACTTCTCCCTTGGCGCACACACATTCGATCACTCGCTCACGTGCGCACCGAAAGTCCTGCGGCCCCATCTCGTGTGCAAAAAGGACCAGTGGCAGGACGGGAAGTGGACAGATGGACGCTGCTCCTGCTGTTGACAGTGCCTGCTGTCATTCATTCATTAATGCATTTTCCTGATTTTCACTCATTTAACTCTATAGATTTTTCATTTTGCCTATTACGAGCCAGGACACCAGGACACCAGGACACCAGGACACCAGGGTCAGCTTCTGGACGGGAAATAGAAACGGGACGGGATGGGGACGGGGACGGGGCTCTCGCATGTCCTGGCCTCTTTGGCCTGACCTGTTGGTTTTGTCCTGGCCCCGGGAGCCATGCTTCATTTACTTTGTTGTCGGTGGCCATTAGTTTTGACGCACTTTGGACCAGGTCTCCACCTGATGCCCACTGGGGTGCTGCTGGTGATGGCGATGTGGGAACGGGGGATGGGAGCGAGCATGTTTCCCCGCCCGGAGGCACAATCCCGGCCGGCATTGTGGGGTTAAGTGGGCTGTGCAGGGGATGAGCATAATGGATTGACAGGCTTCGTTAGCAGGACCCAAGCTGGGGTCAATCAAATCGCAGGCAAACTTTCGAATATATCAATGTAAATCAGCAATCGATTGCGGATGCACAGCGTAATCGGTAGAAAGTAAACGTATTTCCTGGAAAGTTTATCTAATCATTTCGGAATGGAAAAGGGTCGGAAACTAAGTCGAGGCCGGGAGTTTTTTTTTTACTTTCTCTTTTAAGTGGTATTATGCAGATACATTTTGAGTATTTTACTGATTTAAAATTGTTATTAATAAAAAAGTGGTTGAACTAAATTGCTTACTTACATTTTTCGAGTTGTAAACAAAATATCTTCTTTAAATCCAGCTGAATATTTTCTATCTTATGTTTCATTGTGGGATTTTGTGGATGCAGTTTTAGACAATTTCCTACCTGTTACCTTTGTTGGTATAAGGAGTTTACTGGATTGAAAATCCTATATTTAAGTAGAGCAGTAAATAAATATACTAGCTTGCATTTCGATAAGGTCCTTCGATTACAATTTAAACCCATCAATCCAAAGGCAAGCAAATCCAGATGAAGTTCCATCACCGCAACATTCCCGCTCCCCATTCTTCGACGCCCCATTTTACCCCCAGCCCTCTCCCGATGTCCTGTGCCTGATGTCCACCTGGCTCAAGTGTCGCTTTTTTGTAGCCTTCCTTGGGCAAACACAGACGACACTTCTTCAGCTTCAGCTGCGTTTTATCTGCTTCCCGATTTTCCGAGCGTTTAGGCAACAATAACAGCGATGGCTGTAAGAGCAGGGCGAGCAAACAAAAATCCTTACTGAAGCCCGGGTTCCAAAGAGATGACAGACAATAATTAAAATACTAAAATACAAATGAGGGATACAAAAAAATATTAAATCAATATTTAATCCAATGAATAAGTCACACTTAAATAGGATAATTTTTTAAAAGAGACACTTAAATATGTAATTCTAATATTTTACTTTGATATTGCGGCTAGCTACAGTCTCGAATTTGTCTGGAAAATAGCTCCCTTGGTCAGCTCTGCCTGGTTCAGCCTGGCGCCCGCCGCCCACCTCCCACTTTCACCTTTCTCCGCCGCTGTCCGCACTAAATGACGCTCGAGGGCAACGACAAGGACTCGGCGCTGGCGACTCTGCCGGCGTCGAGAAGTCAAAAGGCCACGACTTGGTCTAAACTGACTTTGGCTTTTCAGGTATAATTAATCTTGTTTAGCTCTTGTTGTTGCCCGACTGCTCGACTGCTCGGCCCTCTGACTGTCTGTCTGCCCTTCAGTCTGTCACCCTGGGCTCCTGTTTGTTTGTCTTTTCGTTCGGCCAGCTCCTTGAACAGGACATCCCCCAGTCACCGGGGGAACAGACCCACCGTAACCCTCGTAATGTATTTAGAACGAGTTTAATTTGCTCGCCAGCACATTTTTCTCCTTCACAAGAGAGTCCTGGCCAGGTTAACTATTAATTTTCGGCCCTGAGCAAGATTAACGAGTGCATGATTGCCTCAAATTGTCTAGGAAAGCGGGCGGATCGGAACCGGGGAGGCGATAGTGGGTGGTGAAAGTGTCGCTGGGCGGTGGCTTAATGCCCGAATTCATGGCATACTTCAAGGCGCTGCCGGCGACCCTAGACCAAAATTTATTTTCGTCCACTGCAATTTTGTCGCCATTTTCGAGTTGGTTTTTATTTTGTTTTCTCGCCTGCCCTCGCCCTGGGTTAAGGGTATGGGTAGGAGGTCCTTTCGCCTCCTTATTTCGCCACCGAAACTTCTTCAGCCTTTTTTCATTTTCAGTTCCTTTTCCTTCGACCCGCTGGGCGCTGGTAATTAATTTTGTTGCATGTCACAGCTGCTCGGTGAATTTATTTTGTTTACAGTTTAGCCAGATAATTGCAATCAGTTTGCTTTGCGCAGTTTGGAAATCGCTTTATCAAATAATTATAATTGCTTAAATTAGCTGCGATTTAATGTCGGTTTATGTTGCCCAGTAATTATTTTAAATGGTAGTTTATAAATAAATCAAGAAATAAACATAAATTAGAACAGTTTGAATAAAGCTGTTTTTAGTTTACTTTGCAATTAGCAAGAATTTTCACAATTTTTAGTTCGCATATGTTAATAACCTACAATGTATATTATAACTAACTATAACAACAGGAATAAGTAATAAAAATTCTTCAAATCACTAAAAATAACTGCTTGCCGATACGGTTTGAAATCATTTTGACCAATCACTCGGGAATACTTCACCTGTTTCGGGCTTACAGATACATTCAGCAGAATTCCGAACCAAATGGAAAACCGTAAAATTGTAGAAGCATCTCGCATTGATTTTGCAAATCCGTAAACCCGACCAGGAGACCCTCTCAACCTCTCGAAACGAAGCCCGGCAAAAATTGCTTTCCTCTCGTTGGCTTTGTCTTCTGTCCAGAAATTCTGCTCGTTTTCGCATTTCTTGCTGGCTGTTAAGTAAAATGTTTTCATTGTATTTGAAATGCTGCCAGGAGCAGAGGAGCAGGGGCAGGAGCAGGGAAGGATTGGCTACACTATGTTGTTTGTTATTGCAACAAAGCTGAATGTGTTTTTGCAGTTGACACCTGAAATGCAAACACATTTGCCACAGCCGCTGAACAGGATCAGCATCGGAATAATTCTGGGGACCAGGATGGGATGGGTGGGGGCTATAGGGATGCCACGAGGACGGGCGGAGGGATGCAGATTACAGAAATGCAGATGCACCAGCTGCTGCTTATGGATGCCACTCGATGCGAGCGTGTGTGTGCGGCTGACAAGCTGCAGTTGTTGCACACGAAAGAGTTCGAAAGGCAAAAGTCTTGTTTTCATTTTCCAGCTACACGAGAAAGTCGAGCCAGCGCTTGACTCTCTTGAACTTGCCGCCGGAGGTCACCGCCAGTTGACCCAGTCTGGCTCGAAATTATTTCCAATACTTGGCAGTCCACTCCGCCTTTTTCGGGGGCTTCTCAGCCTAGACGAGCCTACAAATTAAGAACTAAATTAATTTATTTATTAAAGGTATTAAGGGAGGGAAGATTTCCCAGTGCCAAACCAAGAAACACAGAACAAATAGATTTTTGTTACTCCTTAACTTCTTCTTAACCTTAACCTGACATTGAGAAATCAGCTCAACACGAATTTTCGATTTTAAACTCTGACTTTTTCCTGATGAAATGACGTCCTTCTCTGGGACAGAGGTAAACCTCCTGCTTGATCCCGTGCTGCCATTATTGACCTCTGCTCCCGCTGACAGCCTTCGACCGCATTTGCATTAAGTGCCGCTTAACACGGAATCTCAATACTTTATGCAAAGTACTGTCCTCCGCCTCCAATGCAACTCAGGTCCTTTGGCGTTGCCGAAATGTTGGTCCTGCTGCTACTGCAGGGTTTCAATAACTCCGGGCGAAGTCTGCGCGGAGCCCATGAATCACTTTGAGTCCTCGTGCGGCTCGGATTGACTGTCAACGGGATTCGGTTGCATTGCCTCCGCCTGGGGCTGTGGGCATATGGTTGCTCCCGCCCCTGGACTTGCCCTTATGCAAAACACCCCGTCCTTGCCCACGATTCCCCTTGGAGATGGAAAGATATAAAATAACTATTGACAGGGGTGGCATAGTGTATGGAATCCTCAATGATTATAAAAGTATCAGCTATGCTTCATCTAAACAACGTTTTCAATAAATACCTAAAGATTATTTGTAAGTCATGCAAAGGTAACTTTGCCGTAATCTTCCTTCGAATACCGTTTTCCATTGCTCCGCGTGACCTTTCAACTTCGCTCCATTGTGGCTGAAAACGCATTTGTGCATTTCGGCGATTGCCTAATGCAGCGTTGCATAATTTCAGCAAAAATCAAATATTTGAGCGCGAATCTTTTGTGCACCATCTAACCTTTCGGGCATCCGCCCCTGAGCCCCATCCAGCCCCATTACCATCCCCGTCGCCGGATCCCTGGCTCTTTCCCCGGTTTTTGGTCGAAACCAAAGCGGTGAAGCAAACGTCTGAAGGGCAAACAAACTTTTTGCCAGCGCCAGTTAATTTAGTCAATTCAGCTCCGCCCGGCGAAAAAGTAAGGAAAATGAGGGACTTGCATAGCGAGTGCATTACGTTTCATTTGATTCAGCTGGCGAATCCGTGTGCGACGCGATGGCCGTGCGAAAAATGCACAAAATCAACAGAAAATTTCCCCAACCCGCCAGCGCTTTCCGATTTAATTTCCGTGGCTGCAGTTTGCCATTGAAAACGGCAGTTTGGCCCCCAATTAGTTGGATGTTATGTATTTATATCGCAGGGCGGTTCGGTTTAAGTTTCGGCAATTAGGGGTGGATGTGCCGGAGTCTGGCGCTGTATCTAAAAGTCCGCTGGGACAGCTGGCTGCAAACAAATGGCCCGGCAAATTTCGGGCACTAAATCAGTGCAATTCCGTATCACACCACATTACTCACAGGTAGCTTGTTTATTCGCAATGCATTTTTGTTTACATAGGATGCCTATCGGGCCCCCACCCTATGTGTGCTCTTTTATGTACCTGCATCCGGCCTCTGCAATTTTGCTAAGCAAACTTTATGTCCACCTTCTGCTGCCACCCCTGCCCACACCAAAGGCCATATTTCTAGTTCCCTGGCAAAAAGGTAAGAAGCGAAAAAGAGGAGCCAAGGAGCAGGAATGCAAATTTATGGTCAGACAAAGTTGTGTAGACGATGCAAGCGGTGGCAGCAATTATATATTGCAGAGGGGGCTTCGAGGGGGTCCTGTAGGGGGCGGGCCAAAAGTAAAAGTGCCCCGAGGTGCAGTATAAAAATGATTAAATTTCCCCGGTGGAAAAATGTTCCAACCATTCTCGAATGCTTGCGATTATAATGGTATTTTTAAAGAAATTTTCTAATTTATTGCAGCAGATTAGGGGTAACATTTTCGTTTGTTTCTGCATATTATTTGGCAAAACTTCTGCGATTATGGAACCAAGTCTGAGAGGATTTTCTCATTTAATTTAGCAGAATCAAATATAATTGACTGTTTTTAGGTAATATTATAAGTGGTATTTAAAAAGATCATTTTTTTGCAATTAATTTAAAAAATACTTTACATCTAAATTTGTTTCCTATGCACTTAGGCAACCCTTGAGCCCAGCGGTTAGGCTTTCGCCTAATGAGCCCGGCAATAAACCTGCACCCTGAGCCCACCCATTCACTTATTTATGTGTATAACTTTAGTGCAACTTATTAAGTAAAGTGGTCGAGCTCAATCCGAACTATAAGCTCTATCAAAAAGTTGTAAAAGCCGCTCTAATATCGAGCACCTTGAGGGACTTTCGCAGAGGGGAGCCAAGATTTACTTAGGCAACATTTCAATTAGGAGCACATTTTTGTGCTGATCAATAGAAAAGTTTTGTCGGCCGCAAAACAATGGAGCCACAAGGCCGCAAAAACTGCAGGCGCTTGAAGCAAAAAACCAGACTCAATTTATGCTGTAGTTCCCCCTCCTTGAAATCTGTCCCTGTTATGCAAGAGTCAACCGTTTTGAGAGCCCATACCTGGCGAGTAAGTTACGCACCTCCTTCGCCCCACCTCCACTTCCGCTTCCGCCTAGGCCCTGCTCCAGATCCAGATCCACTTCCGCCCCCTCGGGCACAAGTTAATGCGTCCTTATAGGCAATAAAATTTAAGTTTCTCGACTCCTGGTTAAATTTTTCATGAGCTCCCCTGCTCCTGGCAATAAGTTTGTGCTACCAAAAAAGTTTCCCCTAAAACTTAACGAAATTTAGTGGCGCCTGGGAAGTCGGACCCAGAGCAGTGGAAGTCGTGGTGGTGGTCGAGATCCTGGCCATTGCCCCAAACTTGTTGTTCCTGTTAATTGAAGCGTTTGGTTAGTGCAGAAATGAAGTTGCGGTGGTCCCGGCCACTTGGGCACTTTTACTTCCCATTTTGCCTGGGTGTTGTGCCTGTTGAAACATAATTACCAGTTCATTTTTATTAAGCAGCCATGAAAAGCGTCTGCAGTGGCAGATAAGGATGGATTATGCGGGGCAAGTTTGAGGGGCTTATCTCAAGATGACTGCGAAGTTTTGGAGCCTTAGATTGTTATTCGTTGCTAGGCAATGTGTGCTCTTTCTTCGAATGAAATCTAAACAATTTTAATTTTTACTCCAAGGGTTTAAAAAATCTTGACTAAAAGGAACGCTATCGTTAAGGAAGCCCACTATTAGAACCCCATCACTGCGAGTGCGAGAGAGATGAAGACATGCATGTTGCAAATCGGCTGTTTCCGAGACGGTCTACTTTACTTGTTTATAGCTTTTAAGCGAATGTTTTGATTTAAAAAATGTTTGGCTTGTAGATGGGTAATGATTATCAAAATAAAATCTCGTTTATACTTTTACAATAAATTACAGTTTGTAAAAATTTACAAGATATTTCATTACTTCAGTAAGCATACTTTGCGTTATTTTTCCTTTCGTTAGAAAATAACAGAAAGTTGTTCTAAGTGAATTAAATCCAACAATCTGTTAGCCCACAGCTGTTGGTCCCCATTATCCATCGCCTTAGTATTCTTAGCCTGTGGGGAAGGAACCCTTTAAATTATTACTAATTCCCCCAAGGACGTTTACTGGCACGTAAATTGCTCAACAACAAGTGGGGAACCCGAGGGAAGGGGAAGGGAAAAGAGGGATTGTTGTCGTGTGTTCCGTATCCCGGATCCATTGGCCTGCAGGTGTACGTGCTGTGTAAATATTTTTCTTGACACTATTAAATTTTACTAAAAACAAACAAACGGATCTCACACGCGCACCCGCGCTGGCTGGAGCAATTTTTAATTAACGTGATTAAGTTAATTTAATGAGCTTTCTCCTGCTGCCCTTAAACTCACTTTAAGCGTCAATTAAATTTTCATGTCCTGGCTGTCTGGGTGTGCGGGTGTATGTGGCAAGGACAACGTCAGCGACAACGAGACGTAAACATAAACGCCACGTTACGTGTTATGTACGACGGGAAATGATTTTTACGATGCCCAGCAGCAGCAGCAGCAGCAGCAGCGCACCACATGTCTCATCAACGTCAGCTAGCCAACCTCCAAGCTCCCGCCTCCCACCTCCAAGGATCCAGACCCGCCACCCACTTTCCTGGGAGGGAAGGGTTCGAAGCTCACTGACAGGCAGGACACTTTGGAGCGGCATTATCATTAACATCATGCGAAAGTGCCCTGCGCCCATATATCCAAGCACTCTCGTGCGCTCCCATATCGCACACACATTGTCAATGGCCGCCTGATAAGGGGCGTGCCGGTGGGTGGTCGTGGGTGGGGTGGGCTCCTGATAATAAAGCAATTTCTGTGTTAATTTGTATGCCATGACCGTGTAACCCCACTCGCCCTAATGGATGTTCTCCGGGCCGATAGTGCGGCCAATTGGAGCCACCGATATGGGGGATAATCCCCAGGGAGTGCCAGATAGCAGCCGGCAAAACGGGTGGCAGGTGCTAGCTCCAAAATATGCACATCCTGTCGGAATTTAAATAATTGCATACTTTGTGGCGACCAACTGCGGCGAATGTTAAAGAAAGTAGGTGTGGAGGCCATAACTTGGGATTTCTACACTGATAAAAATGGATTAGAAATGATTTTGTTGCCTGATAAATTCTGCATCGTTTTGAACTTGCAATTTGCAGTATCAACTGGAATCATAAAGGAATTAATTATTGATGCTAACACTTTCTGCTTGTACCCTTATTTGTATTTAGTAATCAGAGCGTGTTCGTTTATGAACTTAAGGCTTTCTTCTTTTAAACTTACCCTTCCCCAATCTTCAAAACCAAGAAGAATTTCCCTTTCAGCACCTTGGAGCACATCGAGTACTAATCTCGGGCCATTTCTCAGCACTGTGGCACTATCAACTCGACCATTTTCACCTTTTTCGATATCAATAATCCGCAGCCATTAATTACACTTAGGTTGTTAGGAATAAAGGATGGGCGGGAGTTGGTTGGCCAAGTGAGTGGTGGCTGGGGGGCAATATTTTGTGTCCGCTGCCAACTAATTGCAACAGTTACGACGCCATATGGCCACCAAGTCATCGAGGGGCCACCAAGGGGAGTGGGGGTCCCCGAAGGACCCTCGCAGATGCCATTTTCTCCGTTTTTCTCCTTGCCAGGCGATGCGCGTCGGTGTGTGAAATAGACAACTTACGTGCCATTCCATACGCACGTGTGTGTGAGCGGGCAGGAGGGGTGGGGAAAGCCAAGTTGCAAGGAAAAATGCAGAGGAAAATTGCAGGCAGTGGCAAAGTTTCTTTGCCCCCGTGCCCCCACACTTTTTTCACTTTTTGCACATTTTTCACTGCCATGTGCCAGGTTCATGTCGCTCGCTTTTCCCCTTGCCTCCTGGTTTTCCTCTATTTTTCCTACTTTTCTTTTTGGCTTTCCCGCACTGGCACTTGGGGAATTTACGTGTGCATGCATACGCTTAGTTTTCCGCTGCCCCCGCGGAAAGGGAAAGCAAATTCGAGCCAAGTTCCCTTTGTCGACTTGGCCTCCTTTTGTTTGATGGCTCTGCGGTTGAGCAGAAATGATGCATCTGGGATGTGAGCAGTTTTGTATCTATGTATCTGCGTATGAGTTCCTCTCGACTCGCACAGCCCCCTAATGAGAGATACTCCGAAATTTCCCCAAAGAAAAAGGTCCATTCTTTTGTAATTTATTTTTGTGTTTTATTGTATTTCATTGTTTGTTGTTCATTGATGTTGGTTTGTTGTTTTCATGTTTGTTTTTAATTTTTTCCCATTTACTGCTAAATAACTTTAAATGTTGTATTTCTTTATCAATATAATTTCATTCTTCATCGACTTTCTCTCTTGCCAGCTTCTTATTCACTTTCTTCGTTATTCTCTCTTCACTTTCTTCTGCTCGTTGATGCTGTTGCACTGTCGCAAGATTTGTTTTTGCTTTGCTTTGCCTTCGTGGTTCGTTCTTTACATGAATAATAACTAAATTTGTTTCATTATAATAATAAATATCATAATAATAATAATAGGTAATAATGATTTGTTTATTAAATATTTTTAAAAAATTTTCATTTTTTTGGGTTGTTTTTATTTTATTTTAGGAGTATATGTAATTATCATTCGTCAGAGTCGTTGCCCGAAACTGGTTCCCCTTCGCTCAGTTTTACTTTGTGAATTTCTTCCTGCCAAAACTCCGTACCTTAGATCTATTATTCCAATTCATCTTTACTTGTATATGTGTATAGTTAAGTTGTATATACTAGTTCTTTAATGTATATTTAATATATGTTTAATACAATGTATATTTATAAAAATAAAACAAACTACAAAAATATATATGAACACAAAAATAAACAACGAACAACAATTACTCCGTCAGCTTCTTCTCTTCCGCGAATATCACAAAACAAAAAACCGTAAAGTAGAAAAAATAATAGGGGAACTTAACTCAATTGCAAACAATACAGAGATATAGTTAGATGGGGACAGTGGGGTGGGCAGAGGTGGGCTCTGCTTGAAGAACATAGCGAAAATTCGTTGATATCACCTGACAAAAATGAATAACTACTTACAGTACATACAAACATATGCCGTGTATCATAGTGTAATTTAACATTACTCTTATTTACGATCTGAATTAGGGTAAAATTGATTTTCCTCACATTCTCGATAAGGTTTCTTGTAGTTCCCCCTCCTCACTCCGCCGGGGGTACAATACATTAGTTTTCTTTACGTTGCAACATTCAGTAATTGTATTTTGTTTTAGTTTCGTTTTGTTTTTACTTTCAATAAACACATCACATCATATTCACAATTAATAATCATAATGATCTAATATATGTGTAAATATAAATTAAAATTAACAATAATAACTATGACTTACAATGAAGGAGACTCTACACGTAACTACATTAATCCATTTCCCCTCGCTTCAGAAATATTTTCTGGTGTTACTTAGTTTCTGCTTCTGTTTTAGAGCGCCATGTACATGCGTCAAGTGAAATCGGTTCTCGAAACAATCGAAACTATTCGAAAGGTTGAAGGATCGCATCGAAATCAATGTATATGGTGTATATATTGGTTTGATGTTAAGGCAAATAAAAGTTTCGTTTCTAGTTTACAAACTCGTGCTATTCTACATGCGCGGCCATGTCAACTTCATGCCAGTCTACACGCCTAGAGGAGATGTCGAGTAGAACAGAATTCCGCTGAAATCCCTTATATGGTACAATGATTCTTCTATAGTGTCTATACGTTTGTAGTTAGTTGCTTAGTAACTAGGATTTCTCGTTTCCACTTATTGGTTTCGTTTTTCCCCTTTTAAATCTTTTCTTTTAAGAACATTTATTTTTACACAAAACTTCATTGTTTGTTTTTGCCATTTGCAGCTTATTGTATTACTCATTTGTCGTTATTATAATAATGTTAGTAACTGTTAAAATGTCGACGAGTTTAGTTGAGAATCTACGAGTATGTGTGTTTATAATTTATCTTTTACGTTTACTTTGCTTAGTTAATTTACTTCTTCGTTTGCAACTGTTCCATGCCTCTCGCTGTCGTTGCACATAGATTTAAGGTCTGATTATAATGGACGGAAACTTATTAGGCATTCTTATTTGGAGTACGGGAAAGATACGACTTCCTGTGTGGTCGAGTAAGATTTGCGGAGGCTTCGAAGAGAGCGAAGAGCTGGAGTCGAGTACTACGAGTGGTTAAGGTTAGGTAAGGTGCTGGAGTGGCATCTGAGTGTTAAGAAAGAGGAACCCAGGTGGATGGAGAGTAGTGATAGTAGATGAGAAAACAAATTTCCGTATATTATAGCCAGCCCTTAAATGTATATGTAGATAAATCTGTTATTGTTGAACAATTATTAGCTAGATGTCGAGTATTACTGGTGTTATCGTTATTGAATGGAGATATTCTTACGCTGCCTCGAGATGGAACCAATTAATATTACGTTTAACTATCCTGCTGCAATGGCCTACTATCGCTTCACTGCAGTTCCATTTTACCTTCATCCAATTCTGTCTGCCTCTTTAAATTATTATTTTTCTTCTTTCACTTTTACTTTTACTTTTGTTTCTTTAAAAGATCACATTTCAATTTTAGTTGCCATTAGTAAATATATATATATAATCAATATATTTGTGTTAATGTATATATTTATACGTGTACAGACATAAATATATGTAGTATATATACATATAGTGTATATACGTATGCTTCTGTATATAATAAGTAGTTTCTTCTTCAATTTATTGTAATTGTTATTCTGTGAGTGTTCCAAATACGATCTTGAGTGTGTAAAAACCAAGTCACAAATCTCATTACAACAGCGACAAACTGTAAACGAACAGTGAATCGGAAATAAGTTGGATTCGCAATGTCGCATATAGGGGGTGTGTCTCTATATACATATATAGTGCTTACAGATCGTTCGCATAGGAAGATATAGTACGGTTCAATTTCGAATTTTGTGTGAGCTGTGTGTCTCGTTATTACTTTCATTTACTAGAGAATTCAGCTAAACGAGTTGTTAATTATACACTTTAAAAAAGTCTCCCTCTTGGTTTGTGGTTGCAAAAATGCTTATTCCTTAAGATTTGATTAAATTTCTGTTGTTTGCCTCATCCCGATTTTGTTTATCAGTGTTCTTTTTGATGCTTCTTTTTTGTATATAAAAAATATGATTTCTCTTGCTGTAGCTGATTTCTGCTGATTTATCTCGATCGTTATTATAAAATGTAAAAAAGGATTATGGTTTCGGTTCTCTGTTTTCTGTATCTGTATCTGATCTCTGCTTTCTGCTTAATAAAATCTCCGTATCGTTTTCCTCTCGCTTGTAGTAAATCGTTGTTGCAAAAATAGGACGTGACTGTACTTTTTCATCTTCATCCCCATCGTTTTCGTTATCGTTATCGATATTATTATTGTTATTGTTAAGTGTTTATTATTAGTTGTTCTTGCTGTTTATCTATGGCCTATGTAGATTCGGTTTTTGATTAATTTTGACTATTTGCCATGGAGAACGGTTTGTCAGGCTTAACCTTAGCTAATATTAACACTCCTCACTAAATGTTTATCCACTTTATGTACCTTTATTCACTTTATTTGTATTTTTACTTGCATTGAAATATGGAACACTAGAATTTAAAATAGTTTGTAACTAATTTTAATGCAACTGCGCTCTCCATCGATTTCCTCCTCTTGTAATATTAAGTTCAATTTTTAATTGCTAATTTATTTTGTTTCTTTTTGCATTTAACAACACTCTTATTTTTGCTTTCTTCCATTTTGGTTTCGTAATATTGTAGAGTCGTCACTCAATACTTTCCCTCTAATGCGTGTCACTTGATGTGTAAATGGGATGCTTACACGTTAAAGTCTTGCTATACGTACGAAAAAGTTCTGTAGAGTTACCTTCCTCCTCCCCCAAATAGTACTTTCGGTTCTTATTTTTGTAAATAGTTCATATCAACCTTTAATTTTCGTCAAAAACTTCCACTACTGCTTTGTGTCTCAATGTTTGTGTTTCGTAGAATGTGATTGTTTGAAGTTTTCTTACTAGCTTAGACCTTTCTCAGACAAGTTCTGCTTGCTTTTGATTTTCTCCGATGTATCTGGGAGCATCGCTTTGGGAGTATTCATGATTGGTATACGTATTGTGTTGCTTAGGTTGTGAGGAGTATGCAATATAAGTATCTAGGTGAAGTGGAGTTGACAAAAGCGAGTATTCCAATGGATAAAGTGGGTGACAAACTGTGATAATTAAAACCCTATAAAGTGGGTTTTCCGAATCTCTGGAGATTTGAAAACGTTAATTAGAGTGATAAGGAGGTAAAATGTAAATCATATTGCATACTTTTGGGGCCCTTAAGCAATGTCTTCATTTCTCTGTCGAAATGTGCCCACAATTTCTTAAGACTTTTGTCTGTTTGACATTCAATTATGAAAACCACTATACCATAACTATTGTTTTCAAATCTCTGGAGGTTGCGGAGGAAACCCACCCCTATGACTTAACATACGTTTCTGGGAAAACGAACAGAGCTGCCCGCCCTGGCAGAAGCCCCTGGCTGAACCCCTTCTTCTAGATGCAGGTCGAGGGGGACGCCACTGTGGCCGGCGCCACTGTGATCGTGGTGGCCGGAATGGCAGCCACGGTGGTGGCCACCACCTGGCCCATCTGCGTCTGGTAGTGGTGGTGCCCCACGTAGGCGTGCTGCTGGCCCTGCGGCGGGGCCGCCTGGGTGGTGTACTTCAGCAGATGCTGCTGCGGGGCGGCCTGCAGCGAGATGAAGGGCGTGGCCTGGATGGGGATGCAGTTGGAGTTGTAGTCGCTGCTCAGCACCAAGGTGGGCGTGGCGTCGGTGTAGTAGGCGGGGGCCTTCAGGAAAGTCGCCGTGGCCGCCGGACCCTGCTGGTACTGCTGCTGCGGAGTGGGCATCGTGGCCGTCGAGGTGGTGGACAGCGTGGTGGCCGAGGAGAGGGTGGGCGAGGTGGCTATCGAGCAGGAGGACGACGAGGAGGCCGACGAGGGGGAGTAGGGCGAGCTGCAGTGGTAGGTGATGTGGGGCTGCTGTTGCTGCTGCTGCAGGTGTTGCTGCTGCGCGTGTTGCTGCTGCGCATGTTGCTGCTGCTGCTGGTATATGGTGCTGGCCTGCTTGCTGGCGTTGCTGTGGTAGTAGTTGTTATTGCTGCTGTTGCTGTGGTAGCTGAACTGTTGCTGCTGCGGCTGTTGTTGCTGCTGCTGCTGCTGCTGCGGATGTTGCTGCTGCGGCTCGATGATGATCAGGTTGCTGGCGCCGTTGTAGACGGGAGTGGCGGCCGCCGCCTGGCTGGCTGTTGTTGTGGCCACCGGGACGGCCGGCTGCGGATCACTGGGACTGGTGATCATGGCCGCCATGATGTTGGCCGGCGGCAGGACAATCGGTATGTGGTAGTATTTACACTGCTTGCGACGGCACTGGCTATTGGCGTGATCGCGGCAGACAGCAACTCGTTGATCAATCACCTCGACCTTGTCATCTGGAGGTCGTGTCGGAGCAGGGGAGGCAGGAATAGAAAGAGAGATGGGAGCGTTAGTATGGCTTAGTTGGCGGCGGGCAGTAGGTCGGTTTGGCAGTAGAAAACAGTGAAAGCTCTTCCAAAATTTATCTGTTCGGTATTTTTTGTTTCGGTAACAACTGAGTGATCTTTACTGCGGCAGCTGACTTTCACACAATTTTACATGAGTTCTTATGAAAGTGAGTGGTGAAGCTTGGCTTCAGATTTAGCTGCCCGGGGAACAGAACAGAACCTCTCGAATACGTTTGTTCTTTACAATATTTCATACTTTTGTGTACTTTTGTGTGTGTAATTATCTTGACGGAAAGCCAAAACTAAAAGTAAACGGAAAATCATCACGAAACAGTCAACCATTTTAAGTTAAATCAATCGGCAGCCAATTCATCAAAACTAAATAGAACAACTCTCGGTGTCTTCCTAACTACAACTCAGGATAAATCGGAAATCATCTCAACAGTGTCTAGGAGAAGGTAGCACTAAAAGCGTTTAGGTATAGATTTAGAAACGAAAGGAAAGGAGGGAACGCATATATAGAAAGAAGGGTGAACTGAGGAAGGAGGAACTTAGGCACATGCACTTACCTTCAGTTAAATGAACGAATCTACAATTTAACCGACTGCACATAGATCTATTAAAATCTTGGCACACCGGGAGGGTGTCCAGTAACTATATTGGGCATGAGAGTTTTGTTGTGTGGTCAGACATAGTTTGTTTTATTTTGGATATGGCAGGATGCAAACGGAAACCAATTCAGGAAATCAAAAGAGTTCGTGTGTTTTGTGTTTTTTTGGTTGGGAATTTTTATATTATCATCGGTTTTCAGTTTCGAAAAAAAGAGAAGAGCAGAAAAAAGAAAAGAAAAAGAGCACAAATTAGTTATATCTTATAATATTGAAATGGTTCTCTAGAATGGTTAATGGTTGGTTAGAATAAATACGGTTTCGGTTTTACAATTGCTTGATGTTGGTGGAGTTCCAGATGTTAGTCGTAGTTAATAGAGCTAACTAGATATGTGGGTATAGGTATGTCGCGAACGTTCGTTCTTATCGGGTTCGCATGATACATTTAATATAGATACTCGTATGTTAAGCTAGTTTCTCAACGACTTAAATAATCTAAGAGGCGGAAGATTCGAAATCATAAAATGGCATTGCAAATGAATCGAAAGGGTTCGGCATGTCATAATCACTGAATCGTAGTGTGTTCCTCGCAACTGTTTTCTGTGGGTTCGTTGTTCCGTCTTTTGGTGGGGATAAGTACATAAACATAGGATCTCGTGTGTGGAACTTAAACGCATAGCTGAGAAATAAAGTTTGCCACGAAATAAAACACTCTGTGGAAGCAGCAAGTATTCGATCAACAGAAACCGGGCCAAGAAAGCTAAGAAGCTTCGGAAGCGGAGCGCCTCAAGAGCTATCTGTGGGTGGACTCACTCGGGTGCCTGTTAGGGACTCAAAAATGCTCTGATCTCTGAACTGATCAACTGAGTGCTTTGCTTAGGTCTATTGGGGCGGTACTAGGCGGTAACAATTACATATCCTAATAGGCGGCACTAGAAATATAAGAAAAGAGAAGAGAGAGAAAGAGAGATCGTAAGAGGGGGTTAATGTCTTTACCGTCAAGTCGAGGCCTCGTCAATACTTTGTGGGCCTACGAGTGCTACACAGAACAACCAAAGAGGGCGGGAAAAATCAAAAGCTGCCAAGCTGAACTCAAAGGCGGGGCCCGAAGGTCCTGCGACCTCCGACCCGCTAGGTTGCCATCTGAAGCACACGAAAGCTGAAGCTGAAGCTAAGCACACACAAGACGGCCAGAAGAAGCTCGCCGGGAAAAACCAGGGTAAAGGGGATTCAAATCGATTCGACCGCTGCATACCTAATTATGTAAAAGGTGCCGTTCACCAGCATCGGACACTGGGTGTACAGGAGGCCCCTCTCCGGCTGGGCTACGTTTCGAAATATACATAGAGAGAATACAGGTTAAAGGGGTAACATCTCGTTGGCTGGGGTGTGGGGTGGTTGGTGGGTGGTGTGTGGCGTGAGTGTGGTGTGTGGGTGGTGTGTGGGTGGTGTTCGGTGGACAAACAACTGCTAACAACTGTGACACCCGAGGTGTGTCCAGCGCGTGTCTCACGATGGATATTATATGGCGCGGCCCTTGGCTCCTCCTGACATAACCGACGTCAACGTCATCGTCATCATCTCGGGGCCGCGCCTCTGGCCTGTTTGTTTGTTTATTCGTTTGATTGTCGACTCCGTCTGAGGAGCGGCAGCGCATTTAATTTGATTAACCCAACGGCCCACCTCACAAGGACTGTCCCTCCGAAACCCAGGGTTACAATTTACACGGGACAAAATACTTGCTGCTCTCTAGTCGTGTTTTATTTCCTTTCTCGGGTCGGTTGAAGGGTCAGGGACTCGGGGGTCGAAAATAAAACTTAGCACTAGGGGAGGGCAAGCGCTCATGCAGGAAGCCTACGGAAGTCGCCGAGAGTCAGGGCACACTGTACCTGGCCACTGGCGTCCGTGTAGATGACACAGGAAGCGTTCAGGGGTATTTTCGGATTCGCTATGAGTCCACATTTATTGGCCAGAAAGCCGAAAAAACATGCCTCAAATCCAATATGCGTTATGAGAGAAATATTTATATTAAAAATACGTTTTGTGTGGGCGGTGTGTGATTTGGTGACATAAAATAGGGGGAGGGGAGGTAGTGTGTCAACATAAAAGTATACATAATAGATTTAAATCGGTTTTTGTTGGTTTTCCATGCAGCGTTTGTTTTTCGATCCAAATCCGTGCGTGATTGTTGTTATTCATAAATTAAATAGATATAAACATCATGCAAATGGTGAGAACATTGTTTTCATGTTTTTTATTTGTCATTGTTGGTTTTGCGCATGTGTGTTAGCATGTAAAAGGGTAGAAAAATTAGAGGAAATAATTATATTGTTCGTAAATCCATTGGGAAGAGAAAATAAACAGTTTGCATTGAAAGACTTAAAATTAAGCTAAAGCTGCATATGCGAAAAACAAAACTCGGACCAGTAAACCCGAGTTGAGTCCGTGTGCTGGTCGGATTTTCCGCCTCGTTAACAGCCCTTGATTTCGAATTATGCAAATAAAGGGAAAGCCTCGAAAAAAGTTTTCGGGAAAGAGGTGAAAATAAAGTTCTGCGGGCCACACGGGACACGAGTTAATAAATGTAAATGTGTGACACCACGCCCTCCGTGGCCGCCCACCATTAAAATAACAATGTTTTCGTGTTGTAATTACGGCTTTCGCCCTGCAGACCGCACCCGCCCACTCGCCCCCCGTTCTCGCAGTGTAATTAACTTGTTGCTGGCGGAAAAGTTTTTTCGGCTCCCCGGCTTTGTTGTTCGCATATGCAAAAAGGCAAAACGCACTTAAACCTATCGTAGATTAGGTCGGGTTCGGTTCAGTTTGTTTCGGTTTCGGTGGGGTTTGGTTTAAGCTGGATGGCGCAGCGGCAGCAGTCAAATTAGCAAATTATAAAAGAGTAGCATACTTTTTTGGTGGTTAGTCGGCGCTGCAATAGAGGGGCTGGATTATACTAAAATAAAAACGGCAATGAAGCGCAGGCTAAGCGGCAACTGAAAAAGCAGAAAAAACAGGGATGAGTGGTGAAATAAAAATATTAATAGTAATCAAATTAAAACTCATTTGGCAGCGGCAGCAGCTATTCGCATTTTGAAGCGCATTTCAAACTTGTTACTGCGTCAGCCGTAAATGCTGTAAACGAGATAAAAACAGGAGGGTAGGTAGCTCGGGTCGGTTATCGAAAGCGGGGACAAATCGCTCCTCCCAGGACATCACACAGAAACAAGGCAAATACTTACTACATACATACAAACAAGCCTGCAAAGTCAATCAAAATGGTAGATAGATACATGTACGGATATATAGTATATGGTTATAGAGGGGATATGCATGGGAGTATCTGATTTCAAAGGGAAACGCAAGAAAAGTTGTACTAAATTCTTCGGTTTACCAGTTTGCCTTGTAGTTGTAGTGTTTGTTTTATTTTTGGGGTGTGTGTGGGTGTTTTTGGGTGTGTGTGGGCTACAGACTCTGGTTCTTCCAGCGCAGGAAAAGTTGAAGCAGTATTCTATTTGGCCTTAGACGTTTTCGTTCTCAAGCGATTCGCAGTGCCGTCAAAGCAACTTCACCTAGAAAGCATCTCGCACTACAAACTTGCTAACTAAGTGTGGGTGTGTTTATGTAGGTGTGTGTTCTGTGTGTGTGCGTGTTAAGTATCTTATGGAGTATAGCCTCCTCTATGTTCAGCAAACAGTCAAACATTTTACATTGCGGATCTTTTATGATATCCTGCTGTTGCGAAAAAGAAAGAAAAATTCGTTTGAAAGAAACAAAAAGAAGTCATGTTAATAACATTTTTCTGGGCCACAGGTGTATCGTATATGTGTAGGTGTGTCTCGGCGGGCTAAGGAGATCGGATGTCCGATCGAGCGAGGAATATATGTATATGCTAAGGTAGCCTTGATCTCCGATCTCCCTTAGCACCACCGAACGAAGCGTTAAGAACGACAAACGATTCTACCAAAACTAAAACGGTGAGCGTTAGACATACTTAGCATCTATATAGCAGGTATCAGTCTTCAGATATAATCATAAGTATACCGTATGGGAGTAAACAAAAGCTCGGATTCGGGGGCGGTGCACCAGCTTACCTTAGAAGTGCGTTCGTATAGCTTTACCATCATACCACATGCCTCAGAAGCCATACTCGAGTTATATATGTATGTGAACAAACGCAATGTACGAGTAGTAATATCGATCTCGAGCGAGAGAGATACGTATTTAGAGGGTAGAAAGAGACAGCCACTTGCAACGTCACTGCTTGATATCATACTCATAGTCATACCGGAATACTTGCTACAAAAAGTTCTGTTTCATTGAGCACATGCTGAAAATTACAAATTACGCTCCAATCGAAAAGTCTCATAAATGATGTGGAACACAATATTAAATGAAATCAAACGCAAGAAAGGCCAACTAAATGAAAGAAATATCGGAGGCAATATCAGCGTACTTTCCCCCGCTAATTTATCCGAGAAAGAGAGGAACGAGCGCTTTCGATGGGCGAACGAAAGAGTGAGGTAGTGTGTTTGAAAGAGACGACATTACTGTTTCTTTGGCAACGCTCATACTTCTTGTAATGACCTCAAAGAAAAGCTTCATGTTGGGATAGGTATTGTTACATCGGAGGACTGACTGATTCGGGGATCATGCTAGTGGAGAATCGTTATCGTAAGACTGAAAATCTTGAGGTTGTGAGAGTTACATCTAGAAGATAGAGTATAAGGTTGCTTGCTTGAAAGAAAGTCTTATATTAAAATAGAGCGAAATGTTGGCAAAAACTTAAAATGATTCGAAGCATTTTCTTTGAAAACATTACAAAAAGCGCTTAACTCTAGTGGGTATACTTGATATTGACATATATATAGTTTATATTCCATACACAAGAACAGCTTTAGCCAAACAATACAGTAATATTTCTCTGGGAATCCAGCAAGCCAAGTGTATTGAGAGTTCTACCAAAGGAAATCGGGTGTGTCTGTGAGATGTGTGAGTAAATAAAAATATTTTAGTCGAGCAGAGAGCACATTGAGTTTACGTACGCCTAAACAGTTACCACCGAGGTTCTTAAAGAATGAAGCGTTTACGGAAAATAATATTGATGAAGCTTGATTTAACTTAAGTATTAGGCAAAATGAGTAGACAAACTTAGGTGTAAAATCATAGATATACCAAATCAAACATGGTTCATAAAGATAATAAAATTCAAGTTGAAACAGCCAACAAATAGAGAGAGAGAAAGAGACAACGCACAGCAAACTGTTGTATATGGATTAGTAGTGGGTGAGAAAGAGAGAATGTTAGTTTTGGTTGATCACTTTCCAAGGTTCGAGTAAAAGAAGCCAACAAGTTGTTTTACGGTTTTTACAATAAAACGTATATAATATAATTTCAATATAATTTGTTGTCTTTATAATAATACGACTAATGTTAGCACAGATATAACATATTCATTAGTGTTTTGCTTGTGTATAGATGTGTGTAAGTTATATATACTTCGACATATATATTTAAATGTTATGAATAATTTTAACTTGGACATTCTTGCTCCGTTACCAACTCTCTTATTTGACTTGACATGCAATCGGTTTGCCATACTTTTCGCTCACTGTTCGTCGATGGTAGTGAAAGCGAGATGAGGTTCAAATTATACTTAGTTTCCTTTCTCTCAGTGTAGTGTGTGTGAGATTTTGGGTTCGGCTACAAATCAAAAGAGGCAACTAGGTGGTTCCACTAAACTATATCATCTATTGGACGGTACTGTACTTCTATCTATTGAAGAAGGCTTGAAAACCCACTGTTCTATATTGGAATGGACTGTGGTTTTCTAGTGGTAAGTTTCCCTTTATTATGTATTTACTTGTATATTAGAAATCAGCCTAACTCACGGTTATCCTAGTGTCAACTGACACTTCATTGCTATATTATTGCACGGTAATGTTAACATACTGCTTTTGTGGTCTGTCTGTTTGTTTCTGTGATTTTAGGTGCATTGCAGGGTTGGAAAAAAGCGGAATAAATAATGAGCTCTTAGATCTGAAATGCAAGTTATATTTTGGCGCCATGCAGTGGTAAGTGGTGATTTGGTTTGTTTTCAGTTTTCTTTTTTTGCTTTAGTTCTTAGTTATAGAGCGTTTCTAAACATTTTCGCATAGTTCCTCTTATTCCGAAAATATGGGCCAACGGCAACAGTTCTACATTGCTAACAAAAAATGAACCATACGACACATATAGATAATGTTATCATACTTTTAGAGGCAAGACATTGAGATATATGAGAATATAGGTATACTTTAGTCTGGTTTAGCTTGCTATACGTATATATATATGTTGTTTCAATATTGTATTCGGCTGCCATGTTTAGTAAGCATCTTTCTTATCGAGTAATAGAGTAAGCCAAGCATTAGCTGGCCATAGGCGTATAAGGTAATGTTTAGATAAATGGTATATTCAGATTTTACAACTAATTCTCTACCATTAGCGTACTCATTTTGCTTGTCATTATTCTAAGAGCTAAAACATATATAGAATGAGATGGATTTACGGAGGGAGTAAGATCAGATTTATATCTTTGTGATGAAGCAGTTGTGAGGGAAAAGCAGGTCAAGGGGAAAAGTCAGGCAGTCCTAAGAATGTGTGGGTGTTTCTGTGTCAGTGTAGGGGATATAGCGGGTATTGCTCGAATCACTGAAATAATATTTAACCAACATATTAAATCAAAATTCGACAAGCTCTGGGGAGAGAGATTTAAGAAAGAGTGCTGCTCTGCCCAAAAGCGCTCGACAAAGCTTGTGTTTTGTGGATCGGGATCTGATATAGTTACTATATCAAAAAAGTACGTATAATCAAAGGTGAGATGTAAAAGCGGCACAACAGAAAACTATTATCAAGTGATTACCGAAATAAGTAAGTCAAATAAAGTAAAATACCAACACACAATAATATATATATTTGTTTTTTCGTAAACTATATATTTAGATAAACACACGGTATTTCAAATAAAACATTAATAAAAATTATCGAAACTAAACTAGAATTAGGATTAGAATTAGGATAAGAATTAGTGGCAAACATCAAATCGTTGTAAAACATTAGAAGTACTTTAATTAAAAACAATTTTACAGAGATTATCGTATATATCAAATAGTAATGTGTGTAGGATGTTCTCGGATGTGGAGTTTTTAGCAGGTGCGGGGTGTAGGCGGGGAATCTAAAACTTAAGGTGCGCAAGTCAGTGGCAAATTTATCTTGTTTGCTTTTGTAGGTTCTTCTCGAATAGTTTCAATCGGGAACACACTTTAAAAGTTATATAATAGCTACACTAAACTGGTTTATAAGTACATAAAATACATAAATATCAACGTAAAAATTACATAGAAAAGAACGTAAAGAAAACTGATAATCACACGAGATCTAACATTAAAAACTTAGTTCTGTTTGTCAATGATTTTATTCTTCGCTTAACAATTCAATTACAGAAAGGAAAACATTTATAATACATTGAAAGAGTGGCGTTAAGAGACAGATGAAGAGTGGGATCGGGGCTGTTATAGAGATAGTCGTTATAAAATCAAAAGGATTACATAGTTCTGGTCAACATCAAATTTTAATTTCGATAACATAACATTAACATAAATCAATTTTGCTGGCTTAACAGTCTGAAAGGTGTACGGGGTGTATGGTGTGTTAGAGTGAAACGGATAGAGAGACGTGATCGTGAGAGGTGGTGACTGTACTGTAATATCTGATTAGTAAGCTAGACATACGATATACAGATCGATCCTGGTCATGTTTATGCCATTTTGTTTCTTCTTTTTGTTGGTGTACAGGTGAGGGATGAGCGTGTTAGAGTACATAGTGTGTGTGTATATATCGTATCGTATATGGGTAGCAGCATACAGCACGTACAGCTAGGTTTATATGTATATGTATATCGTATAAGTATTCTATATAAACTAGACAATATTCGTTACGCATTTATCGTTGCTCAACAATTTTAAACAATTACAACAGCATTCACGCTAGCTATCTAGCTAGTTAGGAAACATTCAGAGACAGCGATAGGGTGTTAGAGAGAGAGCGCGGAAAATGAATGATGAGCAGGAGCGAGAGAGAGACAGCTTTATGAGCTACCGCATGTGGGAGACAGGGACGGCGATATGGCATCAAGCACCCGCAGCTAGCAACAAGCATACACAACTGTACCCAGCATCGGCAGCAGCATTAGAGGTTTATCAGTATTCCCCAATGGCTTTATCTTCGTGATCCCACAAAGCTTTTTCGCTATCACAGTTCTTTGTTCCTCTCTCTTTTGAATCCCGCCCTGGTTTTGAGTTTTCTCTATCCACTACTGTTGACTAAGTGCTATCCGAAAAAAGGAACTTAAGTATTACTATCAGCTAACATCTGTTTCTCTCCCGTTCGCTTCTGCTTTTAAAGCATGGATTTTCGATTCTTGTGCGAAGATGGCAACACTTTTGAGTCACAGTGAGGTTATGTTTCGTTTGTCAAATAACTTAATGGCAAATTATCGATTCGTTTCTTTTGTAAGCAAGTTTTGGGCATTTGTGTTAGTAGGCTACGATCTACGATCGTTTTCGCTGTCTGTCTGGTCTTTGTTATCGTGTCATGGTTCGTTTTTCTAACGCTATGAGGCCTATGGTACAACTAAGGTCTTCTCTCTACTTGTCCTTCTTCAAGAAAACTGAGGCACATAATCTTACGTCTTCGATGTGTTTAAATCTATCAATCTATGTGTGACTTTCCATCCGTTTGATGGCGGTGTCTTAAGTACAGTTGTGATTGGGCTTTGTAGTTTCCGTTTTTTAGGAGGTCTTCATCTTTTTGTAGGGGTTCAGGACCATAGCACTGCCGGGGGTTCCTGCCTGGGCGGCAGCTGCCGCTGCAGCAGCAGCTGCTGCATACTGTTGCGCCGCAACAGCCTGGGTTTGTGGGATGGCATAGGCCGCAGCGGTGGGCACCATGGTGCCGGGATAGAAGTAGCTCTGGGCCTGGCCATAGGGCATGGGAGAGGGTGCTCTCAGCAGGGCAGCGGATTGATATTGACCCGCACTCACGGAGCCAGCTGGTACCGAACGCACGGGAGTTCCGGCCACAGGTGTGGCGGCAGTGGGGAGGGATCCCAGCTGACGTAGTTGTGCCTGGGCTTGGGCTTGTGCCTGGGCCTGGGCCTGAGCCTGGGCCTGAGCCTGGGCTTGAGCCTGAGCCTGCATTTGAAGTAGAGCTGCCATGGAAACGGCCTGGGGCTGAGCTGCCTGGACAGCCTGGGGACCGGCTGCATAGCTCTTGTTCAGGGTCAGTCCTGTGTAGGCAGCAGCTGCCGCGGCGGAGGAGGCTCCCGGCTTGGCCGCACTGGCCACCTTCATGGCGTAGTTCTTGTGGGCCACCTCCTTGGCCAGGGCAGCGGGATCGGGGTAGTAACCCCCAGCCGCGGAGGCCTGAGGAGCCAGGCCAGCGGCAGCCGCATAGGCGGCATAGGCCTGCTGGGCGTAGGCAGCCTGAGCCTGGGCCTGAACTTGGGCCTGGACTTGGGCTTGTTGCTGCTGCTGCTGGTGCTGCATCTGAGCCTGGGCGTAGGAGGGCGTGGCACTGGGCAGGCTCACCATGGTGGAGGTGGCTCCTCCGTAGGGGGAGTAGAGGTTGCCATAGCTGTAGGCGGGCATGGCGTAGTTGATGCGCTGCAGTCCCTGAACCTGAGCTTGGGCTTGAGCCTGAACCTGCGACTGGGTCTGCACCTGGGAGTGGTAGGAGACCGGGGGAGCCGAGGTGGTAGAAGTGGGTGTGGGCAGAATGCCAGTGCTGTGGCCATTGAGCGAGTACCTCGAATAGCCCTCGCCGTTCTGCTTGGCATAGCTGCGGGATGCTACTGCTGATGCTGCGTTCGAAACACTCCCACTCTCTAGATCCCCGTTAAGGGACTCTTCGGGATTAGCCGACTTCAGCTGACCGCTGTTAAGATTGTTGTTGATGTAGGACAAGTAGTTGTTATTGTCGCCCAACCCGTTGGGCAGGGGCAGGAGACTGTCGCCTTGAGGAGGGGAGTTCGGGGGCGGCGACTGGCCGTGGGGGGGCGTGGCGGATAATGCTGCTGCTGCAGGGGCTAGTGTATCTAGTGGATCTGCTGTGGTTGCTACTGCTGTGTCTGGCTTGGGTGAGATTGTTCGTGTTGTGTTACAATCGTTAGAGGGACTTGGGTTCTGGCTCGGATTCGGATTCAGATTCAGATTCGTTTGGTCACTACGGTCTTGATTGCTGGCCTGATCCGCATGGTCGGCTTCACCATCAGCAGCACTGTCGAGCTCTCTGTCTTGATCTGCATTGCGATCGGAATCTTGATCTTGATCGCGGTCTTGGCCTTGATCAGGGTCACTATCGTTAGGATTAGAAATGGCTGTTACTGTTGTGGTTGTTGTTGCCGATGCTAATGACGTTGATGGTGATGAGGCTGTTGTCGTTGTTGCTGCTGATGATGATGGTATTATATTGGCAGTAGCGATTACAGCGTTCATGATACTTTTATTGTTAATATTATTAATCATATTGATATTACTGGCTGTTGCTGTTGTACTTGTTGTTGTTATGGCGCTACTTAATTGTAGTTGTTGTTGTAGTAGTACATTTTGTTGTTGTTGTTGATGTAGTTGTTGTTGTTGTGGTGGTGGTTGTTGTTGTTGGGGATACTCACATGAGACTGGCACATAGGGCTGCATTAACTGCTGATAGGCGGTCGCACCGGGCTGATAAACTGGAATGCCAGACTTTTCGGCAGCTGGACGTTTGAACGGGACCATGCCAGAGAATTGCTAGGAAAGAGACGGGTAGAGGGGGCGGGAAGAAGAAAGAGATGGAAACACTCATTAGTCTCATAATCCACCAGATTGCCACGCTTTCATCTTAGTCTACTGATAACCATATACACTATAACAATTGCTTACAAACGAGCTTGCTTTGGGTTAATTTTGAGTTTCTTATTTTTTCGCTTTGCTTTTTTCTTGCCAATTTCTACTCTTCTGGGGTGAGATCAAATCATAAGAAATACATTTGAAACGAAAGATTTCTTCAAACTGAGATAAGAAACGAAAGGAAATCCGAACTTAGGCTGGAGTATACGTAGTTTGCAACTGAACAGATCGAAAGTGCGTGCAGTCGAGTGGAAAATCGGGAAAAGCGTTCGCAGTACATCTATAGTAAGTGAAATGAATAAGCTTTCGGTGTTTTTGATTTCTTTAACTTAATTTCTTTTATGATTTTAATCCGATCGGTTTTGATACTTTGTGTGTGGTGCATTTAAGCTTTATGTCTTCGTTGTTCCTTAAGATCAACTTAGAATGTCTCCGTTTTCGATTATTCGGTTAATTAAAATGATATAGTTTTTGAAAGAAGCAGACCAATGGTCACGATTTATCGATAGGTTGCTCGAGATCGATTGATTTTGAATGCATGCGGCGTTCGCCGAAGGTTCGGCTGGTTAGTAGCATGTCTGGGTATGTTCAGGCAGTAGTCTTTATAGTGTATACATAGTTGATCATTTCTAGGCGGGCTACTACTGAACGTGGCGGTTTGACATTCAGCTTGGAGTACTTACGAAGTTTTCATAGTAAAATGAACCAACCGTTTTAACATCCATCTTTTTTGGCATTTATCGATTGTTGTTGATTATGCGGTTAGTGTATGATTGTAGTTGATTGTAGTTGGGTTATCATTGTTTTTGTTGATGATCGGATCGGATCGGATCGGGGTTAGCACACACACATCGCAGTTATTATATTCGATATCGAGTTCGAGAGAGTGAGATATAGGTGGTGGAGTTTTGAAACGAACGCAAGAGATTTATGGAATCGAAGAGAGCAAATGAAGAGGAGAGAAGAACACAAATGAAATTAGTGGGTATATCCTGGGCTCAGTACGGTGGCGGTATTATGGCATTAATCAGATACATATATACATATAACGGGTACACAGATACTTAGTCCTAATAGGTGGCAATGTGATGTGTGGGCGTGGTGGGCGTGATGGGCGTGATGTAAACGGAAAAGGGCGGGATAAACAAAGTCTGCAGGCTGCAGGTGGTGCATGTTCAGCTAATTAACCGGGAAAAGCACTTAAACAATTAAGCCCGCGAATGCAATCACACGGCAGAGGCGAAAGCGAAAGAAAGAACTCACAGTTGCGCTAAAGGTATATCTACAGCTACAGCCTTGGCAATTATCGGTTAAATCATTTTAATTAACACTTGGCAGGGCAAATGTGCTCGTGTTGTGATTGTGATTTATCATATGCCACGTGTAATTGGTTAAACTCGCTCTTGCCAGGGCAAAAAGACTCCTCCTGTGTCTGTGTCTGTGTGAATTGATTAGTGTGCCTGTGTGCGAGTGTGTTCCTGGGCGAGTGTTTGCGCTTTTGATATATCGGATAATGACTTCATTTTGTAAATTAAATAAAGGGGGATTCCGCTGCATCCCCAGCCGACCTGGCCCTGCCGATAATAAACGTTAATTGATGGCACTTTGATGTGCATGTGACTGACTAACTGAGTAGGTGGGCAAGTGAGTGATTGAGTGAATGAGCGGCTTGATAACTAAGGTGAGGTGAAAGTTGAAAGCATTTCGATTCAGGGACCGCAAAGTACGGGGCGTGATACTGGGGGGCGGGGTGTATAATCTAAGTGGTTAGTCCTGATCAGTTGGGAGTTAGTGGCGCCTTGGTTGGGAACAACATATTCAGTTTATAAATAGCAATTTCATTTAGAATGTATTGTTATGATACCAAACTAATGTCTTGTCTACTTAGATAGCCAGGTCAGACAAATTGAAAAGTCTTTCCCCGCCAAAGCATTGCCAGAGACTTCAACTGGTTTAAATTCTACTTAAGACTATATTCTTATAGCGAAGGTTCTTTGTGAGACCTTTCACCCGCCTAAAAGCATGCAACGGAAAAGTCAAAACTAATTTGATCAACCAACTTAAGCATTAGGAACTGTCAGAACCAAAATAATTATAACTTTAACGTAGGGAAATTACAAAAAATCAAAAGTGAAAAAACATAGGTTGGAAAATGGAAAATCGAATAACGCAAAACACAAACAAGGTGAAGGAAAAGAAAAATACCAGTGGAAACATATCGGTCGTGTCCGCCGCCCGCTTCTTGCCCACTTCCAGTGGGTGGTGGCCCATTACGGCGGCGGCGGCAGCGGCGGCGGCAGCAGCGGCGGCGGCGGCAGCGGCGTTGTTTGTGGTGGTTGTTGCTGTTGTCGAGGTGGCTGCTGCGCCAGCGGTGCTGTGGTTGTTGTTGGTGATGTTGTTCAGCTGGTGTTGCAATTGTTGTTGTTGCTGGTGATGGTGTGCCGTCAGGGGTGAGGTCTGTGTGTGTTCGTGCGTTTTTTGGATTTTTGGATTTTTGTTTTTCAAAAATTGAAATCAAACGAAAATTTCCCACAGGCAGGCAAAATATGCAAAATATACAAGCATTTAAATATTGTGTCCATTAAATAGTTGAGAGATTCCAATTTGAATTATTCAAGCGGCAGTGGTGTTGGCATTTTTATTTGTTTTTTTTTTATTTTTGCGATTTCCATGAATTATTAATTAGTTTGTCCATTTTTTTCATTTTTTTAAGCAAATTATTTGTTTGAGTTCATTTTTGATTTTTTTGTGTTTTCATATTCCAATTTTGTGCACATGGTTTTTTATTGTATTTGTAGTGGTACCATCCATCGGAGAAGCAGTTACAGTGTGCGTGTGTGGGTGGTGTTTGAGTGTGTGTGTTGGCACAGGCGAACAGATGAAAAATACATAATAGTAGAAGAGTACGGAGTGTTTTGATATCGATAAGTAAATAAATAGAAAAAATCAAATTACGTATATATAGATTATATTCGTACGGAGAGTAAATATGAATATAAATCAAGTAGAAATCAACGGTAATCCAAATAAACACGATTTCCATTTGATGTTGAAAGAGCCTTAAATAAACGTTACGCATACCAACTAAATGTTAATAGTCTCGATTAATATTCATTGGTTTTTTCGGAAGAGAAGCGTAAATCAAGTTAGTTTTGTGTGAGTGAAAGCCTTGTTTGGTTAGAGAATCGTATCAGAAAAAAGCTTGCGAAAGCCAGCAAAGTGTAAAAGCCTTGTTTTTCTTATAGTCTAAAACTTATCGGTTCCGGATTTCTTACGATCTAACTTAGGTAAGGCAATTTGGGGAGATTGCCAGCAAAATCACTCGGTTCACCATTGATTCGCCACCTTTTCGACTAGACACATTCGCATTTGTGGGGGGTATCATACTAGTTATGTATCATCATACCTACCGATGCATCGTTGCTGCTGCTCATTCATAAAATAGGTGACTAACTCAGGAAAATGCAATTAAAGGACTCTGTGGATTTTCGGGGGATCGAGTTTGATTTTCGGGGTTGGTGTTTGGGATTTTGGAAGTTCTCGTCGTGACCCAGTTTCGGTTTTAAGCCATATCGTTTATACTCGTACCCTCCGTGTACCGTTTTAAATCCCCGGCAAAGTTGCGACCCCGATCTCCGTACCCATAAATTTCCTCGGCAGAGCTCAATGCTAATGCGTTTAACACCGCAATTGGGTTCAGCTCTGGCCCGACTTTCGCCCCTTTGCCACGAAAGTGGAGCCATGTGTGCCTAATAACCAAGAACCACAAAATAAAAGTAAACCAAACACATCACAGGCGCACACTGGCAAAAAACTCGGCATTTTTGGGCGCAGGTCGCATGAAAGAGTGCACAAATTTGCATTTAAATGGGGATGCGAGAGAGACAGACCGTCAGAGGTGCGAAAGAGATGGCCAGTTGACTACTCCTTTGCTTTTTTCACCGCTTTTCCTCGGCTTGTGTCACTGGCAATGAATGCTACAAATGGATTAATTCGCTTGGGCGCGACAACATCGTGGGGTGTTCGCCATATATGGGCTCATAAGGGTAGTCCACAATTTTGAGGATATGTAAAAGTTCCCGCAGCTTTCGGCATTCTTATTCTTTTTGTGCGTATTAGAAGATTATCACTCAGACGCAATGTTGCCGTCATGAAAATTCTATTTTAACTTAGGTGACGTATATGTTATGAAAGCCAGTTTTTTCTATCAACATTTCACAGGGATAATTGAATCTAGCAATCTTAGATGACTGAAAGATTAGTTTGCGCAAAATAATAACAAAGAGTAATTGGCATACGTGTCGTATGAGTGATTTTTAAATTAAATTCGTAAAAAGTTTTGTATTTTTATTTCGGCTGGAAATTTTTCAGCTATTTTTGAACAAAATTAATAGTTCGACAAGGATATAAATGTCAGAAAGTTTTTTTTTTTCATTAATCGTATTTTGGAAAAATTGTAATTGTCCTACGTGTCGTATTAGTGATTTTGAAAGAAAATTTGTAAAAAGTTTTGTTATTTTTATTTTGGCTGGAAATTATTCGCCTATTTTAGAAAAAAAATTAATAGTTCGACAAGAATATAAATGAAAGAAAGATGTTTTTGTAAAAAATTATTCGTATTTTGGAAAAAATTGTCATTGGCCCACCTGCCGTATGAGTGATTTTTGAAGGAACTTTAGGACACTTTACCTTTTAAACCCATTCATTGCTCTCCAAATCAACCACATAAAAAGTTGAAGTATGATTTGATTTCTTGGACCACCCTGATGTACAAACCAGTACATATATGGGAATTCAGCCGTTGCTGGAGGTGTGTGTATCGGGGTCGAGTCCATAAAAAACCAGCAGGCCAACAGACTCCGCTGGACAATTCATTGGCATGGAAATCTCTGCTTTTAGTTAATTTTCCGGTTCAAACGTTATCCGGCCCGGACTAATCCATGTCGTATCGTGTCCCTGTCCGTGTGCCTGTCCGTATCCCTGTCCGTATACGTATCCGTGTCCCGTACAGGTTGACATTTACATTTTTGGCCGGTTCGGTGGGAAAAAAGAGGGTTCTCCCTTCGTTTCAGTTTCACTTTTCCTCCGGCCTTTTCCTTGGCCGAGATGCTCTTGTCACGCTTACATGCCGGGATTATAGTTCTGTGGGTCGTTTGATGCGGCAGGTGGCATATTTTTGTGGGGCGACGGAGATCCCCCATCGATATGGGGCTTTTTTCTCCTCTGCGTCGCTGACATATGGGGGACGTTTCGGTGACCCAGTATGCCAAGCGGCAATCATAATAAACAAAACTTAAGCGCTTATCAACGGACAGCAACAATAACACAGGGAAATAATAGGGGAAAATCATATATGCAAAGGCAAAGTTTTGTGTTTGGTCTGTTTTTGTGGTGTGGTTTGTAGAGTCTGTCGATTGGATTCGGATATAAGTATATATAATGGTAAATACGTTTATAACTCGTTAATCAGCTAACTGTATATGGGTTTTGAAGGGTACATAAAGGGAGATTATTACATAAATATGGGGATTTCCAAAAGTCTGACTTCAGTCAGTCTATCTTCTTACTTTGCAAGCATGACTTGTTCTTTTTTTATGTACAATGGATATAGATTAAACATTATAAAGGAGTATAATATTAACTGGAATCAAGTCTACATGAAGGTATATAAACAATGAGATGTATAAAAGGGTCAAAAGTAGCTATGAAATGGAACAGCAGCGCTGCATCGGTTTTGTATATTTGACTACATAGCTCTGACTATATCTTACGCTACCGATGGACGAACCACCTTCCCGCTTTAAAACTCGGTTTTATTACAGGCCAATATAATCAGGCGGATGTCAAAATAATGCACGATAAAGAAAAACCCGGCAGACAGGTGCAATATGGTAAGCGTTTAATTCCCATTTTTACCAGGGCTGTAATCACATTAAACGAGCACCCATAAATACAATTATCGGCTTGGGGCGGCGGAGGGGCAATGTCAACATGTGTGCCCGGGTGTGTGTGCTGTCGGGAAGGTATCAAAGGACATTTTCATACAATAATCACGTTTGTCCTGCCCTTCCAGCGCGACGAGGAGAGCCTCGATTGAATTACGCCTAAAATGCTGCAACAATTTTTCACTTTATGCGATATTATGCTGCAATTATGTGTGTCATTTTCACCGCCCCGCCGCCCCTTCCCCGGTTCCCCATTTCCCATTTCCCGCTTTCCAGCCTGGCCAACGAGGACACCGTTGTTGTTTGTTGCGTCAAATAAATTTCCAGCAGAAAGCAATTAAGTCGCGAATTAAGTACGGCGCATAGGACACGCAGCCGGAAAACACGGATACACCACGTACGTGCCCATGTGTGTGCGAGTGTGTTGGACCGGCTGCCTCGCTTTTCCGCTTTTCCTCCGTTTTTCCCCGCGTTTCCCCGCGTCTCCCCGTCTTTTCCCTGCTCGACCTGCTGCGTGCTCAAAGTTTTAACGCGTTGTAATAAATGTTAATTTTGGCCCAACGAAAATCAACATTTATGGCGTGTTTTATGTGAGCTTCAACATATTTTCCGTGTTTCCCGGATATTTTCGGCCCCAACTCTCCTGGCAGGATTATGCTCCTCGCGCATTCCCCAAACTGTTTGTTTGCTTTGTGTCTGGTTGGCAGGGGCTCTACTTAAAAAATATATAATTATTTATTGATCTACAAACAAAATTAACATCTAAATGACGCCGAGAAACAGCCGTGTTTGAATGGTGTCCCACGAAATGATTGTTGAACATTTCATTTGCCCAGACCAAACATAATTACGTTTGGCCAAATGAATTCTCAATTAGCCATAAAATTTTATTTAATCCCTCTCCACTGACTTATTTTCATGACGCCCGCAGAATATTTTGTATTCACAATGGTAGGTATACCGGGTATTGAACTTTAAAAACTCTAAAAGCCTAGAAAATCAGTACAGACTCTACTGCTTTACTATAACTAACGCTAAGCTTTAATTTTTAATTAAATCGCCAATGGGATTCTGCAAAATAATTCCCAACTTTGGAGTGCATTATCCACGTGTCACGTTATATCAGGCAGAATTATTCGGTTCATTGATTTGAGTTTTTCGATATTTTCGGGGGAAGAGCGAAGTTCGCTTAAGCGTTTAACGCACGTAGCCGTGGCAATGTCATTGAATATGCAGCATAAATAAATAGCATAATTTGTGTTTTACAAATTTGTACGATTACACACTTTTCGTTTTATTTTTTTTTGTTTTTTCAGCTCTTAGGGGGAATAACAGTTATTTGTAAAGAGATTTTGTGTGTGAGGGCGTGTGTGTTCGCATAAAGTTAATTAAATTGTTTGCATGCGGCATTAACTTCTAATTAAATTTGCTTTAAATCCATATGCGAGTATCAATGGGTAGAGATTTACCAATAAAACCGAGCGGTGAATTTGGTATGAATTTAAGGCAAATTTAATCAACTATTTGGAACTAAGCAGGATGGCCTAAGGTCATCGAGGGCTAGATATATACAGATATGGGTATATTAATATATTTAAATACTCGTGTGGCGTGTTAGTGCAGGAGTAAAATTCTGTGTTGTATTTCTCTGTTGAGGTTATTTGGAGAACATAAACAGAAAACGCTAGTTGGGCGACTTTCCCACAAAACGATTTAATTGTTCTTTGCAGATTTGCAATATTTGGATGGTGGCTTAAAGTAGGCAACACAGTTTTATTACTTTTGAAATTACGCATTTTTGCTTAATGCATTTTTCATGGTTTAGTTTAAATAATCATTTTGTGAGAACGTCGCTCGGCAAACATGTTCAACCAAAAGTCACTTTCGCAGTTAAATAAAATAAGGGAAACCAAAAGATATTAGGCAGCACAAACGAAAAACGAGATTAAAAATCAAAATAAAGAAATCGAAACGAGAACAGGGCGGTAATCGATCGAACGCAAACGCAAGAGAAGGTTCGAAAAGTATAGAAAAATATATAGTATATAGCCATACCGCAGCTGCAGCAGCGACAGCGGTGGCGCGTGTTTGGGCCGCTTTTAATTGTGCCTGTAGGTGCAGGGGGGGATGGAAGTAGCGGCAGGGGTCGCGTGCGCACCTGCCCTTCACGGCGTCCATGCAAACCGTTATCGAGCCGTCGTCGTGCCTGGCGACGGTCTCCTGCGGGTGGGCGAACCGGCACTCGGACTCCGCCCGCTTGCAGGCGCCGCGCAGGAATTCGCGGCACACCTGGATATCGGAATCGGGTATCAGTTATCGGTTATCGGGCATTCGCATTCGCAATCATCGCATCGTCGATCGCAAAACACACACACAACACGGGGCCCGCACATTTCCGTGATCATCATTGGGTTTTAAATACATTTTGTGGTTGGGTTGATCGTTTATCGTTTTTCGATTCATGGGATCGTTTCGATTCGTAGTCGCAGCGCACATCGGTATCGGTAATCGTTATCGGGTATCGGTATCGGTATCAGTTGATTGCGGGCGTTGGCAGCGGATAGCAAAAGTGGCAGCAGTTGTGGTTCAGAGTGGTTCAGTGGTGTTTTCGGTTTGGTTGGTTGGTTGGTTTGTGGTGTGTGTGTTTTATAGGCGGAGAAGGTGTATGTGTGTGTAGAGTGTGTGTGGAGTGTGTTTTTTGGAAATAATGGAAGGATATTCAGTAACAAGTTCATTTCTTTTGGTTTTCATTTTGTACTTTAGTTATTATTGTGGTTTACGTTTTAGTTTCATCAAAAGAAAAGTTAAGTATTTGCGCAAAAATATATCTATTTTCGATTCGTTCCAAGTCAAATATGGTAGGCAAGATTTAGTGGTTAGAGCCGATACGGATGCATTTCAAATTTGCATTTCATTTGTGTTAGGTTTTGGTTCGATTATGTGGTACTTGCCTCTTGGAATTGTTTGCTTTTATTTTTTGGGTGTTGTTTTTATTTTTGCGTCATGCCGATTAGTTTTCAATTTGCATTTTTTTGGGGTGGTGCACTTTTGAGTACGAGAAAACACAAGAGGAACACGTAGCACAAACATAACAAAAGGAACAACGAGAATGCAAGGATTATTCGAAACCAGGAGTAGTAAAAAACAACACGAATACGTTACGGGGAGCTCGGGTTGGACTGTTTGTAGAGAGTATATATCGGTGTCTGCTGATTCAAAGAACTCAGGGAACTAGGTTGTTTACGGAAAGAAAAATTATTGAAATCAATGGCTACTACCAACTCTATGGCACAGAAGATCCTCAGGGGAGTACGAAAAGGTCTGCTACTCTTTAACTGCATTTCTACGATGATATACTTTCGAGAGCTAGTCTAGACTCTATGGAGGAGAATGGGATGAAAAAGGAGCTTCCCTTTCGCTTTATCATAAAATCAAAATAACTATACGAAAACGGAAAATAATAATCAGTATTCGGAATTATCAGTGCAAAGAATTCTGCAATTTTTGATAGTTTTCTTGGGCTGTATGTACAGGGCTCGTAAGCTTCCTAAAAAAGCTTCTGAAAAGCAGCTGCTAGGCCAAGCTGCAGTATTGTGCGATCGACTATGGGTCGATCCTTACTAATTCGCAGATATGATGTAGATAAAAAGATACAATAAATTAAATTAAGAAGAGAAGGTCGAGATTGGGTGGTTTATGTTTGGTTTCAATTTGGCGGTGTTAGACAAATACGAATGTGTGTCAAAACGTCGAATCAATTTCTGGTTATGTGGCGAATTATACAGTTGATTTTGGTCGCAATTTCGCTTGATCTTTTGGCAAACTCAAGAGAACTCAAAACTCTGTACAATGTCTTTTTCGTTTTAGTTCGCAATACTTGTATACGTAGTTTAAGATTAATTCTAATTAGAAATATAAGTGTAAATACATAATCACATGCCACGAAAGGAACATAAAAACGGAAACAGTTTTCGTTGCGTGTGAGTCTCGCCCTTGGCGAACAAACAAATAAAATTAATAAACACAAAGTAAGCGTAAATCATCGCAGCAAATTGACTTCCTTGGATACGTAAGTTTTTAGAGTAGACAAAGCAATGCGGCGTCGGGCCGAAACTCACCTCTAATCTGTCGGAACGTGGTATTTTCTGCTGGGCCACCTGCACTGTCTGGGGCACCACGGGTCCCAGCTGGGAGGCCACGGCCGAGGGATCCGGGCCCAGCAAGGCGGGCACCAGGTGTCCCGTTGTGTAGTACGGGCTGTACGAGTTGGCCGGGATGCCGGTCAGATAGGGATTTGTGGCCTGCAAGTGGGAGGATGTTGGTAGTCGGTCATAAGGGCCTTTGTCAGGGTAATTCATCAAACAGATGTCCATCAGGACGCAATTACAGTGGCAGATCGCTGGGTTAGTGGAATGGCTAACGCACAAGCGATAATGTTGTCATAATGTATCTCACAGATAGCACGGAAATGTTTATACCATTCTAACTCTATGCTTTTCTACCTGTTATAAAAAATATTTAAATACTAAGATTCACAGTATCCCCTCTTAAATTCTTACCAAGAGTTCCGTCAGCTGAATTCTAATTGCCTTTTAAATAAATATCTCTGTATAACTTGCCATTAAAAAAATATAAATTCCCCATCAACCTTTAGATATGTTTTAGATACATTAATTTCTTATTAGAGAAGTACTAAGACTTCAGAAATTATTTGCTTAACAAAGAACGTGTGCAGAATGCTACCATTTGGTATATATCCCTGAGCCCCGGTAAAGAATTCCTGACTGCTCAATTTGAATCCCATTTTGAATCCGATTTATTTATGGCCTATCCCATCCTAATCTAATGATTCGACACCCCATTGAAGGCTTCACACTGCCCATTAACTGACCCTTTCGCTGGGCACAAGTTATGCTTGGCACGCACTCGAAAACCTTTTTGACCCCCGACACGAGCTCTAATGAAAATTCATGCATTTTTCAACAATCCTGGGCTCTCCCTTCCCTTTCCCTCAAAACACCAGAGAAAGCTTCTCCCTAATGATGGCTGTCGTTTAGCTGCAAATCCACAAAAACCATGTCGCAAATTATTTGAGAATTAATTTTCGATTTGTTATAAAGCGGGGAATTTCCCCGACCCCTGCATGAATAAAACATTCCTCTTTCTCACTCTTTGACTCATTTTCGCGCACTTTGAATTCCCATTTTTGCTGGTCGGTATTTCGGATATTCATGGTGGCGCTGGAGGAGAAGTTCTCTTATAAATATTCATATTTTCGAACTGGAAGCCAGTGGTGGGGAGGCAGGGGGCGGGGAAGCTCGGAAAACGGGGGAAATTCAATTAAAGTATTAGAGGGCCGCACTTACCACGGCTGGCACTTGGCCCGATATGACCGGCTGGCCGGGCGCGATGCCCATCTGTTGCATCAGTGCATTCTTGAGGGCCAAATGATTGCGTCCGTTTATCAATAGCTGATCCTTCAGATGCTGTGGTGGATGAAAATATTTGCACGGCGGTTTATCACGATTACAGCGGCCCTGGAAGAGAGAAGGCAAGAATATGTTTAGCATATTTTCCACTACTTATGTACATATATGTAGTGTGTATAAAGAGGGCTTCATAAATTACCCCAGCTGACAGCTGGGCCATAATTCACTTTCGATTGCTAGGCAGCGGCAATTTAGTGAGCGTGCCGGCCAGGAAGTGCTTTTGTCGCACTAAATAAATTACTTGAAACAAATTTATGTTAATGCCTTCTATTCCTGGCTGCGGGTGCTGTGTTGATTAACACAAATTGTTGTGCTTAACCTGAATGCCTGCCTTGTTTCGGGTTCGATTTGCACGAGTAATACAGTTTCGTTTGGTTATATTGGCAAACAAAAGGGGGTGTTCTGGACGTGCCTTCCTCAAATGGCGAAGGCGTTTCTGTTTTAGTATAAATACAAATTAATTAACAAGGTAAAAGTTATATTAGATTTTTCATTGTCGGTATGAAATTTAAAAGAACTGAGGTAATGTATAATGGTTTTATTTATGTAACAAAAAGAGATGTCTGGACTTCTGTTTCCTAAATGTGAAAAAGGTGTTTCATTGAGTAAATTACTTTTTCAAGTTCTAAGACTCCTGTGAAAAGTGTTAAAGATCTCACGTAATGTGCACTGAAACAATATCGTGAAATCGGGTTATTTAATCTCCGTTCCCATTGGAGTTGTTATAGTTGGGCGCCACTTAAAGCAAATTACACCTGGCTGCCATAAAGCCAGTTCTATGTAATTTCTGCTATCCTTGGCATGACTCAGAGCCCTGAATAACTTTATGTTCGTGCTGTCAACACATTTTACCCAAGCCCAAAGAAGCCAAACCAATTAACTGCATGCAAAAGCCGTTGCAATTTTCCTTCGGGCAAATCTGGATTCCGGAATGCTCATGAAACATGGCATCGCACTTTTCCGAGCATATTTTCGGGCTATATGCGCGATCGAAATTCGTTTTTAATTGCGAAAGAGTAAAATTTCACTTCATTAGCACGTGTAATTGTGGCGGCGGATTAACGCGGCTCACCCCCTTTTTTAAATATTTTTTAAGCCGAAATGTCAACAATAATTATAATGACCCAGGGATGGCAAGGACAAAGGGGGCGAGCGGGGGCTAATGCCCCCAGATGCATGCAACATGGCATGTGGAAAAGGGATTCCAGGCGAAACGAGGGCAGGCCAACCGGCAAACAAATATGCATGTAAATTATATTTAATTCAGAGCAAATGAAGTTAACAAATATTTGCATACAGCAAGGCGCAGGGCGGGTGCGTCGCCGAGTAAAATGAGTGAAAAAATGGGATGAAAATTCCAAATTTATATGTAAAAGGGAGAAAATTGTGTGTGCATAAATTGATTGTTTGTCCTGGCCAGAGCAGGACAGCAAACACCGGGGAGACAGGGACGGCAACTGTGGCACGGAGACATGCCAACTCGTTTTCGTTTTCGGTCTTCTTTTGTGTTTTTCCAACACTGCCTCTTTCCGTGCTGCTAATGCATTTACAATTTATGACGCCCTGAAAGCTGTACAAGATTTATGGCGCCCAACAACTGGCGCTAACTCACAAATAATTGTTGCTGAACAACGGGTCTGCCTCTGTTTATTCGCATTTTTATTCACTTTGTTATGATTGTCGCAAATATTTGTTAGCAAATTGACAAATGTGGGGCAATCAACCGAATTTGCGGGGAGCAACTTTTTAATAAACTATTTGCCAACAATCATTTGTAGCCACTCGGTGCAAGGCTATAAATTAGCCTAATTAATTGTGAAATGCTTTGCATTCCCCTCCGCCCAGTGGATAGATAAATATTTGGCGAACCAACAAAATACTTGGCATTGTTGGCTCGCAATTTTGATCAATAAACACAGCACAAAATATGTATTGACGACAAGCAAATATTTTTCTCCATCCTTCTGTGCAAAACTTTCAATCAGCAACTGCCAGGACACACAGGAACTCAAACAAGTACACATATATGCGCACGAATAGGAGCCACTTTGGCATATTTGTTTGTGCTTATTGGCGCCATTGGCAGTAATTTAATGCTTCGATTGAGTTTATTTAGCAACAGCCACTGCTTTGAATGGCAGCACTTTATCTGCATCTGTGCACAGCTAAAAAATGGGTGGGAAATCAAAGAGTCATGCGACAGCTATTCTGGTCGCAGCGTTGCCTTTTTCGATTTTAACCTATTTTCGATAAGTAGTGTTTTTATTTCATTTTTAAGGACACCCAACACATATTTTACGCAATTTAAACTTTGAATTTATCTATATATTTTCGCTGTGCATTTATTTGACCCTTTGTCTATGCATACATCCCAGTCCCTCTGTTTTGCTGCGCCATTTCGATATGATGGAAGACTAATGCAATTTTTTAATCGTTCACTTGATTCCCTGGGTAACTGGGTTAATTGCCTCCCGATGGCCAGTTTGCAGCGATGATAGGTATTTGCTAACCGAATTATCGGTGTGCATAAAGGGGATGTTACGTTATTGATGAATCTATAAATCGATTTGGCATTCGCCTCGCCCATTGCCGCCATTGGGCGTCTTTCAAGGGCTGTGGCAACAAATTTAAATTGCATTTGCCGGCCACAATCAAATAAGACATTATTCTTGCAGTCCGGGAGCAGATCCTCGGCGGCGGGACAGACATTATCTCCGAGTGCCAAGCGCTTGCCACTTGCCACTTTCCACCTACCGTTTTCCCGGGGCCATTTCTTTCTTGTGGCTGGCGCCCGTAGATATGCAACACTTTCTTGCTGCCGCCGCTTGACATTGCCACCGCGATTTTCCTCCTTTTTCGCCCCTTTCCTCCTTTTTTGCCACACGCCACACTAAACATTTTCATGTCATTTCGATTGTAATCTGCATGACTGCCTCGCTCCTTGGGCGTGCGAAAAAAACCCGAGAGAGAGTGGAAAAGCGAGTGCGAAAATTGCAAATGGTGTCCACTCACGCACGCAGGGGGCGGGGGGATTCGGGAGGTGGAAAAGCGGGCGTAGCATATTTGCATTCGCGCTGTGCAACTGAAACTGGAACCCTTTTTAGAGCACTCGCCCTTTCGCCACGCTTCTTGTTTCACAGCTCTGGTCTGATGCAGATTATCCGCTTTAAATTGCAATGATTACTTTTTCGCTTTCCTCTTCCCGATCCCCATTCCCATTCCAGCTTCTATTTTCTTTTTTATCCCTTATATTTGGGTGGAATGATGGCGGCGATGGCATTTCAGAGCCATTTTTCTTCTTTTGCCAGGCCATTCGAAACAATGTCGCTGTCGTCTAGCGTTCTGCAGAGATGCCATTGCGGAAAGGCGGAGGAGACGTGGTGGTGGCCATTGGCTAAGGAATTTCTCATGTTTTCATGCCAAGTGCAAGTCAGGTCCAGTCATGTATATCGTCGCGTATCGCATTGCCATTTGGTCGACATGCGTCTTGGGGTCCCCATCCCAATACCCTCGTACCCCAGCTGAACCTCCCTTTGGAAACGCAGCTGCTGCCCATCAACTTCGGGGAGAGTTAGGAGCTAGGACCCACGAGCTGGGAGCTCGGAACTGGGGGCACTCAAGTCCACGTCCTCGTCTTCGTCCTCGTCCAAGTCGTTGGGTATTAAATGTCATTTTGCATTTCGTGACAAGTTGGCTAATCTGACTCGAAAGTTATTTATTTCTTCTTTGTTGAGTGCAGAGGAATTTTTCTTACACTTTTTTCCTATTTCTATTTCTGCCCTGAGAGCATTTACATGGCATTTTCCCTCAGGGTCTCTGTTTGCTCGGAACTCCTTTCGCCGTTTTCCCCCTTTTTCCCCAGCAACTCAAGCTACTTTTCTTCAATTTAGCGGCGATAGGAATCGCCTTTGAATGTTAATAAAACGGATTTTTATGCAAATTTAAAACTGTTTAGTGGTTCGACTTTGCTATGCATTAAAAGAGGAAAAATGCGATCCGCGTCTAGGGTTCCTGCGAAAATAGACAAAGAGTCGGAATAATGCGAATGAAATATGTTCGCCTGGTTTTGTTTGATGTGGGGGAAAATGAATGGGCTTGGCCTTAAAGTTTGCTATTCCGTTTAGTGTATTTTAGGGTAGAACTCTTCACACTTTAGTGGTATAAGCTCTAGCGTTAGTTACATCTCGAAATTTCCAATATAACCTTATAGCCGTTAAGTGGCTAGAGGGCGTTCCTTCCGGGCGAGCGAGTGGAACTTATGATAAGCCACTTTGCAACACACAAATTGCATGTCCCCCGAACTTTCCAGCACTGCGTACTCCATTTAAGACTTTACATAAAACATAAGCAGAAAATGTTGCTGAATAAAAATACGCAGAAGGGAAACAACAAAGCTGGCAAGCATAATTCCTGACACTCTCCGTCCTTAAAAAAGAGGTAGAGGACGAGCGGGCCAGGGCCGGTTGCCAAAAATTTAATGCAAACTAACGGCACTACAAGCTTTAGCACTTTGGATGCAGCCCACACAGATACACACATGCGGAGAGTTGGAAACTATTTTCGACGCTTAACGGAGAACTCAATTTGTTTTCACTTGGCCATGCAAACACACACGCTCACAGCTCAATAACACAAACAGCAAATAGAGATAATCAAAAAGCAATTGCAAACAACAACAGGGCCTTAAAAATGGCCAAGAGAAAGGAGAAAGCGGAGGCTGGCAGGAGAGAGCGACTGCCGTGTGGACACAGTGAGATATTTATTGTATAAAGCCCGGCAACAAAATAAATTAAAAATGACAATTCACCGTAGGCATGGCCAGGGAAATCAAGGCAATTTTCCATGTGCCACAGTCGCACAAAATACAAATATGCCGACACTCAGACGGACACACAGACGGCTGCAACTAGTTTGCAGTTTAATTTTCAATATGGCTAACCGGCAGAGTCGGGCGGGCATTGAAAATGAAAATATTTTCCTGCAATGCAAACAAATTGGCAAAAGGCAAATGGTCAATATTTGCCGGCCATAGGAGCTCTAGCCGCTGGCCGGGCAGAAAGTGTTTGCAGGATTCCGGGACAAAACAATGGCTAAAGCCACACTGGCGAAAAAAGGGCCTATTGAAATTAAAAACGGCATGACGTAGTTAGTAACAATGTATCTCATGTTTTCAGGGATATTTTTGAATGTAATATTATAGTATTACTGAAATCAAAGAACTACAGCTGCACAAATAATTAAATATAGTATATAGTAAATTGGCTGTCTATTTTTCTAGCTGTGCACCCAATGGATGTAGTTTGGAAGGTAGACAGCGCATGCTAAGCGATTCGCCTCAGACAAAAGGCTCTGTATCTGCAGTCACTGAACTCGGGTCCTCCTAAAAGTATGCAGCGCCAAATAGCCAGAGTTTCTCCCTCTTTTTCCCAGTATCTCTTTGTGTGCGTGAGTGCGAGTGTGTGAGAGGGGAAAACAATGCACGGGCCTCGACTTTCTGTGGCCATGTTTTTTTTCAATCATGCGTTCGTTTCCTCACTCATTCATTCGCTCAATGGGGCCACGCCGCCACTGCAGCTGCATACTTTTGGGATTTGCAACAGATTCCCCACATTTCCCTTTCTCCGTGCTCTCTCCCCTGCTCACTGCGAAAAAGCTGGCCCAGTGCGACAATCTGACTTAGTTGCTTTAACTTTAAACCGGCCACACAGGACCATTATCCTGGGAATAACTGCGTTCGAGGGATTTGTGTTAATTGAAAAATGTGGCCTAGAATATGGCGGGCACAACTGTACCCGGGACTCGGCCAAAGTGGATTACCTTGCGGACAAAGGTGCACTCCGTTAATGGAATCGTGCTAAACGCTGCCTGTAACTGTCGTGTTTTGATTCCCTCTTTTTGGGGAAACTATAGGTACTCGAGGCGGGCGAAATGGCCATTTCTGATTTCGGCAGTGGCTCTATCTCGCCGCCGTATTTTCGTTTCATTTGCTCATTTAACCTGCTCTCCAGCTGGGCAGGCTGCTGCTCCTCCCTCTGCAGCGCTTATCAGCCCGAAATTCACTTAATTTAATTAAAGTGCACAACGGAGTGGAGAGCAAAAAATAATAATAAAACGGCGAGAGCGCCACTCGCGAGGCGGAATGCTCAGGGCGGGGCGAGGGACTTTCACATTATTTTTGCACACAAACACCAGTGCCAGTGGTCATTCCGCTCCCATCATCATCATCACCGGCACGGCATCGCCATCATCGGTGTGTGGACGTCATTGCTTCATTTTCGCCTGCCGGTTACGGGGCTTCGGCTCCGTTGCGCCCCCGAATTAATTTCCGTTTTGCAAACCAATTGAAAATCCAATTTTCAATACACAAACCATATAACGCCGGGCCATGGTGCTCCTCCCTCTGCTCCTGCCACCTACATCCCCCTTCGGCGGCTCCTCCTGGCATACGTTTAACTAACGTGCCCGCTTGACGGGTCCAGCTCGGTGCCATCCAATCCGGCCCACGTGGAAAAGTTTGCTCACATTTAAAGGGCTTTAAAAAAGTGGCCAGCGAACGTGGGCCGAGGCCACGACGAGGGGCGAGGGCTGGAGGCCATTGGCCACTGCGCCCGAAAGTAGGCAACAATATATATGGGCATTAAACGTAAACCGACTGCAGCCTGCAGGGCAATAGCCCGGGCCCCAGCCCCCTCTCGGTTTGCATAGCCGTGTTTATTTGTACACAAGCCGACACACACGTGCACTGCAGCCAACTACACCCATCCACACCCATCTGGCCACATAATGCACGCCATGGCGCCCGAGCAGGACTCCTGCGACAGGCTGCGTGTGTTTGTGCATGTGGCACATTGATTTTTTCCCTGGCCGGCCTTCCTTGCTACGATTTGACCACATGGCCAGGACGCTTTACAAATTGCAAGGGATACCCCGCTCACTGCTAGTGGGCTTTGCCCAGGCGATTCGATTAATCTGGGGAAAGGAGACAAGGAGACTTGATCGGCGGCAGTATCTAACCGAAGGATTTTAAGTTTGAGCCTCAGGGAATGCAGGCCAACATTCTCATTGTGCACTGGGGGAGAGTTATTTTTAAGTAGAAAAACATTTGCATTTGCATTTGAATTGAATTTGCTTATTTTGCCCTGTTTGAGCGACTGTCAATGAAAAGGTTCGGCTCGCTCTTTCATTTGTTTCGGATTTTTGGAAGTCCTCTTAAAAAGCATTTTTTTAAGCCTAAAAGCAGGCTGCGGTATTTCAGGCTTTGTTCGTTTTCGTTCACCCCCATTTGCGTTTTCTCCTTTTTACGATAGAAATAAATTTTCAGCACTCGCATTTTTCAACTTTTTGACAAACAAACAGGACACCATATAAATGAAGAGCGTGGGGGAAGGGAACTTGACTTGACTCAACTTGGCTTGGGTCGTCTTATCCTTGCTGCGAAATCGACACCCACATATTTACACAGAAAAAAGAGTCAGGTGTACTACACATAATGTTAGGTTGATATTGAAAAATGGTATGGTTAATAAAACAGCTTAAAAAGTACGCTTAAAATGGTGCTCATTGATAGTAGATATATAGAAGTAGGATGTAGCAAACTTTTCCTCCAGTGTAGCCACACACTCGCATTGGCGGAGATTGGCATAAACTGCGGCAACATTTAATGGCGAGCTTCGTTTTTGGCAGACATTGATGACTTTTTAACTGCAGTCATTTGCAGGGCGGCGTCGTTCACACAGACACATAGATACGGCAAATGTTTGCCTAGGCACCGCGCACACACACCCACACTCACACCCGAACACCCCCACACACACACGTTTCGGTGGCGTTTCCGTTTCCTCTGCGCATTGTAAGCCATTTGAGCAGAAGGCGGCGACATCAGGAAAATATCGCGTGACGCGGCGATAAAAATAATCATCATAATGTAATGTGGGAAGGAGGCCAGCGAGGGGGTTTTCCGACTGCTTAATCGATTTTCCCTTTTCGCCGCGACAGGCGTGGCCCCATTTAATGCGATTATTTGCGATTTCTTTTCTGTGGACGTCCGCAGTGTCCGCAAATTAACGAGCCCCCATAATAATTTAGTCGCATGCCGTAATAACAGGCCGCAGAAGTGGTCCTCCGGTGGGTCGCGGGCGGCGCTGGTCGTTTCCCCAAGGTCGTGGCACAGGCAAATTGATTTCGTTTCATGTTGCCCGACATATGTTGCCTACTTTTTGGCGCCAAACCGCCGCTCCAAGACATTTGCATGGTCGTAAAATGAGAAATAAAAACGGGTTGTGCGCCCCAGCCCTGCGGTCAAAATTTGCTTGTTGTTGGGAAATAAAATTTTTTATTGCCCATATGTGTTTTGTCCCTAGGCTGCGTGAGTGCTAGGGCATCGTTTGCAATTATTATGGCATACTTATGGGGAGCGTTTTTGAAGTCCTCTACTCCGCAAACTGCGCCACAATGGATCACTTGACATTCAATACCGGCATGCTGAGGCATTTCTATGCGGAGAGGCTAACTAATTGAAAAGGGAAGCTGCCAGACAGCAGACAAGGATAAAGTTTATGGGAAACACAGGCAGAGAGGGATAGGGGAGGGGAGAAAGGAGACACGAGGACACGCTTTTAATAAATCCATCACATAACCCGCATTATTAAAAAGATCCAAGTCCTGACACGAGCAAGCAAAGTTTCGCTGGCAAACAAACACACACAAATGACAAACATGGCAGGCAGAGATGAAAGCGAGGAGAAAGGGGAGAAAGTACACAAGCACACACACACGGACAAAGAGCGCTTATCAAATTTCCACAAGCGATGACAATCAAACCGAAGGCAGAGGACGTAGGGCGCAGGGCGTAGAATGCGGACCAAAGGACGAAATGATTGGACCTGCTGCTCTGCCCGCCCTTGAGTGAGTGTAATCGCCAATAAACTGCATAAAGCGCATATGAGCAGGACGGGCTGACAATGGGCGAGCGGCCAGGACATCGAAAGGATTCAATCAATGCGCAAACAAAAGGCCAGCGGACTGAAGTCCGGAGTCTCTTCCAGACGGAGCACCCGAAGGCACATAAATAATTCAATTGTCAACACGCTCGGCGCAGTGCAACATGCGATGATATTACCCCGCCGAACGGAAGGAAAACTTTCCTGTTTGCTGCTAACAAAAATAAACTTTCTTTTTTCCGCCGCTGATGTTGCCATGTAACAACTTTATCGATTTACACAAAATGAGGCTCGTTATTAGATGCAGGGGAACGTGTGTGACCAATGGGAAGGGCAAGTGGGGTGAAAAGGGAAAGGAAACAGATCTTGGGAAAATAAACTTGAATTATAAGAATTATTTTCATAACACTATGATCATGTTAGTAGCTTTCGATTCTCAGTTTCGAAAGATAAATTCACATTTATAAAGACTTTGACTTAGCTGGAACTCCTTCTTAGATGGTTGTTAAATTTGTTTGTCTTTAAGAAATCCACACCTTATTTCAATCTACCCCTTTAACTGATATTTTCCTGCCTGTCGCATAACAGTTGACAGTGGCAGACGGAAGAGGAAAGCAGAGGCATTTTTCCTGGGACTTTTCACCTCAATTAGAGTCTCCACTTTTGGCCAACCGACTAATCCCGAGTCCTTAGACCAGGATCTGTATCTAAGGCCTCGCCCCATCCTTCACTTTTTTCACCCCCTCCCCCGTTTTTTATTGCCTCTTCGCCGTTTTTTACGACTTGACACAGCGCCCTTCATCATTCCGAGTCCCCCCTCGATTTTTATGATTTGCCACACACCCGGCCATGTTTCCTTGCTCCTTTCGATTTTAAAGGACCCCCCGAGAACACATAAGCGAGTGTGTGTGAGGGTCCTTCGATCGCATGGGCAATTTTTTATTGTTAGAAAATTGTTTTCCTTGCAAAAGCGTTACGCAAGGAAAAATTGATTTCTTGTCTTTATGGCATTGTCCCTTTGGCAGTCGGTCCTGCAGGCTGCTGCTGTTGGCAAATTTAATATGTTATCCTTCGATGTGCGTCGTCCCCCACCAAGTTGTTGTTGTTTGTTTGAAAAATATTGAATTTTTCGCAAAATAAAATGGATAAGGGATAACATCTTTTGCCGTGTTTGCGGAAACCGAAGCAAACCCAAGGAGCGCAGCAAGTGGAAAATTGTCCCTTCTTTTCTACAAACCCGTCCACCCCTCCTCAAAGTCTTGCTTGTCCATTTTGTGGTTAACTTGTTTCGGTTTCCTTTCTTTTCGATTGTCAAACATGTGTTTCTTGTCCACTATATAATACATACTATACATCCAGATATAAATATATGCAACCATATATATCTCGAAGATATTTGATTTTATAAATTGAATTCCATTTAACTTGCTTTTGCTGTTGTGCGAAAATTCTTGGTGTCTGCCAGCTTATTGGCTTGCCATATTTTTCCCATATATCTCTTTCAGGTGTCGAGTAAATTATGGAATAACCTTAAGCTCGAACGAATTGTTTAAAAATAGGTTTTCTGCCCACATTTATTAAGAGTTCGGTATTTTTGTTTACCAGCCTTTGCTTTACTGTCCACAAGATAAACTGACCTGTAGGTAAGGAAGGGATTCTTTAGTCAAACGATTTCATTTGAGCAGAATTCATTGTGCGGCAAAAGTTTGTAATTGGCCTTTAATTGAAGGCAGAAATTTCTGGCATCTAAGCCTTGAATTACAGAGCCATTCAGAAACTGGTTGAGTTAACAATCAGAATACAATTCCAGTTTTTGTGTGTGCAACTTTAACCTTTTTCAGCTTAAACTGCCTTCTTAGCTGCACTTTTCCCTGCGAGGCCAGCGAATCCAACTGTTGAGTCTAACTGGAAAATATTATGAATATTTTGAACCCCTCCCCAAGGGATTTTATTTTTATATTCTGCTTTTTTATTTCAATTTTTTGCCGAGTTTTTGTTCATCAACAAAGCATTAGCGCTTGCCCGCTTAGGGACTTTCACAATGCACTTTTTTATTTGGTTGTGTCTGGTTTTGTGGGGCCTTTCGTAGGCGTGTCAGGCGCCCAGAGGCCTGCAAACAAACAAACAAACGGGGCAAATGATGAGCAGCGGTGGGCAGGCAAACAAATGAGAAAAAATTTCAGTTCTAACAGAGAGAAAAAATCCGTAAAAATGCGGAATATAAAAATAAAGGGAGGTAAGTGCGGGGTGAAAATACATAAAAAATAATATCATGAATGCAATGACTTTTAATGCACAGTTATTGCGCAGCTGCCTGATGTCCCAGCCCCACAGAAATACTATATATACGTATTTATTTTAATATTGCATACTTTCTGGCGTTGCTTACATGAGGCTGCAAGGAGCAGTGCGCCAGTGTGCGTGTGAGCTCGCCATGTGCAGTGCACCGTGTATCCTTTTTGGCAAGCTTCATTGCCACTTTGGCCGAAAAGGGTGGACCCACTCCGACCGTCAGACATTCAGACTTTCAGACGCCCGTTGCCCGCTGCACATACTAATAAGGCTAAGTGGCAATGACAAACACAAATGCACGGGCACACACACACGCGCGCAGGGAGAAAGTATGGGGGAGAAAGTGTGCGACGGCGAGGGCGACATTGGGCGACAAATGTCTGTTTGGGACTCTGCGGAACCACAAAGCGAGCATTTTATGACTGTTGAATGACCTCATAAGCATGCGTGTTTATGCCCTCGGCACCGGCCACACTTGATTCCGCGCTTTGAACCCACTTCAAAAATATAAAATGTAATTACCAGAACTGTGTAATAGGGATGCAAAACTATCGATAGAACTGTATGAGTAATTATATATGTTCCATATTTCTAAACCACAAAAGCTGACTACTTTAAATACATTGCAAAAAAACAGATCACAAGTCTTAGGGAAACCTTTTAAAGCTTTATCGATACTATCGATATTACTATCGTTACCTTGTAGATCAAGAATTATGGTAGCTCTGAGACTTATAGTTATGAGGACTATAAGTAGTTCATTGGAATTAATTATGCAAAGATCACAAAACTTTGTTGAACTATATTTTCATCCCTTCGATCTTATCGATAGTGCTATCGATCCTTTTGTACCAGTGCAGTCAAGTTTATGACCTACAATTTGTTATGCTTTCAAATAATAAAAACGCAACCTCTAATGACCTAGTTCCTGTGGAAAAAATAGTTGTTACCTTAATCCAAGAGCAATTTCGAGTAAAATTCCAACTGAGTACAGCTATTTTGCGTTGCAAATTTCTAGTGACAACGTACAAATATTTTACTTTCGGTTAGCAAACTTCCATCAATGTCGGATGGAAAATGCCAAAGTTGGCATTGTCGTTTTGGCTATTTATAGGCAGCTGTCATATTGCAAATTGATGCCCTGCACTGGAACCATTAGCCTCGCCTTCCCCACCCCACCCCTTTCTACTGCCTTGCAGCCATTTCTTTTATAATTCTTTCGTTAAAAGA